>NC_073646.1:16060606-16363636 GCF_029407905.1 Bubalus kerabau
CCATGTCTATCAGGTAACTTTTTTTAAAAAGGTTTTGTTTATTCTCTCATTGCTTTTCTAATATAAGTAAGTAAATATCTCTTCACACCTGCTCCATTTCTGTCAAGAACATCACAACTTTCCTTTGCTTAGGACCTCTTGGTAGCACTTCAGTATTATGCTTGGGACCATTTTAAACAATGAAATAACCATCAAAAGGCACAAAAGTGTGAAAATAATGGCACTAAATACTTTGTTTACACAAGTAACATTTACACTATGAGAGCCTAAAGAAGTCAGAGTTGCTTTGTTAGGACCTCTGCTGGGAACATGCACGTTGGAGAGCTCATATCTTTGCATATACTTGGCTGAGAGTGACCATAAAAGTGCTACCTCTACTGACTTTGGTGTTACAAGTAAACTGTAGCTAGTACATGAATTTACAACTACAGAAGCACAAATAATGAAGAGTGATTGTAGTCCTCATTTCTTTTGCACAGTTGCATAGTACTCCATTGTGTGAATATAGACCATAGCCTTTTCAACTTGTCCCTTGTTGACGGACATTTGGGTATTTTCTGTTACAAATAATACAACAATGAATGTTGTGTATTTGTGCATTTAAATTTTTGACAACTTCTTTTGGAATGGAGTCCTTGAAGTGGGATTTCTAGTCAAATGATAAATGCATACATAGTTTTTAAAATCATGGAAAATTCCTTCTTTTTACAAGTTGTACCATTCTGCATCACTCCCAGAATAAATGAAAGACTGTTTCCCTGCAACATCACTCAAAGAATATGTTGTTCATCTTTTGGATATTTGTCAGCCTTTAAATGTTTGCTTCAATGTAATCTTAATTTGCATCTCATTCTCAGCAATGATGAGCATCTATGCATATTGCTATGGAGCACTTGTATTTCTTTTACTGTAGTTTTTGGTTCACATATCCTGTGGAAAGAAACTTCTTATTGTCAGGGAAACCATCAGATCTAATAAGAAGGGAGCAAGCAGAAGCCTTGTCATGTGAATATCGTTCTTTATGGGGGAGAAAGGAGATAACTGAATCATTGTATAGTCAAGAGCAGTGGCTCAGAAATCATATAATAATTAGTTCCCCTTTCTTTCACTTAGTAGCTGTGTGATCCTGCCCCAGATTTATCCTGAACCTCATTTTCCTTATCTTATAAGTAATCTATGTGACCTCCTGAGTTTTTTATGAAGATTCAATGACATCTTTGCATAAAGGATTTTGCACCATTCATGGTGTATACTAAATGAATAATAAATGATAGCTATTACTATGATATGGACTTCTCACGTGGTGCTAGTGGTAAAGAAACTGCTTGTTAATGTAAAAGACATAGGAGACTCAAGTTCGATCCCTGGGCCAGAAAGATTCCCTGGAGGAATCTTCCCCACTCCAGTATTCTTGCCTGGAGAATCCCATGGACAGAGGAGACTGGACTGGCTACAATCCACAGGGTCCCAAAGTTGGACATGACTGAGCAACTCAGCACAGCACAGCACACATTGCTATGATATAGAGGAAAATTCTTACCTTCATCAGGGCATGCCTTAGGGTAGAGGAAGGGTAAGGAACGGTGGTATGAGGCTTGGATGCATCCTACCATGAAGGATAGGGGTGCAAGATGAGGTGAGAGATGACTTCTACCTCATGGATTGTGCTTCAGGAAATAGAAACTAGCTCATGATACTGTAGGGAAGGAACAAGGGAGCAATGAACATTTTCTTTAATATCTGTGTTGAATTTGAGGTCTTTGCCATCCAATCCAGGCACAATCCTCTTTTTTTCCTAAACTTTTAATTTCTTTGGAAGGAATGATGCTAAAGCTGAAACTCCAGTACTTTGGCCACCTCATGCGAAGAGTTGACTCATTGGAAAAGCCTCTGATGCTGGCAGGGATTGGGGGCAGGAGGAAAAGGGGACGACAGAGGATGAGATGGCTGGATGGCATCACTGACTCGATGGACGTGAGTCTGAGTGAACTCCAGGAGTTGGTGATGGACAGGGAGGCCTGGCATGCTGTGATTCATGGGGTTGCAAAGAGTCGGACACGACTGAGTGACTGAACTGAACTGAACTGATAGTTGTTTAACAATGTTGTGATAATTTCAAATGTTTACAGCAAAGGGATTCATGTATCTATTCTTTTTCAAGTTATTTTCCCATTTAGGATGTTATAAGATGTTGAGCAGAGTTCCCTGTGGTATACAGTAGGTCTTTGTTGGTTATTCATTTTAAATACAGCAGTGTTTACTGCTGTATTGGGACTACATGTCAGTCCCAAACTCCCTAACTGTACCTTCCTCTAACCCTTCATGTAAATACTTTTCAGCTTGTGCATATAGGTGATATACAATATTTTTCTTTCTCTGACTTACTTCACTTAGTATGACAATCTCTAGGTCCATCCATGTTGGAAATAGTATTATTTCATTCATTTTTAATGACTGAGTAATATTCTATTGTATACATGTACCACATCTTTTTCATCTGTTCCTCTGTCGATGGGCATTTAGGTTGCTTCCATGTTTTGGCTGTTGTTAACAGCGCTGCAATGAACGTTGGGTTGCATGTATACTTTTGGATCATGTTTTTCTCCAGATATATGCCCAGGAACTCTCCTCTTTTTAAGTATACCCAGAACTAGTGTACTTAAAATGACTCTTCACTCATTTCAGTTTATGTTTTTGGATGGGGATGTTATCCCCCTCCTGTGTTTCGTAACTTCAGGGGAAAAGACACAAACAAGGTCCAGTTGGTTCATACTTAGATATACTCATTTGAACTACATAGGCTAGTTCAGGGATGGGTATGTGTCCTAAACAGAGCCAATGAAGCATAATGTGTTTTTTGCTGGTCCTCCAGGGAAAGAGATTCTCACTCTTTCCAAAAGGAATTTGAAACTGGTAGACCGAGAGTTCTAAAAACCTTACAGTTGTTTTTGACCATGATGGAACAACTTGTCAAAAAAAAGATAAGCCACCATGAAGTGAATTAAGTTGCAATTTAAAGAGAGAAGGATTAGATCTTGTGACAGCATTTTAAGCCCCAATCAAGCCCTGCCTGTAGTTGGCCTAGCCCCTGAAATGTTTAGATATGTGAGTGAATAAATTCCTTCTGGACAGTGTCACACCAAGTGAATATTCATAGAGAGTGGCCAATGGTTACTGTTCCACCCAGTTTGATCATTTTTTTCTTTTTTAAAGTTTTTTTAAGTTTTATTTTTAAATTTGTTTTTAATTGGAGGATTATTACAATGTTGCATTGGTTTCTGCCATACTTCACATGGATCAGCCATAGGTATACCTATGTCCCCTCCTTCTTGAACCTCCCTTCCACCTCCCACCCCAACACCCCCCCACTAGGTTGTCAGAGCATCTTGTAGGTTCCAAGCCAATGCTTATCTCACTAGAAATTCAAAGCATCTTCCAGGCTCTAGGGAAATAGGCCCTTAATCTCCAGATGCTGAAAGGCTTGGAAACAAGCACAGGATGACTCTTGTGCACTAAATTTTTATCCAATCAATTCCACTTTGAGAGGCAGCAGGTGTAGTGTTTCATTATAGACACTCCAAACTCAGAGATCCTGTTCGCATCTCTGATCTGGCTCCTGCCTGCCAGCACTTATGTGGCCTGTTGAGAGACTATTATTAAGATAGAATTTGTATAGATTATTTTCCAGCCAACAAAAGAATTACCTTGTTATTTATTCACAGGGTCTAGTGAGCAATATAAATTTAGCCAATTTGAAGAGCCTGGCTTGCTGATCTTGTTAGACAGAGCCAAAGGCTTTTGTCTGCTGTTCACATGGAGATAGCGCTCCTGCTGGAAACCTCGTTTCTAATTGCAGGAGGGTCAGTTTAGGTTGTAGAGAGACCCCTGCTTCCCAAGCTTATAGACCATATGGAAGCAATGTGTTCTGAATCCCCAGAGAGCTTATAACGTCCGGGATGGAATAAAGCTGAACCCCCTGTAGAGAACACGCTGGAATCCCTTGCCTAATGTGTACGACAGAAACAGAATTGGAAAGTAGCCAGGAGATAGTCTAAGAGTTTGTGCTAAAAAGATGTGCAAGACCAGGGGGGTCTTTAAGCCCAGGATTTTGAGTCAAGATAGCACTGCTACAAGTGCATCATGGGAATGTGTTGGCTGTGTCCACGACAATCTCACAATGGCAGAACTGTTTCATTAATCATCGCAGAAATCCAAAAGTTACCAACCTATTTAAAAAATTATATTTATGCTTTAATTCTTGGTTGGTATTTATATTTGTATATGTTTATTAAAAATAAATAGTTTTAGTAAATTTTAAAAGGTATCCTGTCCTGTGTGAGTGTGTGCTCAGTCACGTCTGACTCTTTGTGAGCCCATGGACTATAGCTCACCAGGCTCCACTGCCCATGGGATTTTCCAAGAAAGAATACTGGAGTGGGTTGCTATTTCCTTCTCCAGGAATCTTCCCGACCCAGGGATCAAACCTGCGTCTCTGGCATCTCCTGCATTGGCAGTCAGATTCTTTACCACTAGCGCCACCTGGAAAGCCCCATTAAAATGTATGAAATAATCATACTGTTGAGACAAAGACATTATTTATTTTGATGATATATCATTGAAAGTAATAGGGCTTGGCATAGAGGAGGTCCTATATTGGTGTTGGTTCCCGTTGGCGTTGCTTACAAAAACTAGTGGCGTTTACATTGTTTCGTATATGACTTTATGTTTCTTAATGTGGAATGCATTTCCATGCCATGGAAAACACTTTCACTGCATTACTTTTAGTCACAATGCAAAAATTTTCCATTATGTGAATATGTCTTATTTTATTTACCCAAGTGCCCTATTGGTGGATATTTATTTATTTATTTATTTTATTTTTTTGCTTAAAAATTTTTTAAATTATTTATTTATTTTTACTTTACAATATTGTATTGGTTTTGTCATACATCAATATGCATCCGCCACGGGTGTACACGTGTACCCCATCCTGAACCCCCCTCCCACCTCCCTCCCCATACCATCCCTCTGGGTCATCCCAGTGCACCAGCCCCAAGCTTCCTGTATCCTGCATCGAACCTGGACTGGCGATTTGTTTCTTATATGATATTATACATGTTTTAATGCCATTCTCCCAAATCATTCCCCCCCCCAACCACAGAGTCCAAAAGACTGTTCTATACATCTATGTCTCTTTTGCTGTCTCGCATACCAGGTTACCGTTAGCATCTTTCTAAATTCCATATATATGCATTAGTATACTGTATTGGTGTTTTTCTTTCTGGCTTACTTCACTCTGTATAATAGGTTCCAGTTTCATCCACCTCATTAGAACTGATTCAAATTTATTCTTTTTAATGGCTGAGTAATACTCCATATTTAGAATCTCTCTCTTCCCCTCTCTTTGTTTTGTTTCTATAGGTGTGCTATGCTGAACATTCTCATAGAAAAAAAAAATCTTTGCACATATCTTTTATGGTTCCTAAGGATAAATGCCTGGAAGTGAATCTCTGAGTCAATGTGCATGAGCATCGTAAGATATCACCAAATTGCCCTCAGGAATGTTTTAGCATTTTATACTCCCACAAACAGTAGATGAATAACATTCCTGTTTCTATATACTCTTATCAAAACTCTCTCTCTCTCTCTCTATATATATATTTAATTTGCCATTTCTAAATTTTCCTTGAGTATCTGTTTTCAGATGCTGTCACTCTAGGTACCAATGAATTCATGTCATTTCTATCCTTGGTGGAAAAAGCTTATGTCACTGTGCTAACTCTAATAAAAAGAGAACTGGCTTTGAAGTCACAGGGCCTGGACTCATCTCTTCCAAGAGAGGCAGTGTTTTGTAATTTCTTGCTTCATAACACAATACCTGAAAGTTCAGTGGCTTAAAACAATAACCATTGTAGTATATCTTGTGATTTGGCGAGTTGGTTGAGTTTGGTTGGGTGGCTCTTCTGCGGCACGTAGTGCAGACTGAGATGGAAATCATCTGAGGCTTGACTGGTCTGGAGCCACAAGATGCTCAGTGGTGCAGCTGGCAGTGGCTGCCGACCTTCAGCGGGGGGCCCAGCTGGGAGTGAGTGTTTCACTTACTTTACTTGGTTTGCCAAAGTTCCATGAAGCTGGAAAAAGAGGCTGCCAGTTCTCTTAAGGCTTGAGTTTGGAACCCCAGAATGTCACTTCTGCCACATTCTCATGGTCAAAGTTACAAAGTCAACCAAGATTCAAGAACTGGGGAGACACACTTCCCCTTTTCACGTGAGGAGTGACAGCAATGATCAGGGTGAAGATGGACTGGCGGGAGCTGTCTTTGGAGACTAGTTAACAATGGCAGCAGGTAGAAATGGAATTAACACAGATTTCAGAGTCTGGATTTCAGTCTCGATTCAGACACTGCTGTGTTACTTTGGACATGTTACTCAACCTATGTGAGTCTGAGTTTCTTTCTTTTTTAAAAAATGAAGTAAAGTTAATTTAGAATATTATTTTCATGTATACAACATAGTGATTCAATATTTTTGCAGATTATGCTCCATTATAGGTTATTTCAAGTTAATAGTTATTATTCCCTGTGCTGTATAGTATATCCTTCTTGCTTATCTATTTTATACACAGTAGTTTGTATCTGTTAATCCAGTTTCCTTTATCTGTCCCCTCTTTCATAGTCTTAGTTTCTAAATCTTAGATCAGATCAGATCAGTCGTTCAGTCGTGTCTGACTCTTTGCGATCCCATGAATCGCAAAACGCCAGGCCTCCCTGTCCATCACCAACTCCCAGAGTTCACTCAGACTCACGTCCATTGAGTCAGTGATGCCATCCAGCCATCTCATCCTCTGTTGTCCCCTTCTCCTCCTGACCCCAATCCCTCCCAGCATCAGAGTCTTTTCCAATGAGTCAACTCTTTGCATGAGGTGGCCAAAGTACTGGAGTTTCAGCTTTAGCATCATTCCTTCCAAGGAAATCCCAGGGCTGATCTCCTTCAGAATGGACTGGTTGGATCTCCTTGCGGTCCAAGGGACTCTCAAGAGTCTTCTCCAACACCACAGTTCAAAAGCATCAAATCTTCGGCGCTCAGCCTTCTTCACAGTCCAACTCTCACATCCATACATGACCACAGGAAAAACCATAGCCTTGACTAGATGAAACTTTGTTGGCAAAGTAATGTCTCTGCTTTTGAATATGCTATCTAGGTTGGTCATAACTTTCCTTCCAAGGAGTAAGCGTCTTTTAATTTCATGGCTGCAGTCACCATCTGTAGTGATTTTGGAGCCCAGAAAAATAAAGTCTGACACTGTTTCCACTGTTTCCCCTTCTATTTCCCATGAAGTGATGGAACCGGATGCCATGATCTTCGTTTTCTGAAGGTTGAGCTTTAAGCCAACTTTTTCACTCTCCACTTTCACTTTCATCAAGAGGCTTTTGAGTTCCTCTTCACTTTCTGCCATAAGGGTGGTATCATCTGCATATCTGAGGTTATTGATATTTCTCCCAGCAATCTCGATTCCAACTTGTGTTTCTTCTAGTCCAGCATTTCTCATGATATACTCTGCATATAAGTTAAATAAATAGGGTGACAATATACAACCTTGACGTACTCCTTTTCCTATTTGGAACCAGTCTGTTGTTCCATGTCCAGTTCTAACTGTTGCCTCTTGACATGCATACAAATTTCTCAAGAGGCAGATCAGGTGGACTGGTATTCCCATCTCTTGAAGAATTTTCCACAGTTGATTGTGATCCACACAGTCAAAGGCTTTGGCATAGTCAATAAAGCAGAAATAGATGTTTTTATGGAACTCTCTTGCTTTTTCCATGATCCAGTGGATGTTGGCAATTTGATCTCTGGTTCCTCTGCCTTTTCTAAAACCAGCTTGAACATCAGGAAGTTCACGGTTCACATATTGCTGAAGCCTGGCTTGGAGAATTTTGAGCATTACTTTACTAGTGTGTGAGATGAGTGCAATTGTGTGGTAGTTTGAGCATTCTTAGGCATTGCCTTTCTTTGGGATTGGAATGAAAACTGACCTTTTCCAGTCCTGTGGCCACTGCTGAGTTTTCCAAATTTGCTGGCATATTGAGTGCAGCACTTTCACAGCATCATCTTTCAGGATCTGAAATAGCTCAACTGGAATTCCATCACCTCCACTAGCTTTGTTCGTAGTGATGCTTTCTAAGGCCCACTTGACTTCACATTCCAGGATGTCTGGCTCTAGGTCAGTGATCACACCATTGTGATTATCTGGGTCATGAAGATCTTTTTTGTACAGTTCTTCTGTGTATAGAAAGAGGGATAATAATATCTGTTTGAATCATGAGAGTGAAAAATTATATTAGGTTGCTACAAAAGTAATTGCAGTTTTGGACCATGAATTTTGCATCATTATAACTAGGCCAAAATACATCTTTATTAATCAAAATAGGAAACATTACAATCAATACATTTTTGCCCACAAGAAATAAGTTTGTTTATTCCTGTAACGTAGAAATTCATGCTTCGGGATTTGGGAAACCCTTGGAAAGCGTTTTCTGTCTCCTGCTGGTTGTGGAAGCGTTTTCCCTGCAAAATCTTGTTGAAATGGTTGAAGAAGCGGTAGTCGGTTGGCGAGAGGTCAGGTGAGTACGGGCGGTTGAGGCAAAACTTCGTACGTAGCCCAATTTGTTCAATTTTAGAAGCAGTTGAAAGCATGCGTTGGGCGTTGTCATGCAGATGAATTAGGCCCTTTCTGTTGATCAATATCAGGTGTAGGCTTGCAGTTTTCAGTGCATCTCTTTGATTTGCTGAGCAAGCGTCTCAGATGTAATAGTTTCACTGGGATTCAGAAAGCTGTAGTGGATCAGACAGGTGGTAGACCACCAAACAGTGATGATGACCTTTTATTGGTACAAATTTCACTTTGGGAAGTGTTTTGGAGGTTCTTCTTGGTCCAATCACTGAGCTGGTCATCGCCAGTTGTTGTATAAAACCCACTTTTCACTGCATGTCACAATCTGATCAAGAAATGGTTCATTGTTGTTGTCTGGAACGAGAGACGAAGACACTTCAAAACGATGATTTTTTTTTTTTTTTTTGATTTATGGTCAGTTCATGAGTCACCCACTTGTCACTTGTTCACTTTTCCAATTTGCTTCAAGTGCCAAATGACTGTAGAATGGCTGATGTTGACTTCTTTGGCAATTTCCCGTGTAGTTGAAGAGGATCAAGTTTCAATGATGGCTCTCAGTTGTCTTTGTCAACTTCCAATGGCCAGCCTCACCGTCAAGGCTCTCCTTTCCTTTACAAATCTTTTTGAACCATGACTATACTGTACGTTCATTAGCAGTTCCTGCACCAAATGCATTGTTGATGTTGTGCATTGTCTCTGCTGCTTTACGATCCATTTTGAACTCGAATAAAAAATTGCTTGAATTTGCTTTTTTTCTAACATTATTTCTAGTCTAAAATAAATATAAAATAAACAGCAAGTAATGTGTTTAGGAAAAAAAGTAAAGGAATAAATGTGCACTAAAATGATATACAACATAGCCACATTTATTTAGGAATGTATTCTAATATCAAATAGCAAATTTCAGTAGTGCAAAACTACAATTACTTTTGCACCAACTAAGTATACATGCATATAATACATACATAAATCCCTATACATGTATACACATATGTCAGTATCTCTCTCACTTTTTATTTGCCCATGAATCTCTCCATATAAATTCCATGGATAGAAAGGAGAGTGGTTTCAGTTGAAGTTATTCTTATAGTTCCTCACTCTGCCAATTTCTAGCTATGTGGCTTCAGAAAGTCATTTAGTCTCTGTTGTGTCATCTACAAAATGATAACTCACAAGACTGTTAAGATTAAATGAAATAATGTACACCGATGTCCTTTGTCACCTCTTGGCCTTGTTCTAAATATCTCATTTATTTCTTGGGAGATAGAAACCAAAAGCAGACATGGGATGTGTTGTTGAATATTATTTATGGGGATTCTTGGCTGATGATAGCAGACCGTCTTCCTCCTGGATTGAAAAACCATGATTTCTTCATCTTTTCTATCAGGATACATAAAAGTTCCATGCACTTTGAATTTTTGTGTTTATTTTAGAAATAAACTTAAACATAGATCATGGCATAGCAGGGTAAAGGAAATGAAACTCTTACCATCTGGTGTCAGACGTCATTCTAGAGAGGGGACTATTACTTTTCAATCTTCAGTAAAGGTATACTGCATGTAGGTGCTTTTCAGAAAGATATTTCCTTTCTGGAAATATGGGAGGAAGGTAGATGGTAGACAGAAATTACCCCAAAGGTCTTGTATCCTAGATTTGAAGTAATGCTAGGAGAGATTTAAAAAAAAAAAAAAAAGGCAAAACACTTCCAGTCCATCCGAGTAGAGAATAAGTGCCTAGCAAAAGTCTAAGCTTTGGCAGTGTTTGGAATCTTAGGAGGGACAGGATGAGAAGGTGGCGTTGGAGGTCATTTCATCCAGATCTTACGAAGGGCAGAGTAACTCTAGATAATCTCTGTTATTCTAGAAAACGAGGCCATTATAATTTAGAAAATGAGAGAGACTATCAGGGAAGCACATTCTCTGTCCCCTTCTTGTTTGACCCACACACAGAATCTTTCACTGAAAGAAAACCCCCATTAGACTCCAGTTAAACATCGCAGATTGAGCACATCCATTTATTTCCATTCCTCCCCAGAGACTCCCACTTAAATGACACTGAAGGAATAAAATGGTATAAAATAGATGAAAAGCTAGGATGAGAGGGAAGACAATAATGGATATGATACATTGACCAAGTTTTGAGCGCTGAAATGTGGATCAATGAGTCTGGACTGGAGTAACAGAGTGAAGAAAAGTAAAATCTAAGGACTTGTCAAGGGAGGATATAAGAACACATCGTGGTGATTTGGGTCAGAGAACCTCAGAAAGTGTCAGAAATTGGAGGCACTAGCTACCTCAGAAAGCATGAGCAAAGGGTATGCTGACAGTTGAGAGACTCCTAGATTCCCAACCCCATCCTGTGGAGCCAGGCAGGAAAAGCAGTGAAGATTTGGAAAAATCTAATCAGGATGGGTCTTTATTCGGAAATGTCGGGCACAAGTGAAAAACTTCCCTGGTGGTTCAGACAGTGAAGACTCTGTCTGCAATGCAAGAGACCGGGTTTGATCCCTGGGTTGGGAAGATCGCCTGGAGAAGGGGATGGGAACCCACTCCTGTATTCTTGCCTGGAGAATTCCATCGACAGGGGAGCCTGGCGGGCTGCAGTCCATGGGGCTGTGAAGTGTCAGATATGACTGAGCGACTAACACTTCCACTTTTCTCAGTATACTGAATGGAGACGCTGCCCAGCCCTCTTTCTCTGGACTCCTGGAATGCTGCCAGCCAGGATTTTATCTGCATATAGAAGAAGATCAAAGAATTTTCCAGAAAGAAACAAGAAAGGCCAGGAAAAAATAATGATAGATGATAAATTTAAATTATCTCAGTAGAATGGCTTGGTCCACAAGAATTAAACTCTTTCATGAATTTCAATTAATGAGCCCCACTCACAAATCTTTCAATCAGTCTGTGTGTGTGTGTGTGTGTGTGTGTGTACATGTGTCATTCAAATATTAATGCATAATAAACTCAGCAACTTTAGAGAAGTCTTCAACATGGGAGAAAAATGAACACACACATAGTAAAATAGAACTTAAAAGAAGCAAAGGCAATACAGAAAGCAGAAGACTTCAAATAGATGATAAGAGCCTCACAGAAATTAGGGAAAGTATATCATAAATACAATAAGAGGAGAATGCTATAAAAAATGAACTGTAAGAGAACAAGTGACAACTCTTAGAAATAAAAACATAAAAGCTAAGACAAACTTTCAGAAGCATGATTAAAGGAGAAAGGTCAGAAAATTTCTAAGAAAGTAGGAACAAAAGTCAAAGACATGCAAACTAGAGCAGATTTTAGAAAACTAAAGGACTGCTTCAGGAGCTTTGTGTATAACCATCAGAAGTTGCAGGCAGAGGAAAGAGAAAATGGCAGGGAGGGGATTATCAGAGAATGAATGCTATAAAATCACCCAGAAGTGAAAGATATGAAGCTCTGGGCTATAGAGATTTACTGAGTGCTCAGTAAAATAAATTTTAAAACTCATTATAAAACACATCATTTTTAAAATCACAGAATGCTGAGGATGCAAAGATAATCCTGAAAACTCCAAGGGAATCATAACAGGTCACATGAAAAGGATTAAGAGTAAGGAACTGACATTGGACTTCTGAACAGAAATGCTAGAAGCTGGAAGACAATAGATACACATTCTCAGAATTACAACCTAGAATTTGTTACCTACTCAAACTATTACTCAGGAGTGAGGATACAAGAAAGACTATTTTCAGACATGCAAGGACTCAAACATTTACCTGAGAAAGCTTATGGAGAATGTGACTTTCTGAAAAAAAGAAAGAAAACCAAGAAAAGGAAAATGTGGAAGCATAAAAATGGGATTCAGTAGAGCAGAGATGAGAGACAAAGTCCCAGAGGTGGTGGAGGATGGGAAGGACGTAGATGATGCAGGGTGAGTTATGTAACAGATCTGGAGAGCACTCAGTCCATATTGGAGAAAGTGGCACAGGTGTCCTGGAGGGGTACCTCCTAGGTAAAGGATGGATATCTTACTAATAAATTTATCACATCAAACTTTTTGGAGTTCTGGTGAATATTTTTGAAAAGAATTCATATTGGGTGCATAGAAAATGAGTCAAAGAGGAAAAAGGGCAATGACTTTGAAAAAAACTACAGAAGGAAATGGCAACCCACTCCAGTATTCTTGCCTGGAGAATCCCATGGACAGAGGAGCCTGACAGCCTACAGCCCATGGGGTTGCAAGGAGTTGGACACTACTGAGAGACTAACACTTTCACTTTCGCACGTGTATGAGGAAGAAATTGAATCATTGGCTCTACTTGGCTGAAGCGTCACAATGATGCACCTGCTGATCATGGATTTAACCCCAAAATGTGGCATCACTGAATTGGCAGGATGTGTGTGTTGGGAAGGGGAGAGAGAGAAAGACCTTCCAATACCATTAACAGGATGTTAAGATTAACAGATTAAGAAAATACAGTATAAGCTTGTTTTTTAGAAACATGGAGGGAAACTACCAGGAATGGATAAAAATGAAAAGTTATTTCCTTGGAGGAGCAGTAATTAGTGACGGGGAGAAGGAAGGAGACAGCTATTTTTCACTTAAACTTTCTAATACTCTTACTTTTTAAACTATATGCACATGATAAAGAACCTGCCTGCCAATGCAGGAGATATAGAAGACATGGGTTCAATTTCTGGATCAGGAAGATCCCCTGGAGGAGGAAATGACCACCCACTCCAGTATGCTTGCCTGGGAAATCCTATGGACAGAGGAGCCTGGCAGGCTACAGTCCATGGGGTCGCAAAGAGTCAGACACGACTGAGCAACTGGCCATGAGCACACAAACACATGATATTTTGATAACAGTAGCATTATGCTTAAAAAAAGAAGACCTCTGAGAACAGGACTGGCCGCTGGACTTGAGGGTGAAATGTTGGTGAGACACACCCCAGTACAGTACTCACCGAAAATCAATTTTGTGCCAGATTCTCCGTTACACATGATGTCTTGTCTTCCTGTTAGCCCTTTAGGTAGGCACTTTTACCCCCAGTTTGCAGGAGCTGAGACTCAGGGAAATGAAGCGATCCTGTGAGTAAATCTCAGAGCAAAGATTCAAGCACATATTCGTCCAGCTCCAAATCATGCTTTCCCCATCAGCCCAGGCTGCTATGCATGCATGCTAAGTCGCCTCAGTCATGTCTGACTCTGTGAGATGCTATGGACCATAGCCTGCCAGGCTCCTCTGTGGGATTCTTCAGGCGAGAATACTGGAGTGGGTTGCCATGTCCTCCTCCAGGGGATCTTCCCGACCTGGGGATCAAACTTGCATCTCTTATGTCTCCTCCATTGGCAGGGGAGTTCTTTACCACTGAGCTACTGGGGAAGCCCCCTGCCTTTCTGTAGTTGGTACCTATTTATGCTCCAAATTCACCACAGAATAGCATCATTTTAAATCTAGAAGCAGTCTTACAGATCATCTGGTTCAAAGCATTTTATCAGTGGTTAAATTGAGGTTCTATCACTTACGTGGTCATTAGCTGCTGACCTGGCCCTGTTTCCACAACTTGTCTTTGTCTACGTGACACTGTCAACATTGTGGGGAAAAGTACAGAAATTAGGACTCCTTCAGTGAACAGAACTCACAGCTACTTATTTTTTCCCCAAGAATAACCAAACCTGGCTATTTCAAAAGGTGAAAAAAGTGAAACTCCAACAATTCGAAATTTCTAGTACTCAGAAGTCTGGGTATGCCAGCTGCAGTCTTGCTTTCTCTGAACTGTGTTTAGTTCCCTCTATAACATCCTGGAAAAGGCCTCATAATCTTCGGAAGGTGACATGTGACTTCATCCCTGGGAATGAGGGTCTCCAGGGAAAGGGTTACCTGCTCTTCCTCTAGGGGTTTTCTGGGACAGGTCAACACATGCACCCCAATACAGCATCGTGAAGCAGAAGAGGTCCAAAGTGAGGCAAATTGAAAACAATCTTTTATTGAATACCTACTATGTGCCAGGAACTATGCCAAGAACTTTGTGCTCATGATCTCATTTTTATATTTGGGGCAACTCTGAAAGTACAAGTAGTACTCCCATTTGACTGATGAGAAAACTAAAGATCAGACAAGCCAAGCCTTTAGGAAGCATCTTGACACCAGTCCTCCCACCATTCATTGTTATGCTATACAGTCAATATATTTTTCTATCACTCAAGGTACCTCTGAAACAAAGCAGACCAGTAGGAACCAACATCAAAGTCAATGAAGCAGAAACAGCACTCTGCTTGTGCTGTGGCTTTTGCCCAGAGCATTCTCGGTCCCTGGGCTTCTTGACTTCCAACATTCTACCTTACCCTTTGGCTGGATTATTTCCCATTAGTCCTTTGAGACTAGCTTTGGTTGTCATCTTCTCTAGGAGTCTTCTTCATACCCATTAGCCCACCCTCTCCCTCGTCGTATCTTGTTATTTATAATCATACTTTGCCATCGTTCATTTATGTATCTCTTTCCCACCAAATAAAGATTGCTGCAAGGGCTGGAAGAAATCTTAAACGTTGTTGCAGTCCTCGGTGGGCTGAATATTGTCCCACCTCCCCAAAGAGGTCTGTGTTCCAATCGCAGCAACCCATGAGTGTGTTATTACACATGGAAAAACAGACTTGGAAGATCTTGAAATATGGAGACTCCTGGATTATCCAGGTGGGCCCAGCGCAGTCACAGTGTCCTTGTGAGAGGAAAGGAGGAGAGTCAGAGTCAGGAAGCTGAGACATGATGATGAAAGCCCAGGTTGGAATGTTCCATGAGGCACATGGAAAAGCTCTAGAAGCTGGAAAAGGCAAGGCAACGGATTCTCCCCTAAATCCAGCAGAAGAAGCACAGCCCTCCTGACACCTTGCCTTTAGGACTTCTGACCTCCCAAACTGTAAGCTTTAAGCTCCTAACTTTGTGGTAATTTTTTACAGCAGCCAGAGGAAACTAATACACAGCTTTAGGGCTTAGATAGCACTTGACACATAGTAGGAACTTAATAAATATTTCTCCGATGAATGAATGAGTAACTTGTAACATAGTATGTGTCTCTATCCCACATACATCCCTCTATAGGTAAAGGTTTATGGTGTTGTAGTTGCTACTCAGTCACTAAGCCATGTCCAACTCTTTGCAACCCCATGGACTGCAGCATGCCAGGCTCTTCTGTCCTCCACTAATTCCTGGAGTTTGCTCAAATTCATATTCATTGAGTTGGTGATGCTATCTAACCATCTCACCCTCTGCTGCCCCCTTCTCCATTTGTGTTCATTCTTGCCCAGCATCAGAGTCTTTTCCAGTGAGTCAGCTTTCGCATCAGGTGGCCAAAGCATTGGAACTTTAGCTTCAGCAACAGTCCTTCCAATGAATAATCAGGGTTGATTTCCTTTACGATTGACTGGTTTGATCTCCTTGCTCTCTAAGGGACCCTCAAGAGTCTTCTCCAGGACCAAAAGGTTTATGAGTAAGTGGCAAACAAATTGTGGGAAGGACATTGCTCTGGAAATGTGTAGCGGAGACTTGATTATTACAGCCAACCAACACTGGTTTGGACAGCTTCCCTGTGAGTAAATCTAATAGATTTACTCTGTGACTTGGGAAAACTCTTTTAATCCCTCTGAGCCTCTGTTTTCTCATCTGTAAGAAGGCAGAAGTTAGTCTGACAATGAAGTTCATAAAGACAGATGATGTTATTCTGTCGGAGTACTCCTTGGAAGACAAGATGCTATATAAATACCGGAGAGCGTTATTGTTACATGAATAATAAATAGTTAAGACATAAATCCATGTTTTCAAAAACAACTAATGCAAGACACCCAGAGTCACCTGTCACTTAGGGAAGGCTGTGCTATCTTCCTGAACTAAAACATTTAGTACTTTTAATAGCTTTACTTTTTAATAATCTGTAACTTAAAATGGAGCACATCACTTTCAGATTAAATATTAAAATATTAAATATTAAATCAGACAGCAGAAATCCATCACATACTTGAACCTGCCTGGTTTACTCAGGGTCTTCTAGGTGCACTAAGAAATCTAAGCACTGTTTGTATCCACTGAAGTCATTTCTTCCTTTCTTTTTTTTTTTTTTTGCCAGACACACAGGCACCGTATACATCTTTTTATTGATTAATCTTGAAGAGTTGAATGAAATAGACCAAATACTAGCATCTATACTTGAAACAGCCTATGTAGCATGATGAATCTAGAGGTTACATTTAATAGACATGGCCAGTTATTCTGAATGAGGGAGTGGGGCATGATTTGTCTCTTTGGTTCATGCCTGTTTCTTTTTGACTTCTCATGACAGCAGCTTTTTGAAGCCTGCATTGCAACCCTGGGCCTGCTCTTTGTGTTCATTTTGGCTGCAGTGATGGTCTCATAACCCTCTGGGTGTCATCGTCCTTGGAGCTCCAGTACTCAACCAAGACCCCGAGAACCTGTTTATTTGATTGATGAAGTCTGGGGTTTCTCTACCCATGGAAAACATCTTTGAAGTGTATCTTCACTCTATCTGCTTCCCTTGTCTGAGTGTCAAATCCTTGTTCAGACATTCAAAGCCTTCTGTCATTCAAAATACATTCTTGGGAAATGTGTTGATGCTAGTCATTTATAATTCATTCTTGAGGTAAACCATGCAGTGAAGACAGAGAGATGTAACTCTCCTGTTTAGCTGGATAAATTTGAGCAAGTTGTTTCACCTTCGAAGCTATTTCTTCATCTGTTAAACAGGATGGTTAAATTGTGACAATGTTTACATGGGTGGTACCCTGCCATTCACGAGTTTGGAGGTACACATTGGGTCACATTTCCTCTAGTGGTCAGATTAACTCACCTCATCCCCAGTGCTGGCTTGGCACTAGCTCCTCTGAGCGTATACTGGAGGGTGTACGAAGTCAGAGGAGTAAGAAGGAGAAAGTGTCTCATTCTAATGTGATGCTCCACCTCCATTGCTCCGTGCTTTCCTAGGGCTGGATTCTTAACTACAGGATTTTAATTTACGTGCACATGCAGGCGAAGATCGGAAACGTAACTATAGCACCCAGAGGGTTGGGCGCCTGAAGAGTCCAGGCTCAGCCACAGACTGTGTGCTGAATCGGCTCCTGTAACTACTGAGATCTTGGCACTGAGTCAAGATTAAGGGTCACGTTCCCCCTTTACTGCATGGTGAGTCACAGGGGAGCTCTCATTATCTTTTCATATTCCCTGCTCGGTCAGGACCACCTTTGCTGTCAGGGATAGGCTACTCTCATTGAAACTCAACATGATAAGGGATCAGCCCTCCCTATGGGAATTTGTGTATATTCATCTCTAAAAACCATAGAATTCCATATCCCAAGGAATCATAGAGTGGTGGTCTTTGTTAAGCCATAACCTTAGCAGCAGCAGCAGCAACCTTATCCCAATAAAATTTAAAACAAGGCACAGTGGTAGGTATAAGCCTTTCTTCTTATTTCCCTTTTAACACATTTATAATTATCCTTTTCAGTTCTCCATTTCTCAAAACTCTCCCCTTCTTCCAAGCTCGGACCAGTGCCACCTCGTCTGTGACGCTTTTTCTGGCTCCTTCAGATCACAGTTCCCTATGTTTCTTCTGAATTTTTTAGTTAACTAGTTCTCCCGTCTTAATTTGCCTGTACACGGTACCTTTATCTCTCTCATATTGTCTCACAGTGCTGGAGATAAGCGAACAGCAATAACAACAGAAACAACATTAAAAAAATGGACATTTTCCCATGTCAGACTTTGGACAGGCCCTTTACACATGTTATTCATTACAAGTACTTATTGAACAAATATCCAAGCATCTAGCGTTGAAGATGCCACACTGTGCTGTACAATATATCCTTGTTGCTCATTTATGTGATACTTAGTAATTTGTGTCTCCGAATCCCACCTCCCCTCTCCTCACTGGTAACCATTAGTTTGTTGTCTGTATCTGTGAGTCTCTTTCTATGTTTCTATGTATATTTGTTTGTATTATATTTTAGAGTCCATAAATAAGTGATATCATATAGCATTTGTCTTTGTCTGACTTCATTTTATTAAGCGCAATATTTTCTAGATCAATTCCCATTGTTTCAAATGGCAGAGTTTTATTGTTTTTCATGAATAATTTCCCATTGCGGGTATGCACATACCACATCCTCTTTATCCGTCCATCCGTTGGTGGACACTTGCGTTGCTTCCATATCTTGCCTGTTATAAATACTGCTGTTGTAACATAGAGGGGCATGTATCCTTTTCAATTAGCCTTTTTTTTTCCCTAGATATATACTCAGGAGTGGAATTGCTGGGTCATATGGTAACTCTATCTTTAGTTTTTTGAGGACCCTCCATACTGTTTTCCACTGTGGGTGCACCAATTTACATTCCCACCAACAGTGTACAAAGGTTTCCTTTTCTCCACATCCTTTCCAATATTTGTTATTTGTACACTCTTTGATGATAGCCATTCGGACAGGTGTGAGGTGCTATCTCATTGTTGTTTTGATTTGCATTTCTCTCATAATTAGCGATGTTGAGCATATTTTCATGTGCCCATTTAGCCATCTGTTTAGGCATCCCGAAAATGCCTATTTGGGTCTTCTGTCCATTTTTTATTGGATTGTTCATTGTTGTTGCTTTTTAAATAATTAATTGTATGAGCTGTTCATATATTTTGGATATTAACACCTTGTTGATCATATCATTTGCAACTATCCCTTAGGTTGTCTTTTTGTTTTGTTGATGGTTTCCACTTGGGTGCAAGAGCTTTTAAGTTTAATTAGGTCCAGGTCCCTTACATATGTTTTTCATTAACAAATATTTATTGAGTGACTATCCAAAGCATCTAATACTGTCCTAGGTGCTGAATATGGAGCATTAAGACATGCCTAGTTCTTGCATCTCCTGGACCATATGGTCTTGATCAGCCATGGCAAATCATACTTGGTGGCTTGTTTGTGTATGGCCCATGAGCTAAAAATGTTTATTTTATTTTTTTACTTTACATTTTTAAAGGATAAAAATAGATAGAGGATATGCAGCAGGGACCTCATGTGGCTCACAAAGGCTGAAATATTTACCATCAGCCCCTTTATGGAAAATGTCTACTGACCTCTGATGATCTCATTTTATCTTCCCAAGCTATCCTGCAAGACAGATTTTTCATTATATGAATTATTTATACTTATGAGGAAACCAAAGCTCAAAGAGGTGAACTGTCTTTTCCAAGATGATTCAACTACTATTCTTCCAAGGTGGCAGTTCCAACTAGAATACCCTTGGCTTGTCTGAGGAACTAGTGTTAGCTCTGCCTAGCTCAACGAAGGAAGCCCTTCTTCTCCTCCACCATATTCTTTCTGAAGTACTGTTGCGTGCTAAGTCACTTCAGTCATGTCCGACTCTTTGCAACTCCATGGACTATAACCTGCCAAGTACCTCTGTTCATGAAATTCTCCATGGATTACTGGAGTGGGTTGCCATTTCCTTCTCCAAGAAGTACTGTGAACCCACCATAAAGGAATGGGGAAATAGGGCTTAAAAATGTCAGCCCTCAATATTTCAAGAAAAATGACTTTCAGAATAAGGTAGAAAGAGTGGTGGTCTTTAGAATGATGAACCTTGCTTTTAGTCCTCTTTGGGCCTCAGAGTCTCTGAGCATAAACTAGAGCAGTTGAATTATTTGACTTCTAAAGTATCTCCCAACCTGAAAATTCCTTACAGGAAAATGTATCCTTTACTCCAATTGGATTGTACACATTTCTCTTTATCTCTACCATGGCTGTATCATGAATATTGACCAATTGAATAATGATTAAATATTTAATTTAGATTTTTATATTAGGAGGATATAAAGTCCTATTCGTATCTTCAAAAAGTCTTGTTGATTCTGTTTGAAGGATTGTTGGCGTTATTTCATGTTGTTTCAGCTTGTACTTTGTAATAAGAAGAGCAAAGATTCTAAGACAACCAGGTTGAAAGGTGACCCACTCCTAATGGCTGACCAATGAGCCAGTCCCTCTGGGATATCCAAAATTGGCAGCACTTCAGTTTACAGTCTTTATTCTGACCCCTGACCAGATTAACGTTGGCTAATTGAAAGTGTTTCATGAATTTGCAATGGAGGATGTGTTCACTGGGGTATCCAACTCATATCTACACGACCTAAATGGTTTACAAGGAGATACCTATGCATTTATATTTAACAACTCCTTCACCAAAGCTGGTTCCCCATATCCTGCCCATGTCCTGGATCAGGTATAGATAACATTTTGGGAAGTGAGAAGTTTGCTGTTTAATGGGAACAGATAATTTATATCCCCCAATATTTTTGAGAACAGTGGCTCTCTATCTGCGCTGTGTATTAAAATCATCAAAGAAGCTTTTAAAAAATTCCAAGGCCTGGATCTCACACTCAGAGATTCTAATTTAATTGATCTGGATGGGCAAACATTTTAAAAGCTCACATGTGCATAGGGGTTTAAGAACTACCATTCTAAGAAAAGGTATATGTGGATCAGGTCGCACAAAACGTAAGGTATCTAACTCTGAATTACCTGATTTAAGAGTTAAGCTTCTATGCCTTTATATAAAAGGAAGTGCATGTAGCATTTAAATCTTTCAATGTGTGGAAGTGAAGGTTTTGTGGATTCTCCCAAAGAACTGAACATATTTTACTGTTTTTTTAAATTAGCTCACTTTGAAATACTTAGGCATAATTGAAGGAAAATACTCAGGCAAAAATGATACCTTTTGGTATCATTTCTAATGATTTATAGAGTTAACTCAGTGCTAGTCATGTTCAAGGCTTAAAAAATTTTTTTTTCAATTTTTAGTTTTAGCTGCACTGGGTCTTATTACTACACACAGGCTTTCTCTAGTTGCAGTTCAGGGGCTTCTCATTGCAGTGGCTTCTCTCATTGCAGAGCGTGGGCTCTAGGCACTCAGGCTTCAGGAGCTGTGACTCGGGCTCCAGAGAAAGGGCTCAGTAGTTGTGGTGAACGGGCTTAGTTGCTCCATAGCATGTGAAAGCTTCCTGGACCAGAGATCGAACCTGTGTCCCCTGCAATAGCAGGTGGATTCTTTACCACTGAATCACTGGTGGTAAAGTCTCATTCAAGGCTTTTAAAAATCACACTTTTGGACAAACATTTCACATTATTGTTTTAAAATTTACTAACCTTATTAATTTTGTTTCCTGAGTTGAAATTTCTTATTCTTTTCTTTTTATTAAATTTGCTCAGCAATATTTTGGTAAACTATACAGATTGTAGGGAAAAAATATCCCTTGCTTTTGCCACAAAATAACAGTAATGGCAGAAAAGCCAACTTCGGCAGGCTTCGTTGTTTCTTGTAGCGCTTGTTCCCAGTCTTGGATAAAGGACTTGCTGAGGACTGGGACAGAGCAATATTGATGTTGTGGGTAAGTGGGCTCTGATCTGGGGAGGTGGATATCAAAACTCCCTGTGACACCATGGGAGCAGCAGCATCTCTGATTGCATTACCTTTGGAATCAGAGGAAAACAAAAGACGGAAATAGCCAGCCCATAATTGTGTGACTCCATTAGTCTGAAGAGGTGGGTCAAGGGCTTATTTAATAATAAAAAATGGCTGCAGGAGCAGGATTTAGTGTCATATATGCAGGCCACCATACAAATGTGCATTCAAAAGTGCCCTCAGAGGTTACCTTGGTTCTACAGAGGCAATAATATAATTAAGGGAATGGGCTTATTTTTAGAGGAGTCCCCAAAGTGGCTTGTGATTGGTGCATATTGTAAAGGCATGGCTGTAAGCTGGTTGTGGAATCCTGGTCTCCTATGGAAACCATACACTGATCTATCAATGTGTTAAAGTCAAGGTTTTGTGGATTCTCCCAAAGGATTGAACATGTTTTACTGTTGTTGCTTTATGTATTTATTTATTTTTTTTTGCATTAGCTCATTTTGAAATACTCAGGCAAAATTGAGAGATAGATGAACATAGATGACTACCTTTTGGTAACATTTCTAATGATTTAAGTTTAGTAAAGATTTGGAACAAATCGATTCTGCAGATGACGCTGTTATAATTTGATTCAGCAGACATTTATTGGGCATTTACTATGTCCCTAGCATGGAGTTAGATAGTAGTGATACGGGGTGAAGTCATAGACCGCGACTTTGGTCTGCTCACAGCCTTGTAAGGAAGAAATCTTTATATGATGATTGCAGTTTGGTATGTTAAAAAGAGCCTGTGCGCAGGGAGTATGGGCTGCTCACAGAGAAGAAATGTCTCTTTCGGGTGGAAAGGGGTAGTTGGACGGGGAGACTTTGCTTCATGAGCCAGAGATACAGTCAAAGGAAGACAAGTGGAAAGTGAAGCTGTTATAAGGAGGCAGAGAGAATCTCATCGAAACAAATGCAAGAGGCATCATGGAAACTAAAATCACCATGAACTCTCAATCTATCTCCCTGACCACATAATCCCTTCTCTCTTTAGTCCAGTATCTCTTCTCATTCATCTATTATGTATCAGTCTACTGAACCTTCTGGTTCAGCATGTATTTGCATCTCCATGCCTCAGCTCCAGATACGCAGGAGAGAGAGAGCTGACTGTTTCTGCCAGGGTCATATGCCTGCTCTGGCCTCATTAGCTGAAGCTCAGAGCAGGGTTATCGGGCAACTACTATGGGCTTTGGACAAGGTAGATTTCTTTTTCAAATTTTAAACGTTTTACTTTGCATTGGGATATAGTCAGTTAACAATGTTGTGATAGTTTGAGGTGAAGAGTGAAGGGTCTCAGCCATGCATATACATGTATCCATGGGCTTCCCTTGAGGCTCAGCTGGTAAAGAATCTGCCTGCAATGCAGGAAACCTGGGTTCGATCCCTGGATTGGGAAGATCCCCTGGAGAAGGGAAAGGCTACCCTCTCCAGTATTCCGGCCTGGAGAATTCCATGGACTGTATAGTCCATGGGGTCGCAAACAACCGCACACAACTGAGTGAGTTTCACATTCTCCCCCCAAACTCCCCTCCCATCTGGGCTGTCACATAACATTGAGCAGAGTTCCCTGTGCTATACAGTAGGTCCTTGTTGGTTATTTTAAATATAGCAGTATGTACATGTCCATCCCAAACTCCCTTATTATCCTTTCCCCTGGCAATGGCCAGGTAGGTACTTTTAAAGCCACTGTAGGGAAGAAGGAATGGGCGCAGCAGTCACTACTTGGGGTCCCTGTGCCACTGGGTTTTTGGCATGAGACTACCTTCTAAACCATAAAATAACCAGTGGCTTATACTCACCCACATGTATGTGAGCATGCTTAGACGTGAATGACCCAGTCTGCAAGCCTAGGGCAGGGAAACTCTTATTTTTGCCATTTAGTGATGGTGGGACTCAGCAATGACTCCCCTTGCAACAGAAGAATGGGATAGATCTCAGATAGTATTAGAATGTTTAGAAGCTTTTGTTTTGTTCACAGCACAATGTGGCATAGATTTCACTGTGCTATTGTGAATTTGGTTGGTTATTAATTGAACATCTATTATATTCAAAACACTGCAAGGACGATAGAGTGAACACTATGGCAACTATCATATTCTCTTAGAAGCTGTTGTGAAAACTCAGCTTGAACAGAATACAGTAATTGTTTAGGAAAAAAGCTTTGAACAATTATTCTGGCAACGGTAGATGTTCTGAGAAATAGAGAAGAGTTGTCAATGAAGTTGAGAGTTCTTTAGGAAATTAGGGAGAGAAATATATGATCTCCAGGCAGTATGCGTGAGTGGACTTTGGCTAAAAGAAAACTCAAAGAGAGATTTTAGGCTGTTGAATTTTACAGCATAAAATCGTTATTTAACCGATGGAATAAGTAAATTTTACATTATTTGCTAATGTATTTATGAGGATAAATTCTTTTAAGGGTCCTGTAAGAGGACATGATAGGGAAGCTCATACTAGACTCCCTACGGATGAAAAGTTCATGGACCCAATTCTTACATCATTTATGATGCACAGGTGAATATCATCAATCTAGGAGGGTGACTTTGGATTTTCTGTGCTGTGCTTTGTCACTCAGTTGTGTCCAGTTCTTTGCAACCCCATAAACTGCAGCCTGCCAGGCTCCTCTGTCCATGGGATTCTCCAGGCAGGAATACTGGAGTGGGTTGCCAAGCCCTCCTCCAGGGCATCTTCCCAACCCAGGGATCAAACCCAGATCTCCTGCATTACAGGCGGATTGTTTACCATCTGAGCCACCAGGGAAGCCTTTGGATTTTCTGGTTATCTGTTCATCTTAGTGAAGTCGCTCAGTCATGTCCAGCTCTTTGTGACCCAACGTAGCCTACCACGTTGCTCTGTCCATGGGATTTTTCAGGCAAGAATACTGGAGTGGGTTGTGAGTTAGCAAAAACAACAAAACAATACACCCTTGGGTTTGGGGCCATCCTGGGATTATCACAACACAAAAGTGTTAACTACCTGTTTTGCGCTATACACTGTTTTTGTGTTGAAAGCACAAAATGGGAAAATACAAAACCCTTCCTCCAAGGGACTCATAGTTTATTGGTGAAAACAGACATACAAGCATGTAAAAATATGACACAAAATGAATCAATATGATACCATAATTGAACTCCTGCAAAGAAAGACTTCAACAAACACTGACACATTCCAAGGGCAGCAGAAATTCTGAACCAAGTGCACTGAACTCAGAAAGCCCCCTGATGGGTGATGATTAGTGGACATCTCTGACAGCACCGATATTAGCGCTGTGGATAACATTGGGGAAAGGTCAAGTTTTGCAAAGACTTTCTGCCCACTAAGAATAGCAAGCAATCGATAGATTCTGAGCATAAGAGCAATGTCAGGACCCAGATGGAAGTGCGGTTGCTATCACTGGGAAACGTTCCTTCCCTCAAATAAAGGCCCTGGAAAATCCACGCCACCATCCTCTAGTTAGACTATTGGACTCGTTGAGTCCCTCTGATCCCCACTTTTCAATGGCTAGGTCTTTTGCATCTTTAGTCTGTGCTCAAAGGCTGATCCTTAGGAAGCCTTTGTGCTTTGCTAAGTCATTTCAGTCGTATCCAACTCTTTGCAACCCTATGGACCATAACCCAGCAGGCTCCTCTGTCCATGGGATTCTCCAGGCAAGAATACTGGAACGGGTTGCCATTTCCTTCTCTGGGGGTTCTTTCCAACCCAGGGATCGAACCCATGTCTCTTATGTCTCCTGCATAAGGGTTCTTTACCACTAGCTCCACCTGGGAAGCAAAGTATTATTTAGGCAAAGTAACACCCTTCCCCCTTTACCGCAGTAGCATCACACTACACTAAGCACTCTCATATGAATCTTCAAGTTGCAAACCTTCAGTCGTGTAAGTGAGCTCTTGTATCTGGCGTACATTGTCACACGTGGGCATCCTCGACAAGTGGTTGTGCTTTTGTACTTTACATACTGTAGAGAGCACAGTATCTTTATTTCTTGTCTGTTCACTCGATGCCAGCCCCTAGAGGCCAGTTGTTGTACTGTGCTTTTCAAGGCACTTGAAGATATTTTATTTTTTTGTGTTTTTTTCTTATGTGTTATATGTGTGAAAAGTGTTATAAACCCATTGCAGTACAGCCATATATAGCCAATTGTATTAGTCGGTTACCTCGGTTAACTTTGTTGGACTTACAAATTGAACTTATGAACATGCTCTCAGAACAGAGCTTGTTTGTATGTAGAGGACTTACTGTATTCATTTCCTTCTTAGCACTTGGCAAAATCTGAAGTCATCTCAAATATTGTTTGGTTGCCTGGATACCCCATGGAGTCTTTGGTACGTTTCACACTATTCAATAAATGCATTTGTGAGTGTAAATTCTTCTCAGGGTCCTTTAAGAGGGAATGTTAATGTAGCTCATATCTGGACTACTTAAGCATGGGGAAAATATGTGGACCCAGTTCTTAAGCTGCTTACAATGCCTATCTTCTGGTCCCCTCCTCACTAGCTTCTAGGATGAGAGCAAGCATTATGATTGTCTTATACCCAGAGTTGGGCTAGTGTAGATTGGGCCTTTGTATGAGTTAGAGAAAGTTGCCTTCTCTGAATAGATAGATGGATGAGAAAAATCACACCATCTTGGCAGAGACAGTCACGGGTGTTCACACCTCCAGGAGTAGATTCAACTCCTCACTTTCTTTCTGAGTGCGGTACAAGAACTTCAGAAAAATAGGGGACAGCCCTGCTTGTCTGTTACCGTTTTGGCCCATAGTAGGTGTTTGTTAATATTTGGTGAATGAAGCATCCTAAGATCTACCAAACACTCCAAGTTATGCAGCATTATGGAAGGAAGCGTTTTGAGTCCCAGTTCGATTCCCTGACTAAGGACCAGGTAGGGCCGCTCAGAGGTTGGTTCTCAGGGGGAACACAGCCGCACTTCAATAGCACTGTCTGAAGATGACTTTGGTGTCCTTCTGATATTTCATAAATGCACCAACCTCAGGGGTTCTACCTATGCACTGCCAGCCCTGTTCTCACCCACAGACTTTACAGCGTCCTGTATGCAGCCAGGCTGTGGAGATTGAAGCCTCCTAACTGAGCACCCCTTACCAGAGTTCTTTATTATAAGCCCCTTACAGAGGTCCTACAGGCAAAGCCAGGCTCTCACTGGATGTGGGAGAAAATTTTTAAATGTGCTGCTGTGTGCTAAGTCACTTCAGTCGTGTCTGACTCTTTACGACCCTATGGACTGTAGTCCACCAGGCTCCTCTGTCCATGAGATTCTCCAGGCAAGAATACTGGAGTGGGTCACCATGCCCTCCTTCAGGGAGTCTTCCAGACCTAGGGATTGAACCTGCATCTCTTATGACTCCTGCATCGACAGGCAAGTTCTTTACCACTAGCACCATCTGGAAAGCCCTATCTTTTAAATAGTAGAATCAAAACCTCTGGCTTGATACACAGAGTCAGGCTGATGGATCTGCCTTAGATGGAGATGTGAAGGAACTTTGCAAAGTAAAGAAAAACCCACATTGGTTCCCTAAATCAAAACTTCAAATAAGAACATGGCTTTGACAATTTATTCCCTGCAGAATTAACCTTTGTTTCTCGGCAGGCTGCTTTTAAGAATATGCATGGTACATAGAAAGGAAGGGAAGAGAGTTCACAGGATGGCTTGTGTGTTTACTGCAAAGAAGGAAAAGCTGAAATGAAGTGAAGTTGAACAGGGGGCTTATTTCTAACTAATCCAACCTCTAGACAGGAGTCCTAAGATGCAAAACAATTACTATAAATGTGAATTTGAGGCCCCATTCACAGATGCACAGAGGCCCCACTCCTTTGCCTGCCATTTCTTTAACTGACTCCCAAAAAGGGTAACAAAGTTCTAGGGACTGGAAGGCAATCACAGAGATCACAGTCTAATTTCTTCTATGCTTTAGGAGTCAATTTGAGTCCTCCTCTTGGAAGCCTTCCTAGATTTGATAAGTGCCCTTCCTCTGGGTCCCCATAAAACCCTATGAGTTTATTATTGAATCTGCCATGTTGTAGTATAGTTATTATGCTCATGTGTCCAAGACAGGGGCATTTTATTTGACTTTAAAAATCTTTAAAGTCAAATATTTCGCACATTGTCTGGAATAAAATGACATCTCAGTAAGTTCTTAATGAAGTAGTCAATGGACCATTCTATTAATAGTTGCCTATTGAACGCATACTATTTGTCTCCCCTTCGCCACACACTAAGACAGTACACAAGAAATAAACACACGGTGATAACACTGGTGGCTATCATTCTGAGGGTCTATTATGCCTCAGACACTCTGCTAATTGCTTTGCAAATAGTTTTCTCATTAATTCTTCAAGGCAACGTTATGACCTTCTGACTTCATAAATCAAACTGAGACTCAGAGAGATGACTGACTTTCCTCCAAAGCCACTCAAAATGCATTTGAACCAATCTCCAGATCCCCTGATCTTCATCTATAGCAGGTGCCTTCTCAGATCTTAAAGTGGTGGTTGGGGGGGAGAGGGTTGGGGTCAAAAGTACAACGCACTTGAAGCATCATTCAGTTCAGTTGCTCCATCGTGTCCAACTCTTTGTGACCCCGTGGACTGCAGCACGCCAGGCTTCCCTGTCCATCACCAACTCCCGGGGCAGCTCTTGAAGCATTAGAACATTATTAAGAGGGACTTCCTTGTGGTCCAGTGGTTAAGAATCTGCCTTCCGATGCAGGGGACATGGGTTCAATCCCTGGTTGGGTAAGATCACACATACCGCAGAGCAACTAACCCAGTGTGTTACTGCTGAGCCAGCACTCTGGGGCTCATGCTCTACAACAAGAGAATCCAGCATACTGTAACAAGAAGCCCATGTGCTTCAGCTAAGGAGAAGTGCCATGCAAAACTAAGACCCAGTGCAGTCAAATTAAAAAAAAAAAAAGAAAATCATTAAGTGCCACACTGTAGAAATGGAGAAATGGGAATTAATGCAGCAAGAGTTCTCTGTGGACTTGATTAATCATGGAAAAAAACTTGTAGAGGGTCTAGGACTCAGACTTGAAATAAAAATTGGATTTAAGTATAGGGAGGAGAGCAGGTAGAGTAGGGAAACTTACATTCATTGAGTACAACAGAGCATACTGGTTAGGAGCCTGGGCTTTGGAACTGGACAGAACTTGAGGCTGCATTCTGACTCTGCTACTTAACAGCTGTGAGAACTTTTGGAATTCGCCTTTTGAGCCTCTCCACCCCTCTATTTAAAAGAGGCATAAAATACCCCTGATATGGGTTAAGAAAGCTTTCATGGGCAAGTCACAGAGACATTGATGAAAAATGGCAGAAGTGAAAAGAGCAGGAACTAGACTTCCATTCTCACCTCTGGTTGCACCTAAATGCTCATTGTAAGTCATCACCCTCTTTCCTGATGGCAGAAAGGCATTTGCTTTTTCCCCAGTTATGAAGTGAAGGTCAATAGGCCAACAAAATTGACTTGCTCAAATCAGAAAAGAACACAAGAGGTGACTTCCACAGAAGGTCTTAACCTGGGCCCCTTCCTGCTGGGGGACAAGTCAGCCAGAGGAGATCTAAGGATCAGGTCATCTTGCTTTGTCTTCTCCCCACCCTTTCCCTTCCCTTCCCTCCTGGTACCTTCTCTTGGGTTGATGCAGGCTTCATAAGGAAGCAGTCATGAGGAATATAACAGGATCAAGGATTTCTCATAAGAATCAGACTTCACAGACCTGTGTGAGAAGCTGGGAAATGGGGGCCTGGAGAGGGGAGCTAGGGCATCAGAAAAAGTCCCCAACTAGTCTGGTGGCTGACAGGAGACTGCAGGCACATCCAGCTGAAGAGGTGGGACCGGTTGACTCTGTGTGGCTCCATCTCTGTGAGTCAGCAGCCAGGCACCTGGCTGGGAATTGGTCAGCAGGGCCAGTGGTCAGGCAGACAAGCTCAGTGTGGTGAGAGTGAGGACGAGCCCAAATCTCCCAAGAACATCTGTGACTGTTTCCCAGCATGTCAGACCCTGTGACCTTCTCAGGGTAATGGCTGCTGCTTAATCACTGCCTTCAAAATCCTATAAGCTCTCTTTTTGGACAATTTTAACCTAGAATCCTGCAGGAAAGGGGGTTTGGGGAACATCACTGAAACATAGTTGTCAACTTACATAAGGAGACAATCGCTCAAACACATTCACAGACATATTCAGGTGCAGAAGAGATATTAATCAGCCTGACTCACTTGCTTCCAGCATTTAGAACTCTGTCCCTGCTCCCCTAATCTGCTCTTTGAGAAGCTGGAGGAGACACAAGGAATGGGAGTTTTTTGACCACAACACATTCCAGTCAAATCTCTCACTCTCTTTCCCCTTGACTTTCTACAGGCACACTCTTCCTTTAGTTCATCACTGAGTTCTTTCTTACCACAGGATTTTTGCACATGCTGCTCACTGCCCCTAGAATGCTTTCCTCTCTTGCCTTATAGCATCTTTTTGGTCAAATCAATTCCTATTACTTAGGACTTCCCCAGCCATCCACTAGTTAAGACATAGTCTTCCAAGGCAGGGGTGCAGGTTCAATCACTGGTCAGGGAGCTAAGATCCACATGCCTGGTGACCAAAATGCCAAACATAAAGCAGAAGTGATATGGTAACAAATTCAATAAGGACTTTAAGAAATGGTCTGTGTGAAAAAAATAAAAAATCTTAAAAAAAAAAATTCCTCTGGGGAAGGGATTGTTAGGGACTTTGGGAAGGTCATGTACACACTGCTCTATTTAAAATGGATAACCAACAAATGCCTATCTTATAGCACATGGAACTCTGCTCAGTGTTATGTGCCAGTCTGGATGGGAATGAGGTTTGAGGGAGAATGGATACATGTATATATATGACTGAGTCCCTTTGCTGTTCACCTGAAATCACCACAACATTTTTAATTGGCTATACCCCAATACAAAATATTTTTGGTGTTAAAAAACAAACAAACAAAATTCCTATTTGCCCTGGTAGACCCTCATAGAATCTTCTGTTTTTCCTTTATAATTCTTAAGAATCAGCATCAAACAACTTTTTAAAAAGTTTTTTTTTGTCCCCAACTAAAATGTAAACCACACAGAGGCAGAACTGAGCCCGTGCCATCCAGCACCGTAGCCAGTGTCTAGTACAGTGCCCGGCGCACACAAGAGCCTCGGCAAATACTTGCAGAATGATTAGGTGAGGGAGTGGATCAGTGAATGAGAAAACAAATAAAGGAGCACACAGGGACTCTAAGGTGGGCGCCATGATGATTCGCGCCAGAAATTCGATAGAATAGGCTGGCACGTAAGCAGGAAATGTATGGTCATCCACCTTGCTCTGGAGACTCAAACCCCAACTGTAGGACAGTGATGGCTGAGGTTTAGGTATAGTGTAAGGAAGAACTTTCTAACAGTGAAGCTGTCCTCTGTAGAAAGTTGAGTTCCCTTAAGGTGTTCAAGCTAAGCCTGGATAATTTCTTGCTCAGAGGTAGTGTAGAGAAATTCATGCATCACATGCACATTTAAGGTTGTAGGAGAACCCCTAATACCGAGTCCACGGCTTTGTGTAGTACACTCACAGTAGAATATAAGGGTTAACAGCCAGGTATTGGAACCATGAAGACAAGGATTCAACTCCCATAATGCCTCTTACCAGCTGAGTGACCCCAGGCCCACGATTTCATGTCTTAGAATCTGAAGGTCTTCACCTGTAGAGTTGAGATGATGCTCATCTCATGGGGCTGGTGTGAGGATTAATGTCATGAGAAGTGAAAATGAAAATGTTAGTCGCTCAGTCATGTTCAACTCTTTGCAACTCCATGGACTGGAGCCCACCAGGCTCCTCTGTCCATGTAACTCTTCAGGCAAGAATACTGGGCTGGGTTGCCTTTCCCTTCTCCAGGGAATCTTTCCAACCCAGGGATTGAACCTGGGTCTCCCATATTGCAGGAAGATTATTTACTATCTGTGTCACCAGGGAAGCCATGGTCATGAGGAGTGGAAAGAGTCAAACTCCTGCTTGGAGATCATTCATGCTCTTAGACAAATGTCACCATGATGAGCTTCAGGTGAGCAGGGAAATACTACTTGTCAACCCCAATATCACCACAAACAATAATGATTTGGGCCAAAGGGCATAAGCCTTAAGGCTAATTCGGAGGTCTGATACACAGCATGGTCACTCTAGTTAATAATACTGTATTGCATCCTTGGACTTCGCTGGAAGAGTAGATCTTAAGCCTTATCACTGCACAAAAGCTAAGTAACTATGTGAGGTGACAGACGTGTTAATTAATCTGATTGTGGTAATCATTTCACAGAGTATATGTATATCATATTATCACGTCACACACTTTACATATATTCAGTTTTGTCAATTATACCTCAATAAAGCTGTAAACAACTCTGAAAATAATAGTACATACTTAATACATACAAACCTTCGAGCTGTGAGCTTTAAAAGATGCAAGCATGCATTTGTATGTCCAGTCTCCTAAGTTGGTTCACATTTCTGGCATATATTATCACCTGCACGCATCCTCTGTAAGTGGTTGTGCTTTTGCGACAGTACTGTAGAGAGTACAGTAGTATGGTACCTTTAATTCAAGCCCAGGCTATCCAGAAGAAGAAGAAAAGAGGTGGTGATGTAGTTGGTATTACTAAGAAGTGCCAGTGGTTGTCCTGTATTACTGTACTTTTCAAGGTACTGTACAGTAATCCAAGTCTATGCCTCAATCAGTAACACTGAAGAAGCTGAAGTTGAACGGTTCTATGAAGACCTACAAGACCTTTTAGAACTAACACCCAGAAAAGATGTCCTTTTCATTATAGGGGACTGGAATGCAAAAGTAGGAAATCAAGAAACACCTGGAGTAACAGGCAAATTTGGCCTTGGAATACGGAATGAAGCAGGGAAAAGACTAATAGAGTTTTGCCAAGAAAATGCACTGGTCATAGCAAACACCCTCTTCCAACAACACAAGAGAAGACTCTACACATGGACATCACCAGATGGTTGACACCAAAATCAGATTGATTATATGCTTTGCAGCCAAAGATGGAGAAGCTCTATACAGTCAACAAAAATAAGACCAGGAGCTGACTGTGGCTCAGATCATGAACTCCTTATTGCCAAATTCAGACTTAAATTGAAGAAAGTAGGGAAAACCACTAGACCATTCAGGTATGACCTAAATCAAATCCCTTATGATTATACAGTGGAAGTGAGAAATAGATTTAAGGGCCTAGATCTGATAGATAGAGTGCCTGATGAACTGTGGACTGAGGTTCGTGACATTGTACAGGAGACAGGGATCAAGACCATCCCCATGGAAAAGAAATGCAAAAAAGCAAAACAGCTGTCTGGGGAGGCCTTACAAATAGCTGTGAAAAGAAGAGAAGCAAAAAGCAAAGGAGAAAAGGAAAGATATAAGCATGTGAATGCAAAGTTCCAAAGAATAGCAAGAAGAGATAAGAAAGCTTTCTTCAGCAATCAATGCAAAGAAATAGAGGAAAACAACAGAATAGGAAAGACTAGAGATCTCTTCAAGAAAATTAGAGATACCAAGGGAACATTTCATGCAAAGATGGGCTTGATAATGGACAGAAATGGTATGGACCTAACAGAAGCAGAAGATATTAAGAAGAGGTGGCAAGAATACACAGAAGAACTATACAAAAAAGATCTTCATGACCCAGGTAATCATGATGGTGTGATCACTGACCTAGAGCCAGACATCCTGGAATGTGAAGTCAAGTGGGCCTTAGAAAGCATCACTACAAACAAAGCTAGTGGAGGTGATGGAATTCCAGTTGAGCTATTCCAAATCCTGAAAGATGATGCTGTGAAAGTGCTGCACTCAATATGCCAGCAAATTTGGAAAACTCAGCAGTGGCCACAGGACTGGAAAGGTCAGTTTTTATTCCAATCCCAAAGAAAGGCAATGCCAAAGAATGCTCATACTACCGCACAATTGCAGTCATCTCACACGCTAGTAAAGTAATGCTCAAAATTCTCCAAGCTAGGCTTTAGCAATACGTGAACCATGAACTTCCAGGTGCTCAAGCTGGTTTTAGAAAAGGCAGAGGAACTAGAGATCAAATTGCCAACATCTGCTGAATCATCAAAAAAGCAAGAGAGTTCCAGAAAAACATCTATTTCTGCTTATTGACTATGCCAAAGCCTTTGACTGTGTGGATCACAATCAACTGTGGAAAATTCTGAAAGAGATGGGAATACCAGACCACCTGACCTGCCTCTTGAGAAATTTGTATGCAGGTCAGGAAGCAACAGTTAGAACTGGACATGGAGCAACAGACTGATTCCAAATAGGAAAAGGAGTACGTCAAGGCTGTATATTGTCACCCTGCTTATTTAACTTATATGCAGAGTACATCATGAGAAACTCTGGGCTGGAGGAAGCACAAGCTGGAATCAAGATTGCCGGGAGAAATATCAGTAACCTCAGATATGCAGATGACATCACCCTTATGGCAGAAAGTGAAGAGGAACTAAAAAGCCTATTGATGAAGGTGAAAGAGCAGAGTGAAAAAATTGGCTTAAAGCTCAACATTCAGAAAACAAAGATCATGGCATCTGGTCCCATCACTTCATGGGAAATAGATGGGGAAACAGTGGAAACAGTGTCAGACTTTATTTTTGGGGGCTCCAAAATCACTGCAGATGGTGACTGCAGCCATGAAATTAAAAGACGCTTACTCCTTGGAAGGAAAGTTATGACCAACCTAGATAGCATATTCAAAAGCAGAAACATTACTTTGCCAACAAAGGTCCATCTAGTCATGGCTATGGTTTTTCCACTGGTCATGTATGGATGTGGGAGTTGGACTGTGAAGAAAGCTGAGTGCCGAAGAATTGATGCTTTTGAGCTGTGGTGTTGGAGAAGACTCTTGAGAGTCTCTTGGACTGCAAGGAGATCCAACCAGTCCATTCTGAAGGAGATCAGCCCTGGGATTTCTTTGGGAGGAATGATGCTAAAGCTGAAGCTCCAGTACTTTGGCCACCTCATGTGAAGAGTTGACTCGTTGGAAAAGACACTGATGCTGGGAGGGATTGGGGGCAGGAGGAGAAGGGGACGACAGAGGATGAGATGGCTGGATGGCATCACTGACTCAATGGTTGTGAGTCTGAGTGAACTCCAGGAGTTGGTGATGGACAGGGAGGCCTGGTGTGCTGCGATTCATGGGGTCACAAAGAGTCGGACACGACTGAGTGACTGAACTGAACTGAACTGAACTGTAAGATTAAAAATGTTTTCTTTATTTTTACATTTTTTTATGTATTATTTGTTTGAAAAATTATTATAAATCTATTACAGTGAGTCATGCTCAGTTGCTATGTTGTGTAACTCTTTGCAACCTCATGAACTGTAGCCCACCAGGCTCTTCTGTCCATTGGATTCTTCAGGCACGAATACTTGCAGTAGGTTGCCATTTCCTCCTCCAGGGGATCTTGTCTCCTGTGGCTCCTGTGTTGCCAGGCAGATTCTTTACCACTGAGCTACCTGGGAAGGACCAAACCTATACAGTACAGTACTATATAGCCACTTGGGTTAGTTGGGTACCTAGGCCAATTTTGTTGTATTTAGGAAAAAACTAGACTTAGGAAATCACTGTTGGAAGGGGACTTGTTTGTATACAGGGGACTTAACTGTACAGAGTATGGTAAAAACATTGTCCTGTGCTTAGGAGTCTATACACATCTCATTTAATCCTCTCCAAACCCTGGGAGCTATACTGCTCCTCTGGTTTCTGAGCCTCCCTAAGCCTTGGTTTCCTTATCTGCAAGATGGAGAAGTTTATGTTTCATCAGGCTTTGTGAGGAATGAACGAGCTCCGTGCATGTAGAGTGCTAAGGGAAGTGAATCGCAAGTGATCGGCCCTGCATGAACAGAAGAGATGTCAGCATGCCCATGTCCAGACAGGTAAACAGAGACTTAAGCGGTTGCCTCAGTCACAACTCTGGCAAGTGTGAGACTGGGATTCTTGCCCAGCCTGTTTCGACTGCCGCTGTAGGCTGTCTCCCGAGCCGTGTCACCTTTGACAGGCCATACACGCCGGCCCCGCGTGTCCGATGACACTCGCTATGCTCAGGGCGCGAACTGCCACTCAGCCCGGCCAGACTGTCAGCCTAGTGACAGAGCAGACAGGAATTCAGAGACCTTAGCTGGACACGAGCCCAGCCTGAGCTCCTCACAGCCGGGAACAGAAGTCTTTCCTGGGATTAGCCCGAGCCTCAAACTCCTTGGAAGCCCGGATGGGTCGGGCCGCGGGAGAGGGGAGCAATCCGTCACGCCAAATTAGTGTAATGACGCACCCCTGCACCGGCCTGCTGCTAGCCCAGCGCAAAATCACCCCCAGCAAAATGGCATTTGGCTCCGTAATGAGACTCGCTTTCCGTCCCTATCAGTAGCCTCTTAACAATGCCTTAACAACAATGATTAGGATGAAATGCTGCGGCAAGAGAAACGACTGGTGTTTTAACATGCATTTTAATAAATAAACTAATGTTATCTGGCTCATTGCACAGAAGTGTCTTAACAGCGTTCCGGAGACCTATCAATCAGCTTTCACTAGCCGGAGATCTGCAGAGCCGCCCCTCTCCTTCCCCCCTCCCCCGGCCCTCAGTTGCTATAGCAACGCCAAACCTGGAGTGGTAGCTGTAAACTTAAAAAAAATATGACTTTTCCCAGCCAGCCATGCTTCTCTATCAATACCGAAACCTTTGCCTGAATTCCAAGCGAGTGGGGGATTTTTTTTTTTTTTTCCCTTTTTCCAGTCATAAGTCTGACTTGGAATCTATAGCAACCGAAATTAGACTATAAATCATCTTAATGGTGCTTTTCAGAGAATTCTTTACCAGATCAATTCAGATCATACAAGGTGGCAAGCTTCTGAGCCCAGTCACTAATAATGGTCGTGTCAGAGATGTATGGCAGGGAAGGAAGAGATTGGGGTAGATGCTGTTGCAGTTAATCTCTTTGATGATTGGCCGCCAAACTTCAGTTTTGTATCCTTCTCTGGCTTCATCTCTCCACAAGCTTCCTTAGACTCCCCGGAAATAACAGAATCCAATACTCTCTGGGCTTCTCCAGCACATTGCACTGTTGTGGGATCACGAGACAGTATAATCTAGAAGTCAGAGGAGTTCAGGCTACCACACCAGCTCTAGGTTTGATCTAATATTAAAGACTCTTTGCGACCCAGGGACTGTAGCCCTCCAGGCTCCTCTGTCCATGGGATTCTCTAGGCAAGAATGCTGGAGCGGGTTGCCATGCCCTTCTCCAGGGGCTCTTCCCGACCCAGGGATCGAACTCTGGTCTCCTGCACTGCAGGCAGATTCTTCACCACTGAGCCACATTTGGGGTAATATTAAATACTAGCTCTTTGAATTTGGAAAGTGATGTAACAACTTCTTTAAGCCTCAGTTTCCTCATCAGAGAAATGGGAAGAATAATGGTGCATCTCTTCTCTGCTGTTTGTCAGGATTAAAGAAATATTTGCCAAGCACCCTAGCCGGGACTTGGCATACTGTAAATGCCTAAAGAATGTTTACTATTATTTTTAAAAAATTAGAGTGTCAAATATTAGCAGTTATTGAATCTAAGTTGGATTCACTGCACTAATCTTTCAACTTTTCTGGAAGTTTGGGAAATTTTTATATTAAAAAGTTGGATGAAAAGAAATGTGGAGTCAAAACGGCAAAGAATGAGCTTGACTTTCAATTCCTCAAATATTGTACTGAGGGCTTGCCACGTGTCAGGCACCATGCTGGATGCTAAGATCTCAGACGTGACCAAGACGGGAGGTCCCTGTCCCCACGGATCCAGCATTCTAGTGGGAGAGATGGGGGTAAACTTAAAGACCTGGTATACTATGGAAAGATTATTCCCCGTGTGGCAGGCAAAGGCACAGATGGGGAATGAAGAACTCAGGCTGGGGGCAGACGGACCTCCATTGAGAACTGGAGGATGAGAAACTAGGCAGGTTAGCTACACAAAGCGGGGTCGGGGAGGCAGGCTAATGCTCGTGCAGACAAGAGTGTGTATCAAAGCCTTTGATATGTCTGAGGAGCTGGAAGAATGCCTTCCCCTGCCAACCCAGCCCAAGTTTATCAATGTATCAAGGTTTCTTTATATTCAATAAACATTTACACCCTTTGCTCTTTTCCAGGCTCTGTGCTGGGCTCAGGGGATTGAGTTGAATGGACAAAGGTCATTTTTGGTCCATGAGCAATAATTTTGCTGATCCCAACTTTAGAGCATCTTAGGTACCACTAGGGTATCCCTCTGTGAGCAAGAGGGTTGGTCTCTGTATCTCTGTATCCATCAGGCACCAACTGGGCTACTTCTGGGCAGATGAGGAGACAGAGTGTAATTGCTAATACATGTATTGTTAGTCACTCAGTCGTGTCCGACTCTGCGATCCCATGGAGCCCACTAGGCTCCTCTGTCCATGAGATTCTCCAAGCAAGAATACTGGAATGGGTTACTATTTCTTTCTCCAGGGGATCTTCCCTACCCAGGGATTGAACCCAGGTCTCCTGCATTGCAGGCAGATTTATTACCACGTGAGCCATCAGGGAAACACCCAATCGCTAGTGCAAGGTGGTTTTTATTAGCTTCACAAAATTTTCTGGATAAGGGGGACAGTGGCAGTTATTAAAAGTTATTAGAAGCTGATGTTCATGGCAGCTAATGCCTGGGCACAGCAGTGCAGTAAAGTGGATGTGGGTGGGGCAGGCACAGCTTTTACCCCTGCATTCAGCGTTCCAAGCCAGTGGTGGAGGGGTGTGGGGGTGGATACATTGACTTCATGGCCACGCCCATTCATTTACATATCTTCCAGCTACTTTCCTGTTACCGCAGCAGTCTTGGGTAGTTGTTGCCGAGATCATATGGCCTGCAAAGCCTCAAATATTTACAGCATAGCCCTTTACAGACAGAGTCTTCTGACCACTGCCACAGAGTCCTCCCCCCACAGATCAGTCAAGTCAAGGCTAGACTCTATCTGGGGCCACAGCCCTGCTCTGGTGTTTCTCCTTCACTATTCTGTTTTGCTTCCTCCCTTTGAAATTTTTTCTTGAAGTAGTCTCCCTCAATAAATCACATGCCCCCACTTCCCTGTCTCAGCCTCTGCTTTGAGGGACCCCACCTAAGAAGCTGGCATGCAATAAACATTTGTTGAATGAATGAATGCTTTCCTGAGTTGCATGGAAAGGATGACAGGAGATGGGTCAACCCATGAGGGAGCATGCCCAGAAAAGGCTGAAGAAGTATCCAGGACCAGAGGCTAAAGGGGCTGGGATGGATCTTACCCACCCAGGTCTGACCTTAGCTCATACTTATTCCTAGTCCCAAGACAAAAGCCGAGTAAGCTATTTTGTGCTTCGCTGGAGAAAAGAAGAAACATGTGGATGAAGGACATTTTCCAGGGTCTGCATTTCACCTTTAGGAACTCACTTTCTCTGTACCTGTTAGCCATATTTGTCACCAGAGGAAGGAGGACAAGTTTTATTTAATCTCTCTAGAAAGGATTGCTTATAAATAGAATTGCTTATTAATAATTGCTTTATTAGTGAGGAGGGCTTCCCTGGTGGCTCAGTAGTAAAGAATCTGCCTGCCAATGCAGGGCATGCAAGTTTGATCCCTGGGTCGGAACGATTCCCCTGGAGAAGGAAATGGCAACCCAATTCAGCTTTCTTGCCAGGATAGTCCCATGGACAGAGGAGCCTGATGGGCTACAGTCCATAGGGTCACAAAGAGTCAGACATGACCAAGTGACTGAAGAACAGCAGTATTAGTGGGGAGGGGCCTCTCAGCGGCCTTGGTCTCCCCCTGCCCAGAAGTATCTTTAGTGCATCCCATCCCAGCTCCCACCTGTGAGGCAGGGAGAGAGGCCATTGTGATTAACCAATGTGGAAACCCTTACTTGGGCCACATTTACTGAGGGGCCAAAGCCAGGATGTTTTAAAGACATGTACCATGTTAAGCTCCCTCTCTCCTGTTCTGTCCTCGCATCTAGGTGGGTGAGTTGAGCTCAGGGCCCAGATCGGCCACATCCTCTCGCTCCATACCCACCCCATGCACCTAGATGCACTGGCTGGTCAATCTGATGAATTGCACCAGCCATATGCCTGATGTCCAGAGATGCTCTTCACTGTGTCCAGTCAAGTTTCCCATCTGGGTTAAGAAGAAGGTGGATAAAATCTATGCTGCATGGACTCACCTTTTCTAAAAGTCCAACCTTGTGGTATCGGGCATTGGCCCAGTGTATAGCAAAGTGGTCTTGTGCTTTGATTCGGCTAAAGTTCCTTGTTTAAATATCCTGCAAGGAATTCCACCAAGAGAATGTATAAAAAGCGGGTCAGATCCGGGGACATAATTGGCCCCTTACCACTTAAATAGCATCGACGTGCATCTTAAATCCTAATAATCTATTCTGTTCAGCTCAACCCAGGCTGGGGAGAAAATGCTTAGAGAGCAACGTCCCAGTGAACACACCTCTTGGGAACCCCCCTTTGTGAGAGGCCATTCAGTGCTTTTTCATTTTCTTCATTCCTGTGGCTACTGTAGGGTGATGAACCGTCCTCTCCTGAGAATAGTGCTAATTCCCCATGGAGGCCATGGGCACCTTTGAGACTGGGCTTAAATTAGCAGCACTCCTCATCAGCGTGTCTGTGAATACCGGCCACAAGGGCTTCGCTTCCATTTTTGGAGCTGCCAGTTTCTTTTACACAGACAGTTTCTTGGAGGCGACTCCTTTTCATTTCAAAGTATTTAAAAACAAGCCGTCAGGAAGGCCACCCACGGCTTATCCCACACTGCAATGCTTGTTTTTCTCAGTGTGCATTGGTGGACCTTGTAAAGACTTCTTCATTTTCATGGCTTCTTTCCCTCTAAAGAGGAAGTCTTGAAAGTTCAGGGGTCCTTGGGGGTGTTGGTGGGGTCAAGGTAACTTCCAGATACAGAAAAAGTCCCAGCATTTCTTCTTGCGTTTAGTGATGGCAATCGTGATCCTAATGGTAATCACTCCGGATGAAGGAGCAAATGTTTCTAGGGCAGGTTTAATGAGACACTGACCCTACTGTTGTGGCTCTGATTATCATGGATAGACTTTGTTCCGGGGACCCTGCCATCACTTCTGTCTCAACTATAACTTTCCATTATGTGAAAGAGACAAGAGTAAGGACTGTCCGCCTCTGCTGCTGCGGTACACCCAGGGTCTCTCACCCTTGTGCTACAGACACTGGGGGCAGGACATTTCCGTGTTGAGGGGCTGTTCTGTGCTTTGCAGGATGTCCAGCATCGCCCCTGGCCTCTACTCACTAGATGCTAGTAATATCCTCCCTGCCAGTGGTAACAACCAGGGATGTCTCCATGTGTTGCCTTAAGTCCTTGAGATGATGGAGTCGCCCCCAGTTGAGAACCACTGGGTCAGCCTACGAGGCGAAGGTACCATCCTCGCCCCATCTCATCTCCAGTGATGGATTTCTTGTGTTTCTGGGATTTAGCACCTACCCATCCCCGAGACACACCTGACCCTATTTGCTCTTCCAAATCCTTCTCTTCTGGGCAGGGCAACCCCTCACTCTGCAAAGTATCATCTTTTCTCAGATGTGTTAATGTTGATGATTTAACCATTTGACTCAGGAAGCTATTCCCATGGGTCACTCTTTCCTCTCACCATCCATGTCTTGCAGTAGCTCATCTTTCTGAGGATTTCTTCTTTCACCCACCCCCACTTGCTGCATCTCTCCGTCTCATCCTTCCTGGAGCCTAGCATAATGGTGGAGTACCATAGGGGGTCTTTAATTTACTTAAATCAGATCATGTCGCCCCCTCCACTTAAAGCTCTCCAGGAGCCTTCCTGTTGCACTCAGAATGAAAACCAAGTCTCTTGCAGCCTGCAAAGTCCTGTCTGGGCAAGAACCTCCTGCTTCCTGCCCAGTCCTCATCTCCTACCTGCTCCACCTTGCTCACTGCCTCATGACCCGTGGACCTATTTTGTTCACTGGGCACGCCCACCCTCCTCTTACATCCAGGTCTTTGCACTGGGGAGGATCCTCCTTTGAGCATGCTTTCTCTAGATTCTACCTGATTGGCTCTTTCCTGCCACTCAGCTTAAATGTCACCTCTACAGAGAGTCTCATCCAATCCCCACCATAAAGCAGCACCTCAGCTGGTCTCTGCTGCACCACCTAGTTTTTTTTTTAATATTTATTTATTGATAGACTGGTTGATTTCTGGCTGTGCTGGGTTTTACTGCAACCTGCAGGATCTTCGCCGTGTGTGGGTTCAGTAGTTGTGAGGTGTGGGCTTAGTTGCCCTGTGGCATGTGGGATCTTAGTTCCCTGATGAGGGATAGAACCCACATCCTCTGCACTGGAAGCTGGATTTTTAACCACTGGACCACCAGGGAAGTCCCTGTCTAGTTTTCTTTAGGGCACTGACCATGTTGGTAAAGAATCCACATGCAATGCAGAAGACCCATGTTCGATCCCTGGGTCGGGAAGATTCCTTGGAGAAGGAAATGGCAACCCACTCCAGTATTCTTGCCTGGAAAATTCCATGGACAGAAGAGCCTGGTGGGCTACAGTCTATGGGGGTTGCAAGAATTAGGCACAACTTAGCAACTAAGCCAACCATTGACCATGGTCCACGCGTTTGCTTGTTTATTGCCTGCCCATCTACTCACTCACATCTGGATTTAACTTTCACAGAAGCAGAGGTCTCGCCTGTCTTGTTTACTTTGGCAGCCTAGGTGCCTAGAACAGCACCAGTTCAGGGTTGAAATACACACACAAGAAAAGCGTGTGGAATGAGCCTGTCATGTCAGTGCAGCATCAGATTTCATTAAACAGAGGTACCTTAGGAATTCAAATTGTTATTATGGGTAAATAAAGCACTCAAGTACATATTTGGCTCCCCCTGTCCAGTTTCTTTCCAGCTCTTGAGAAGCAGCATGAATAATATATTGTGATTTTTTTTTTTTGATTGAACTGTCAGTGTGATTTATTTCATGGCATCTTCTTTCCTCTCCCCTTTGTAAATAATGGGTGTCTGCAGAGCTTTTTGCTAACATTTGTCTTGCTAATTTGCCTAAGGGGTGGGAGAATGGTGGCATTTTTTTAACCCTCTTATAATGGGTTTGAAGGAGAATTTTTTTCTGCATGGCATCGAGACTCTTAAAAAATCAAGGTTATACGGTGCATTGACTTCTTGCCGTTTTACAAACCAGCTCAGACTCATTTCACAACTTGAGAATAATTCAAATTGGAAATCACCTCCTTTAAAACCATCAAATTAATGGTATTCCCATTACACTCCCTACCCAACCATGTGAACAGTGGGGCCTAAGCTGCAGCTGCTAGAGTTCTGCGTCAAAGTAAATAATGCACTAACGAGACAGCAATTTCATTCCTCCCATGGAATTGCCCAGGCGTTTCTCCTTCAAGAGGCCAGTATGGGCTCAGTGCAAATCCCTCCTGACCGTGCAGGGCAACTGGAATGAATGTGGACCCCTGAGTATTGAAGACAGTGTTTGCAGCATGTGGCATGCTTTCTTGAATTGTTGTAATCTTTTTGGACTCTTGTAGATAACCACCATGGGGATGGGAAACACCTACAATTGCCGATGGGCTTGTTAGAACCTTTGGCAACATGTCGTGTGTGTGTGTGTGTGTGTGTGTCCATGTATGAAAAGTGAAAGTGTTAGTCGCTCAGTTGTGTCCGACTCTTTGCGAACCCATGGACTGTAGCCCGCCAGGTTCCTCTGTCCAAAGGTTTCTCCAGGCAAGAATACTGGAATGGATAGCCATCCCCTTCTCCAGGGGATCTTCCTGATCTCTGAGCCACCAGGGAAGCCTCATACACACACACACACACACACACACACACACACACACATATCTTTATATCTTCCCCACCCAGGGATTGAACCCATGTCTCCTGCATCTCCTGCATTGGCAAGTGGGTTCTTTACCACTAACACCATCTGAGAAGCCCATACATAGGGACTTCCTTGGTGGCTCAGATGGTAAAGAATCTGCCTGCAATGCAATAGACCTGGATTCGATCCCTGGGTGGGGAAGATCCCCTGGAGAAGGAAATGGCAACCCACCCCCAGTACTGTTGCCTGGAAACTCCTGTGGATAGAGGAGCCTGGAGGGCTACAGTCCATGGTATTGCAAAGAGTCGGAAACAATTGAGTTACTAACACTTTCATTTTCATACACACACATATACATAGGCATACTTTGGAGATATTGTATGTTTGGTTCCAGACCACAGCAATGAAGCAAATATAGCAATCAAGTGAGTTACATGAATTTTTTTGGTTTTCCAGTGCATATGAAAGTTACATTGACACCATATTGAATTCTATTAAGTTTATAGTATCAATAGTGTTATGTCTAAAAAAAGATGTACACACCTTAATTAAAAGTTACTTCATTGCTGGGGACTTCCCTGGTGGTCCAGTGGTTAAGAATCGGCCTTGCAGTCCAGGGCATGCGGGTTTGATCCCCGGTCAGGAAATGAAGATCCCGTATGCCTTGGAGCACCTAAACCCCAAGCGCTGCAACTGCTGAGCCCACGTGCTCCAGAGCCCCCAAGCTGCAAATGCAGAGCCCATGCACAGCAACTACTGAAGGCTGCACGCCTCAGCTAGAGTCCATGCTCTGAAACAAAAGTTCCCACATGACAACAAAGATCCTGTGTGTTGCAACTAAGACCCAATACACCCAAATAAATGAATAAATAAAGATAGGAAAAATACTTGATTGCTAAAAAATGCTAGCTATCATCTGAGCTGGCAGAGTGAGCAAACGCTGTTGGGAAAGCGGCACTGACAGACTTGCTCTAGGCAGGGTTGCCCCCAACCTTCAATTTGCAAAGAAACACAGTATCTGTGAAGTGCAATAAAGCGAAGAGAAATAACATAAGGAAAATATATATAAAATGGAGTGTCTCCTCCTGCCCACTCTCTCAGCTCCCACACCTCATCAATCAAAACTGTCAATTTTAGCTCCTAAAGTGTTGTTGTTTTGAGTCTGGTTCTTTCTCCTCATGCAGACTCTAATTCCCTAGCATGAGCCCCTGAATGTTATTCCTGCTTCTAAACAGGTCGCCTGAACCCTGGCCATTCATTAGAATTGCCCAATGAGCACAGTGAGTCTGGACCAGTGTCCAGATTATACCTCCAAAGTATCTGATTTGATTGATCTGGTTTTGGGTCCCATGGTGCTAATGGTAAGGAACCTGCCCTCCAATGCAGGAGACGTAAGAGATTTGGGTTCAATCCCTGGGTGGGGAAGATCCCCTGGAGGAGAGCATGGCAGCCCACTCCAGTATTCTTGCCTGGAGAATCCCATGGACAGAGACTAGTGGGCTACAGTCCGTAGGGTCGCAAAGAGTTGGCTATGACTGAAGTTACTTGGCATATAATTGGATTTTTAAAAAGGCTCCTCTGTAGCCAAGGTTCAGATCTGCTGCTTTAGACCTTCCTGGCTTCACACAGCAAACAATGGCATCTATATGCCCACCCTGACTTAACAGCTATATGCCCATCCCAGACTGCTTCCTGGTAGGGTCTGGTGTATTCCCTGTCCTGCTCTAGAGTCTTGTTCCTTCTCTTCTTTCACACATATAGCTATTCCAGCAGAATGGGCTGCTTGTCTTTCCTAAGAATAGTTCCCCTGTTCATGTCTGACTGCACTTGCTGATCTGGCATCTGGAACGCCCTTTCTCCCAGATCTGCATGTAGGTATTTATTGATCTTTCAAAACTTGCCTTAGGCTTTACTTCCCCTGAGAATTCTCCCTTAGGTAACCCCCTCTCCTCTGTATTCTCTTGGTTTTGTTGTGCTCTCATATTTTGCTGTGCTGTTGGGGCTACTGTCATGGACTCACATTTACATCAGTCTCTTCCTCACTGGACCTTGATGGCCTTGAAGGCAAAGGCCACATCTTTATCCATCTCTGTGATTCCAGGACCCGGCACTGTGCTAGCAAATGCTCAGCAAGTGCATGATTGAAAGTGTGCAAGTGTTAGTCGCTCAGTCCTGTCTGACTCTTTGCAACCCCATGGACTGTAGTTGGCCAGGCTCTTCTGTCCAGGGGATTCTCCAGGCAAGAATACTGGAGTGGATTGCCATTCCCTTCTCCAGGGGATCTTTCAGACCCAGGGAGCGAACCCAGGTCTTCTGCATTGCAGGCAAATTCTTTACCATCTGAGCCACCTCATGTGGGGGAATATGACCCAAATGACAGCCCTGGGGAATGTTCACATGCCTCTGCTCTCAAGCAGGATGGCCTATAGATTTCCCAGAGTACATAATCACAAAGATATTTGGAGACAGAAAATCTATGAGGAGCGAAATTGAATTAGCACATTGTTGTGACATGTAAAATAAAAAATGCAGGTCATCCTGGATTGAAATCCTGGCTTCATTACTTACAGCTTACCAGCTGTGTGGCCTTAGACAAGTTACTTAACCTCTCTGAGCCTCAGTTTCCTTGTCTGTGCAGTAGGGATGCTCACACCTAGTTTAAAGGGTTGTGATAAGAGTTAGAAGATAGAATGTTCATAAAGGATCATGTGACTGAATGGGCAAGTGTCCAATAAATGGTAAAGTCTGCTACCCCACTTCCTTTACCAGTTTTCCTTTACATTCTGAGAAAAAATTAATTGTTAAGACTATTCCTAAATAGCAATCGTAATCACAGCCAACATCAGTTGAGCCCCTCACTGTTTCTCAGGACTTCATGTTCACGTTGCTGTTGAATTCCCAGGAAAACCCCATGAAGCAGGCACTACTTTTATTCCTACTTTGTAACTGGAAAACTGAGGCTTTGAAAAACGCACTGTGGGAAAAATGAGAATCTAAGCCAGGCAGGAGTTTTCTTTGCAGAACTACTCATCCACACTACCTGTCCTCTCAGCCACCTTCTACCAGGGCCTGTTGGATTCTGCTTAGTTGACTAAGAATAATAATGGAAGCGCCACCTGACTGTTGTCAACAAGAAATGAATGGATTGCTCATGGTGTTAAGTCTTCCTCCCGCACACCAAACCTTGAGAACAAGTCAGGCAACATTTTGCATGTTCTGGTGAACAGGATGGCAGATTGACAATCCTGCTTATTAGTGATCAGGGTATGGCAATGTGCTCTTTGCTAATTAGTGCATTAATGTAGCATGGATTGTATCACTTACAGTGATTAAAAGGTATGGAAGCTCAGAACATTATTAACATCGGAATTTGCAAACTTTAGGGTGGTGGTGTGGTATGCAGGGTAGCAGAGCTGTAGGGAAGGCAGGGGACTTGGCTTCTTGGCCTGATTATGCCACTTATGTGCTGTGTGGCTTTGAACAAGATGCCACACCTCTCTGAGCCTCAGGTTCTTCAGAAGCCAAATGAAGAGGTTGGATTCTGGTGTTGGAAGGAGAGGGGAGATGTAAAGAGTGAGGACTGTGGGTGAAAAGAGATGAGGTTCATTCATCCCAGCTTCCATCACTGAGAATACAAGGAACCTCCAGGGAGTGATGTATTTAATCAGGATGGGCTAACAACAGACCAACCCAGAAATACGGTGATTTTGCCCAACTGTGGTTTATGTGTCACTTATGCAAATGCCACAGTTGGTTAGGCAACTTTCCAGGGCTGCCTTCCTGGTGGTGACTCAGAAATAGAAGCTCCTTTGAGCTCCTGTCTTCCAGGCTGCTGCAACAAGGGATGAGATTGAGCTCCTGTCTTCCAGGCTGCGGCAACAAGGGATGAGATTGCTCTACTGGAGCATCTTATCTCAGTCCCTGAATGCTTCCGCCAGGAAGTGACACAGATGATGCCCACTCTCATTTCACTGAATGGTACCAGTCAATGGCCCTGTCCAACTTCAAGGGCTGCAAATGTGGGTCAACTTATGGCTGTGAAGTGAGCTGGAAGGAGTACTTCTGTTTTGTTTTAAATGGAGGATAATTGTTGGTTTTTGTGGTACAGCAGTGTGAATCAGTCATAACAATATGCACATCCCCTCCCTCTTGAACCTCTGTCCCATCACCCTCCTTCCCACCTCTCTAGGTCATCACAGAGTGCCAGGCTGTATTCTCAGTGCTACACACCAGCTTCCCACTAGCTATCTATTTTACACATGATAGTATATACATGGGTTTCCCTGGTGGCTCAGTGGTAAAGAATCTGCCTGCCAATGCAGGAGTCTCAGGTTTGATCACTGGATCAGGAAGATCCTGTGGAGAAGGAAATGGAAACCTACTCCAGTATTCTTGCCTGGGAAATCCCATGGAGAGAAGAGCCTACAGACTACAATCCATGGGGTCACAAAGGGTTAGATACAACTTAGCAACAACAAAATGTATATACGTCAATGCTACCTTCTCAATTTGTCCCACCCTCTCTTTCCCCTTTTGTGTCCACAAACCTATTCTCTATGTTTGCATTTCCCTTCCTTCCCTATAAATAGGCTCATCAGTACCATTTTTCTAGATTCCATATATGTGTATATATATATATATATATATGCCTTAATATACAGTATTTGTTTTTCTCTTTCTGACTGCTTCACTCTATATAACAGGCTCTAGCTTCATCTGTCTCAGTTCAACTGATTCATATTGTTGCTTTTTATGGCTGAGTAATATTCCATTGTGTGTATATGTGTGTGTGTTTCTATATATATGGGTACAGGGTAAGGAGAGAAAAGGAGCACTCATTAAGCACTTCCTACATGTCTAGACCTTTCTACATAGACGACTCCATTCTTTCTTCACTGCCCCCTCTACTTCCAGCCTCATTTTTCACATAAGGACTTTCAGTCTCAGCGAGGTGAGTGCGGAAAAGTAGCCTACTAGTAATTTGCTGAACTAAAAGTTTTAGTTCAAGTGACGGTCAATGCCCCAAGGCCCTTGCACTTACTATAACATTTAAGTGTATGGGCTTCCCAGGGGGTGCTAATGGTAAAGAACCCACCTGCCAATGCAGGACCTGACGTAAGAGATGTGGGTTAGATCGCTGGGTCAGAAAGAGCCCCTGAAAGTATTCTTGCCTGGAGAATCCCATGGACAGAGAAGCCTGATGGGCTACAGTCCATAGGGTCACAAATTGTCAGACAAGACTGGAGCAACTTAGAACACACACACATAACAGTCTCCTAGGCTAACATCATCGCTGCTGCTGCTGCTAAGTCGCTTCAGTCGTGTCCGACTCTGTGCGACCCCAGAGACAGCAGCCCACCAGGCTCCCCCGTCCCTGAGATTCTCCAGGCAAGAACACTGGAGTGGGTTGCCATTTCCTTCTCCAATGCATGAAAGTGAAAAGTGAAAGTGAAGTCACTCAGTCCTGTCCGACTCTTCGCGATCCCATGGACTGCAGCCTACCAGGTTCCTCCATCCATGGGATTTTCCAGGCAAGAGTACCGGAGTGGGGTGCCATTGCCTTCTCCAAACATCATTGCTAGAGTCCCTCATCTCTAAAACTCTGTACCTCTTTTACAGAAAATCCCACTAGAATGGAAAACCAAACAAAACTAATTTCCTTGGTTAGATTAAGTCTCAGTGACACTGCACCTCTCAGAATTCAACGTGGTACCATCTATATGGAGATTTAGTTTATTCATACATTTTTCCAATTGCCTTGAAGTACTTACTGCCTTATCAAAATTCTTTGGGGTGTCCTATAAGATTTGGAGAGGAAAAGACAGAGAGAAAGTCTCAGCTTGGTCTCATGCATCTCATAGCGGTGCTCAATGAGTTAAAACTCCGGGCAGAGGGAGAGTGTGGGATTTTCCCAATCATAGAGATATGAGCCCCAAAGCGTGGTCCTCTGGATTCCTTTAGTCTGCTTTGAAGAGCAGGCAGCAGTGTCCAAGGTGTTGGGACAGAATTTCAAAGAGCAGATATTGCGTAGGATCAAATGTCTAGAGATGGCCATCTCATGTGGCAATACAGTACTCACTGGTGACCTTTTGTAGACTTCAGCAGAGTTGTGGGAACAAAAATCTGATTTCAGGCTGAGTGACTAGGAGGTAAAGAGGTAGAGATGACGGGTGTGGGATATGATTCTGAGAAATCCGGCAGTGAAGGGGAGCAGAGGAAGATGGTGGGAGCTTGCAGATGAAGAAAGTGCTAATTAAATTTGTTGATTGAGTGCTTTTTTTGGCTTAGCCAGTTTAGTTCTTAGTTACTTCCTGTTCATTAGTTTGATTGCTGCTTAGGGAACAGGAATTGGTTTTGTCATTGGCTATTTCAAGTGGTAATTTACGAAGGTCAGTCTACTGGAAAAGAAAAAATAAAACAAAACAACAACCCATATGTATCACCGGGTCCACTGGGGATTATTTTGCAGTTACTCACTGTTTTGAATGATGCAGACCACTGCTTTAAACCCTTAACACAGATAATTAAATGCTGGGTGTAACAGATCAGAATTTCTTTCTTTTGTTATTCATTATAGTGTTGGCGGTTGAGAGCACAGACTATGGAACTCAATGGCTCCACATAATCCTGGACATGTTATCTAGACTCTCCATGCCTTGGTTTACTCATCTGTTACAATGGGGATAATGATAGAACCTGGAATGTAGGGATATTGGGGAAATTGGATGGGTTAATGTGTATAAAAGGATTAAAAGGACACATAGTAGGTACTCAGCTGTTACCTATTGTGTCAAGGTTTATTGAATGCCTATTGAATGCCTAATGTATAGATGAGAAAAGTGTGATCCTTGCCTTCATAGAGCTTGCAGACTGGTAATGCTACTGAAGAGTAAACGGGAAATTCCAATGTATTGCGACCTGTGCTGCTGCTGCTAATCACTTCAGTCGTGTCCGACTCTGTGTGACCCCATAGACTGAAGCCCACCAGGCTCCCCCCTCCCTGGGATTCTCCAGGCAAGAACACTGGAGTGGGTTGCCATTTCCTTCTCCAATGCATGAAAGTGAAAAATGAAAGGGAAGTCGCTCAGTTGTGTCCGACTCTGTGCGACCCCATGGACTGCAGCCTACCAGGCTCCTCCGTCTATGGGATTTTCCAGGCAAGAGTACTGGAGTAGGGTGCCATTGCCTTCTCCAGCGACGTGTGCTAGGATGGGGAAAGTGCAGCATGTTACAAGGCATATGAGGGGTACCTAAGACAGGTCTGCAGGTCCAGAGCAGATTGTCCAAGGTGTGATGGATTGCGAGATGCCACTTGGTGCGTAGGGGGTGGGAAAGGAGGAGCAGTGTCCACTCTTGGCCCCCTCCATTAGCCTGCCAGACCAGTCACAGGGACCGAAGAAAAAGACACATAAGTTGAGGCTGCTTGCAGTACTTTAATGACTCCCATTGCTCTTGGGATAGATGCAGATGTCCTCAGGTCCTGGGTCAGGCTTTTACCTTCTGCTCTCGTCTCTTCTCTCACTAGCTCCTTTGGTGTGCGTCCTCGGTCACTCAGTCATGGCAGACGCTTTGCAACCCCATGGACTGTAACCCGCCAGGCTCCTCTGTCCCTGGGATAGTCCAGGCAAGAATACTGAAGTGGGTTGCCATTTCCTCCTCTTGGGATCTTCCGGATTCAGGGATCAAACCCGCATCTTATTCAGAAGCGTCTCCTGTATATCCTGCATTGCAGGCAGATTCTTTATCACTGAGCCTTTGGCTCTGGGAAATTCTACCATTTTTATTCAAAGGTGCCCTGTTTCCTCTAGTCATGTGTTTCCTCCCACCCAGCTGTCTTGGCTAAATTAAATTAAAACATCTTTCAGACAAACAGCTGTTTCAGACAAACAGCACTTCCTCAGTGGCCTCCTGACCAGGGAGGAATGTTCTTCATATAACCTCCATGTACTACACTATCATGGCGCCGTCTGCGCACTTCTGTATGTGATTCCCTGCCATGTGCCGTGATAGAGGTGCAGACAGGAATGGAGCACAGATGTGTGCATCCCCCTTAAACTCAGCGCTTAGTGCCAGGCTGTGCATAGTGGTGCTTGACAAGTATTTTCAGAAGCAAGGAGGCTCCTTGAAGGTAACCCCATTCTAGACCTGCAAAGCCAACAAACCCAAGACCATCAGAGCTCATCACTGTCTGATACTGCTGTCAGCATGGGTGTCTGCCTTTATGGAGGCGGGCATGGGTGGGCATAACAGCCAGGTGCCCAGCTGTCCACTCTACCCTTGCCAGGGGACCAAGGGGCTTGAGCAGCCAAGTTCAGGGGCTTCACTGAGGGAATCTGAATGGATTTGAAGAACAGTGTGGGTGACAGAAAGGCATCCTGTGTCATTAAATACCTGATCTTATACACAGACACTCGTCTCATGTGCATTAAGCCAGGAGGAGTAATAATCATTCAGAAACATCTGTGATGCGAAATTGAAATGTTAGAAGTTTGTTATCCTTGTGGTGAGAGAACTTCTGTTTATGGAATGCACTAGGATAATCCAAACAACCAGGTGAGCACTGGTAGGAAGAGTAAGAACACTGGAGTCCCAAGGTCGCTCTTACCAGCTACAGGACTTGGCCAAATTCCTTCCCTTTCTCCATGTGCCTCAGTTTACTCATTGGAACTATGCAGAAAAGGACATTTCACTGACTAGGTTGTTGCAAGGGTTAGAAATGATATAGGTAAGTGGTACAGGAGAGGCATACAAAAGGTGCCCAATAAATGGTAGCTGATGACTGTCATAGGCTTTTAGCAACATGTAAGCAAGTGCTGCCTATGTTTTGGAAGACATTTCTTATAATGTCCCTTTAAAATGAGAGAAGATTGAAAATTCTGCAAAGATGATACAAAGTTAAAACCAAATTAATCATCCCAGCTTAGCTTGGAACGCTAAATATTAATGTTCCTCTTTAGCATGTGTGGCATATTATGTACAATTCATCTGAATATAAATAGTCCAGATTGTGACATTACATTATTCATGATGAATCAACTGTCCACGCTCTGCATGGCGCATACCTCTGATATGCAGCACTCTCGCTAATTAATCAGCAGGTAGAAAATGGATTGTGTTCTTCAGGAAGGGGAGTGAGAGGGTCTACTGTTTATTGAGCATTTATTATGTGCTAGGTGCTTTATATAAATCATCTCACTTAATGAGCAGCCCTTGAGACTGGGAATTGATGTGTCACAGACTCTCCTTCCACTCTGTCTCTCTCCCGGCTGCAGGACCCCCTCCCTCCTCCACCCCACATCTTCATGAGTCACCTCTACACTTTAGCACTCAGTCAGTCAGAGAACTGGACTGCAGCCTCACTGGAGAGGCATTATTTTTCTTTGTGTAATTAAGAGGGTGAGTCAGTGATAATGGAAAAATGAAGAGCTCAGGAAGAGAGAAGCAAGGCATGCACTAGCAGCCAAAGCAAAAATCCAGGTCAATTTCAATAAACTTTTTTCCTCTTTTGTGGCAACTCAGATGCTTTCTCCAGTACTGTGTAACATGCATGACGTTTCTACTGCATGTGAGAAGGGGCATGAGGGAATCCGACTGGCCTGATGACTCTTTCAAAAAACACTCAACCAAGGTCTTCAGAGAACTTCAGGAAGTGATGTTAGTTCCTAGTACCAGTGTCTATAATCTCTGATAACTCATTTGGTGACTTGTAGGCAATTAGCCTTATGTCATTTGTGAAAACACAGAAGTCTGTAAAATTGTGTGCTAGTCCACAAAAGATTGTTGTTGCATTTATTTATTTATTTTTTTGGGGGGGTAACAGAATTTTATTAAAGTAGAGAGAGAGAAAACTGCTGACGTGGACATCAGAAAGGAGCAGAAAGAATGCCCCCTTGCTAGTTTCTGGCAAGGTGTTTTATGTCTGTTAGCAAGCTTATTAATCAGATAAGAGAGACACCTCAAGGCTGAGAGAGTTTCACCAGGCCCCTCTCCCACAATATGCATTTATTTTATATATATATAAATTTATTTATTTTAGTTGGAGGTTAATTACTTTACAATATTGTATTGGTTTTGCCATACATCAACATGAATCTGCCACAGGTATACATGTGTTCCCCATCCTGAACCCTCCTCCCACCTCCTTCCCCATACAATCCCTCTGGGTCATCCCAGTGCACCAGCCCCAAGAATCCAGTATCATGCATCGAACCTGGATTGGCGATTAGTTTCTTATATGATATTATACATGTTTTTCAATGCCATTCTCCTGAATCATCCCACCCTCTCCCTCTCCCACAGAGTCTAAAAGACTGTTCTATACATCTGTGTCTCTTTTGCTGTCTCGCATACAGGGTTATCTTTACCATCTTTCTAAATTCCATATATATGCATTAGTATACTGTATTGGTGTTTTTCTTTCTGGCTTACTTCATTCTGTATAATAGGCTCTAGTTTCATCCACCTCATTAGAACTGATTCAAATGTGTTCTTTTTAATGGCTGAGTAATACTCCATTGTGTATATGTACCACAGCTTTTTTATCCATTCGTCTGCTGATGGACATCTAGGTTGCTTCCATGTCCTGGCTATTATAAACAGTGCTGTGATTAACATTGGGTTTTTGCATTTAAAAAATTACATAAAAGGTCATTATATTTTTGGTTAGTCTATAGCCTATGGGGAGACCCTGAAGCTGAGTTCCAGAGCCCGGATGTGGCAGTTTGTGCTGGATGTGAGAGTTCAAGGAGCCAGTTCTCATTTGCTTTGGATGAGAACACATCTATGACTCATGAAGGCTAACACAAACATATACTTTTTATCTTATTCTGACAATCCTTCAAAACTTCTGTCACTTATAAGGCATAGGGGCAAGAGAAAGGATGGATGTGCCTCAAAGCATTTGGAAACCTCACCTGTGCAATCTTGAATTGGAAGGGATGGAAAAGATGTCAGACAGCAGGTGAATCTGAATAAACTTGATCTCCAGATTTGGCCAAGAACGATAGGGTCAGATCCTCTTCTGGGAGTCTCCCATTGCAACAAATCTCTGCAAGGATTTAGGAACTCTGGACATTCAATTGATCCAGGCTGAAGTCTCTGGGCTTCCCAGGTGGTGTTAGAGGTAAAGAACCAACCTGCCAAGGCAGGAGACCGTAGAGATGTGGGTTCAGTCCCTGGGTTGGGAAGATCCTCTGGAGCAGGAAATGGCAACCCAGTCCAGTATTCTTGCCTGAAAATCCCATGGATAGAGGAGCCTGGCGGGCCACAGTCCATGGGGTTGCAAAGGGTCGGACATGACTGAAGCTACTTAGCGTGCATGTAGAAGTCCCTCTGTTTCACTGTGGGCTTCAAAGACGGCAGTGAGTGGCAGTGAGGAGCTGTCAAAATGGCAGCAGACACGGGACAGGCTCTGGTTTCCTGAATCCTCCAGGAGAGGGAGCTGCTGAGCGTGGGAAGTCTTCATCATACTAGGAGGCTGGAGAATCGCTGACCAATGATTGCCAAGCATTCTGCTGGAAGCTGAGATGTTTTCTTTACTGTTAACTATTGCTACTCTTATTGCTGTTGCTACTATTACTATTGTTACAATGGTTACTGTTGCAATTTTTAATACAATTGCTATTCATATACTATTCAGACACATAGGGCAAGGCCATATCCTGGCTACTCCAGCTATACAGTTTGTAATCTTTGTCAAATCCCTTTTCTTTGTTTTCTCATCTGTAAAATGAAATAATAGTGCCTGCTGTGTGTGTTGTACAAAAATGAGAGTTTGAAGAGAGAGAGATGTGTGTTGATTAAGAGAGAGGCTGAATGTTTTCTAAAACCACACAGTGCTGTATATTGTGAGGGATTTTTGTCACAACTTAATCAATCATCTAGGTAAGAAACATTTGCAGTATTTAATGACAAAGGAATAAATGTGTGCATGATAACCCAGAACTCCAAATTTATGCCCCATGAATTTCTGTTAGAGAAATGAATCGTGACTCCCTTGCAGCCCAGTATCAACCAAAAGACCAGTTAACTTAGTCATTTATTTTGAGTCTTCAAGTTCTAAATCAATATTTTATAAGATTCTCTTGAAACTAAGTATGTGAACCTAATTCTCAGCTCATAGCAAAACATTCACAGAGTTCCTGTTAAGGTTATATTCTTCTTTAAGGAGTATTCCTGAAAGTTTGCTCATTTGAACAATGCTTTCTTTCTGTTGAAGAAAAAGTCAAAGATACTGTTCACTGTTAACATTCTTGAATAAGGATATGATAGGTTCCTAACAAGAATGGTAGGAATATGGTATTCTTGTCCAGGAAAAAAAAAATCATCCCTGCAGATATGTTTGTATGCTGTCTTTTATCTGAAAGCAAGTGCAATGAAATATGAGATGTTTCCCCCTTTACTGTGGCTTCCGTGTGTGCAAGTCCAGTCACTAAGTGGTGCCGGACTCTTAGTGACCCCACTGACTGTATGCAGCACCAGGATCCTCTGTCCATGGGATTTCCTAGGCAAGAATACTGGTGTGGGTTGCCATTTCCTCCTCCAGGGGATCTGCCGGACCCAGAGATCCAACCTTCCTCTCCTGCATTGGCAGGTGGATTCTTTACCACTGAGCCACCCAGGAAGCCTGCTGTGGCTCCCAGGAAACAACAAAATCAGCCATCACCTATAGCAGTCACTTGATCTCAGGATTTTGGTGATGGCTGTTCTTCTGTTTTTCCAGATTTATCCCTGATTTTCTCTTTTTGCAGTGTTCTTGCCTGGAGAATCCTAGGGATGGGGAAGCCTGGTGGGCTGCCTTCTATGGGGGTGCACAGAGTTGGACACAACTGAAACGACTTAGCAGCAGCAGCAAGCTTAAAAAATACAAGGTGTGTTTGGGAAGTAGAGAAGAAACTAGGCTACAGGAATTGCTGGAGGTAATGGTTTAAATAGGCTGGGGTATTTCAGTTTTTATTTATTCAAAATTTCCATAAGACCCTTAAAAATAACAACTCTGCTCAACAATGTCTATTACAGTGGCTTTTCACCCTCTAGAATAAGAGTTTCTAAAACAGAAAAGAATCTTAAATATCACCTTTTATTGCCTGTTAAAAATGCATGGGCTTCAAAATCAGACACCCCTGGTTTCGAAGGCTGGCTTTGCCATGTAATAGCTGTGCAACCTCAAAATTACTACAACGGCTTGAACCTCAGTTTCCTCATCTGTAAATCAGTGAGAGTGCCTTTTAAGTCTCAAAGGTTTTTGCAATAATAACAATAATTTATGAAAGCGCTTAGCACAGTAGCTAGCACACAGAAGCTGCACAAAACATGGCAGTTACCATATTTAAATATGAGAAATAAATGAGGTGATGGAGCATTTAAAAGACACTTCATTAATGAATGTTAAATGAATTACTGGATTGAAATATACATACCCCAGAGTGAAGATTACATACACTTACCTATCTTAAAAACCTTAACGAGTTTGTATGTTTTGTTTATTTAATGGACAGGTGGCAGGAAGGACCTAGAGCCTTCAGAAGACAACATGGGGGTGATAGGCTTTTTAAGTGAGAAGCAAAGTGGGAAACAAGGTTTAAAAAGGGCAAGTGGAGGGTGGAAAGATGCTGGTGCCACTTTTCATCTACCAGCCACTTGATTCAAAGGTACATTTTCCTAATGTGTTCTTATGATAATATCAATACATACCCAAAGGTTAAATTTTACATTGAAAGCCCATACACTAACCACCTAGTATCTAGAATTATTTTTAACTCTGTTTGCTTTATGATGGGCTTCCCTTATGGCTCAGTTGGTAAAGAATCCGACTGCAATGCGGGAGACCCGGGTTCAATCCCTGGGTTGGGAAGATCCCCTGCAGAAGCGAAAGGCTCCCCACTCCAGTATTCTGGGCTGGAGAATTCCATGGGCTGGATAGTCCATGGTGTCGCAAAGAGTCAGACATGACTGAGCAACTTCCACTTTCACTTCACTTTGCTTTATCATATATCCATCCATGTACCATCTCTTTATATATCCATCTTCCTTTTCTCCCACCCACCCATCCATCCAGCTTGTGTTTTATTTATTTATTTATTTTTGGCTGTGCTGGGTCTGAGCTGCTGAAAGGAAGAGCTGTTCCCTTGTTGTGGTGTGCAGGCTTCTTGTTTCCGTGGCTTCTCTGGTTGGCCAGCGTGGCCTCCAGGGCACGCAGGCTTCAGGAGTTGTGGCCCATGGGCTTGGTTGACCCATAGCACGTGGAACCTTCCCAGACCAGGGATCGAACCCATGTCCCCTGCGTTGACAGGTGGATCCTCAACCACCTGGACCACCAGGGAAGTCCTACCTTGTGTTTTTGAGGCATTTCAAAGTAGGTTGCAGACATCAGCATGCATATCATTAATATGAGTTCAACATGTATTTACAATTTTTTTCTTATAAAATTTACATATAACAGAATGCACAATTCTTAAGTGTAGAATTAAATGAGTTTTGATAAATGACTACTCCCGTGAAACCAAGAACCTATCAAGATATAACACATTACTGTCATTCCAGAAAGTTCCTGGAATCTTTGCTATCAATCCCGCTTCCTTCTCCAGAGATAATACCTGTTCTGATTTTTTTCCCACCATAGCTTAGTTTTGCCTATTGTAGCTTCATATACGGAGAAGGCAATGGCACCCCACTCCAGTACTCTTGCCTGGAAAATCCCATGGAGGGAGGAGCCTGGAAGGCTGCAGTCCATGGGGTCGCTAAGAGTCGGACACAACTGAGCGACTTCACTTTCCCTTTTCACTTTCCTGCATTGGAGAAGGAAATGGCAACCCACTCCAGTGTTCTTGCCTGGAGAATCCCAGGGATGGGGGAGCCTGGTGGGCTGCCGTCTATGGGGTCGCACAGAGTCGGACGCGACTGAAGCGACTTAGCAGCAGCAGCTTCATATAAATGGAAGCAGATGGTACCTATTCTTTTGTGTTTGCTTGTTTCACTTAACGCAGTGCCGGTGATATTCATCTATACTCTTGCACGGGTCAGTAGCTTGTTTTCTTTGCTTACTGAGCAGCACTCCATTGAATGAAGATACTACAGTTTGTTCATTGATTCTCCTTTTGACAAACAACAGTGACAGCTTTGGACTCTTATGAATAGAGTTGTAGAGCTGCTACTGATATTCCGCTCAGGTAACTACATAGGAGTAGAACTTCTGGGTCATAGTGCAGTTGTGTATCTACTTTCATAGGAAACTGTCAGAACTTTTTACGAAGTGATGGACCAATTTTGTTTTCCCAGCACTGATAAATGAAAGTTAAGTTGCTCTACATAATTGCCAACATGTGTATTGGCAGTCTTATTTCTAACTTTAGCCATTCTGTTGAGTTTATAGTGGCATCCTGTTGTGGTTCAAAGATATACTTTAATTTTTCCACATCTACTATTGTTAGGAATGCATCTCACAATCTATGTCAGTATTTAAGTTGGCTTACATTTTGCTGAAAGTTTTCACTTTCGTCTCAGGTTCAAAGGATTTATTAACAAAATAAGCCACTTGTTATATATGAATAAATAGTACAGATATTTATTAGAAAATTATCTGGCTTACTTCAATACACTAACATTAAAAGAAAAGAGAAATAGAAAGAGCAGAGTATACATTACCAAATTGGGTTTTGACCAACATCCACACTTAAACAGCGCTGGCAAGTCCCGTGACACAGCACATCTGAAGTCCCAATTGGAAAAGGTCCCAGGCAGTGAGTCCACTTTGTAGGTGAGACTTCAAAGATTGCAGTCAGGTTCCTGTTTATAATCCCAGGGCACAAAATGATACCATCATTAATCTGTGACCAAATTGCAAGCCTGGTTTCATGTTAATGCTGTTTGTTTTGTCTTGGAAAACTTGGAATGTTGCTAAGCCTGGGGCTTGGTTGGCCAGGCCCACTCCAGGATCCCAACAATCTCAAGATTCCTCCCCCATTTTATCTAAGGTGCTGCAAGTCTTGTACTCCCAGCAGGCAGTCATTCCCACTCCCAGTTGGGGCAGTGTCTAGGCAGGTTAGAAGCAAGGTCTGAGGCCTGCTCTGCTTCATCTCTGAAACCTAAACAAGACTATTTATTTAATTTCCCTAACAGTTTATTGCTTTTCATTCTTCTTTTTCCTACCCCCCCCCCCCCACCGAAAAAAAGGTCCCATTAAATCCATCATGCTTGTTACAACCCAGAGCACCTTTTTCTGAGGAATTCCCATCCTCAAAAAATTGCTGTCATATGCTCCTACACAGGGAACCACCTCTGTGGTGGTGAGTCCAGTAGACCAAGGGCCTAGAACAGAGCCTGGCACGCAGCATCTGATGAACGAATGAATGAATGCTAAGTCCTAGCATTAGGCCACATTGAATCTTTTGGGCCTTTGTCTAAGCCTGAAGAATTGAGAATGGATGGAGTCTCTATTATCTTCCCCAGGAGGCCTCTTTCCTGATTACTTCCTGCAACCCAGATACCCAAAGGAACACGTGTAATGAATCCCAAGTCAAATCTGTCGCAGGTCAAAAGGGCTTGACTTGATGGGAAGTCAAGCAAACTTCATGTAGACGTTGAAAACTCATGTCTGTGTTTCTGGGACCACTCAGTCAGTACTTGGAAATGCTCAAAAGAGTAAGAAACTAATCACTTGGTTTTGCTCCATTAGCTCAGCTGTAATGTAGCAGAGCTAATGCAGTCATAGGCGGCAGACAGCTTCTCTGGCAAAAGAAAAAAAAAAAAATAGAGTGCCTTTCACTTTTGCAATGAAAATTAAATTTGAAAATAATTCCCTGCTCTTTTTGGAATATTACTGTGCTATTAACTAGGCTAAGATCATTAAAAGGTAATGGCATGAAGTCACATGCATCATTATTTTAAGAGAGATTGAATGAAAATGTACTGTCGATCTTTTCTGCTTCTTGCCTCATCCCTGGCTTAATAGGCATCGGTAAGGACCACTGTGAACATATATTTTCATGTTAAAGTTATGGCTTTGACCTTGAAGAAGGGAACCTGGGTCATTAGAAAATGGACTGACAGCCCTCAGGACTTAACTTTCTGATTTTTTAAAATCAAGTTTTCATTAATACAAAATTGAGAGTACCTCTCAAAACTGAGTTGCTTAGAAAATGGGTATAAAGTTCATTATTGGCTTGAAAGAAGCACTTTATTCATTGCTATTTTCAGGAAAAAAAAAATCAGTGGAAAAGTACCTGGACCTTGTTACAATCACTGGGACCTATTTATGTTTCACTGAAGTTATGGCTTCTATTGCTTTTCAGCCTTTTGGCTAGGATCAAGTGAAGTTATGGCTTCTAAAAAGTGTTGTGCTAGTCACTCAGTCGTTTCCAACTCTTTGTGACTCAAGGACTGTAGCCCACCACGCTCTTCTATCCATGGGATTCTCCAGGCAAGAATACTGGAGTGGGTGAAAGTGAAGTCGTTCAGTCCTGTCCGACTCTTTGTGACCCCTTGGACTGTAGCCCACCAGGCTCCTCCATCCAGGGGATTCTCCAGGCAAGAATACTAGAGTAGGTTGCCATTTCCTTCTCCAGGGGACCTTCTCAACCCAGGGATTGAACCCAGGTCTCCAGCATTGCAGGCAGACGCTTTAACCTCTGAGCTGCCAGGGAATCCCTTCTTCAGGGCATCTTCCCGACCCAGGAATCAAACTTGAGTCTCCTGCACTGCAGGCAGATTCTTTATCGTCTGAGCCACCATGGCTTCTAAAGTCCTGGGCAAATGTAAAATCAGATAGACACTCTGTCCTATTGAAAACTTAGGACATTTTACTGGCTACATGGCATATCCCATATTCAGAATGTCTAGGTGAGAGGAAGGTTTAGGGGTTTTGATTCTGAAGAAAGGCTTTCTTGAAGATATTATGAGCTCAAATGATTAAACTTCTCACACCTCCTCCTCTCCAGCAAACTACAGTAACTACCCTGATGATAAACAGCGTTGTGGTTCAGGAACAGAATCTAGAGTGATTGCAATATTATTCTTTTTCCAGAGGGCTGCCCCCATGCCTGAGTGCATGCATCAGACAGAGAGAAAGAGCGTGTTCTTCCTCTTCTCTCCTGGAGTTGGGAGGAGTTCTTTAATTGGTTCCCAGGCCTTCAGATATGTTTATTTAACACGGTATTCAAATTCCATTATCTCTGAAGGAAAGGAACACAGGGAAAATGTACAAACAAAATGCTCTCTAATGGTACATGGACACAGGTGAGAAATCTGAACACTTTATTCTCCTTCCAAAGTGAAAGTGAAAGTTGCTCAGTCAGGTCTGACTCTCTGCGACTCCATGGACTATACAGTCCATGGAATTCTCCAGGCCAGAATACTGGAGTGGTAGCCTTTCCCTTCTCCAGGGGATCTTCCCAACCCAGGGATCAAACCTAGGTCTCCCTCATTGCAGGTGGATTCCTTACCAGCTGAGCCACCAGGGAAGCCCATTCTCCTTTCAAGTTCACTATCAAATCTTGATTTGATATCAAGACTGTATCAAATCTATATGAGACCCCCATGTAAAATTTACTATTATAATCTAACAGGTTGTAGTTACTCATATGTTTATTTCCTCCTATGACCAAAGCAAATATTTTCATTGAGAAGAATTTGGAGACTTCAACAAAGTATTTAAAAAGAAAATTAAAAATCTGTATAAGTCACCTATCAGCAACCATTGTTAACATTTTGGTGTATTTATCTTCAAATTCTCCACCCCTATACACCTTTTAGGTAATTTAAGTAATTGTGATCATACACATGTATGTTTTCATATGTACTCTTTTCTCTCTTTCTTTTTTTCCCTTCATGTGCTTACATGATGAAGTTCCCAGGTCATTAAAAATTCTTCATGAAATCTAAATGGTCTTTTGAGCTTCATGCTTTATTTTTTAATGTTTATTTATTTATTTGGCTGTGTTGGGTCTCAGTTGTGGCACTTGGGGTCTTGCTTGTGTCATGCAGGAACTTTCACCGTGGTGCACGGACTCTGCTTGTGACGCATGGGCTCAGTAATTGAGGTGCACGGGCTTAGTTGCTCCAAGGCATGTGGGGTTTTTAGTTCTCCAACCAGAGATGGAGGAACCTGGGTCCCCTGCATTGCAAGGTGGATTCTTAACCAAGAGACCACCAGGGAAGTCCCTTGACCTGTGTACTTTAATTAGGGAGTTTTACATAATTTTATCTGCATACACAAATAAACATCATGTCATTTCTTTAGGGTTTCAGTCATACATGAATGGGAAATTCTCAGCACTTAAAAGTCATGCTAGTGATCTTTATTCATTAAAGGGCTTGTCTCTTATAGACCTTTCTCCAGTAGAGTTCTTTCCCCAGATAAAGCTGGATTTCCAAATCAGAGAAGTTTTGGACTGGAGAAGAAGTGCCTTATCTGGAAGGCCTAGAGGGACCCTGAGGCAGAGAGCTGGGGTCCAGGACTGGGCCTCTTAGGTCTGCAGCCTGGCGCAAACAGGAATGAGATAGTTTTGGATGTGCAGTGCATGATTATTAGCTGCTTCTGGGCAAAAGGTAAGAAATCAACAAATATAAATCTTTGAGACTGTGTTGATTGATTGAGTGAGGTAACATTGTTTTATAACATCATATAAATTTCATGTGAGCAAAATTATATTTCTACTTTTGTATACACTATAGTGTGCTCACCACCAGAAATTTAGTTTCCATTCGTCACATACAGTGGACTCCCTCCTTTATCATTTCACACTCTCCGCCTTTCCCTCTAGTAAACACTACTCTGTTCTCTGTATCCATGTGTTTGCTTTTGCTTTTTTGTTTGTTCATTTATTTTGCTTTTTTTTTTTTTTTTTGTATTCCATAGATGAGAGAAATCATCAGGTGTTTCTTTCTCTATCTGACTTATTTCACTAAGCACAGTACCCTCTAGATCCATCCATGTTGTTGCGAATGGTAGGATTGCATCCGTTTTTATGGCTGAGGAGTATACCATTGTATACATTTATCACATCTTTATCCATTCACCTGTCGATGGGCAGTTAGGTTACTTCCAGATCTTGGCTACTGTAAATAATGCTGCAACAAACATAGGGGTGTATATATGTTTTCAAATTATGTTTCCCTCATGCCTGTTAGGCAGGCTATTATAGTATCAAAAAGGCAAGAAATAACAAGTGTTGGTGAGGATGTGGAGAAAAGGGAATCCTCTTATGCTGTTGGTGGGAATGTAAATTGGTGCAGCCATTGTGGAAAGCAGTATGGAGAGTCCTCAAAAAATTAAGGATTGAATCCAGCAATTCCACTCCTGGGTATTTATCCAAAGAGACTGCTGCTTTGATGCCAAGGCAAAGTCCCCTGCTTTGGAGTTGGAAAGATGTGGGGTCTATTTCTGATGCCACACAAGCCACGTGTGCTTGTGTGTCAAGTTGCTTGATCTCACTTTTCTCATCAAAAAACAAAACAAAATAAATCCAAGAAAGACAGCGACACCTACTTTACGTGTTTGTCAGGAGAGCTAAATGAGCTAATGTATGCTAAGCTCTTCCTGTGCCATCAATAAATGATCCTTGTTGCTGTTGTTTAGGATTAAGATTAGTATGATTCTTCCCAAGTTTACCCCTGATGGAGACATTTGAGCCGTGTTATACACAGTGATTAAATACATAAGCTTTGGGATCAGCCTTTAGTTCAAAGCCAGTTCTAGCATGCACCAGCATGTGCCCTGGAGAGCTTGTTTCTTAGCCTCTCTGAAGGTCACTTTACTTCTATTAAGAGTGTATGTAATGAAGAGTTTCTTGCTGTGAGGTTGCGAGGGTGGGATGATATTATATTCAGAAAGCAGAAGGAGGAGTGATATTTCCTTCAATAGAGTACACTGAAGTAGAAGGGGTGGACTTGTGTGTATGCTAGGGACACAGCTGTAAAAAGGCAAGCACATCTGCTCTGAGGAAGTTTACTGTATTTGCAGTGGTATTATTTGTATGTTTGCATTGCTGCATATCTGTTCAAATGTTCAGTTCTGACAAGCTGCACAACTTCTTAAAAATCTGTGGTTGGCCTTCCATTTGAAAGATAGGCACATTGAGGGGACTATGTGTCTTATTCAGAGGCAATTAGGTCATCCTAGTGGGGACTCTGATGGAGGCAGGACGGGGCACCATGGGAGAACATAGGACCCAGGAATTAGATGATGGGGAAGACTTCAGGGATAAGTGACAGCAACACCGAAAACACCTCAGATCCTTTCCTGCAGAGCTGTTCGCAGCCTCAAGTAGATGTGGAGCCTCCATCGCTGACACAGCTTCCCTGATGGCTCAGAGGGTAAAGAATCCACCTGCAAGGCAGGAGATACAGCAGATGCAGGTTTGATCCCTGGGTTGGGAAGATCCCCTGAAGGAGGGCATGGCAACCCACTCCAGTGTTCTTGCCTAAAATTCCCATGGACAGAGGAGGCTGGCAGGCGACAGTCCAAAGGCTCACGAAGAGTCCGACACAATTAAACACACACACACAAGTAAATTTTAATTTTGTTTTCAGGATACTCTTTTTCAGAAATATACATTGTTTCTGGATAAGTGTCTTTCTGTCAAGGAGAAGATCAGTAAAGAGAAAAGACTTGTCTAAAACTGTGACTTGGCTGAGAAGCAATGGCTGCATAAGAGGATGGAGTAAATATTCCAAATGAAATATTCATGGATGCAGGAAATAGGATCCATGCTTAATAAAATGATCCTGTTAATTTCCAGGGTCCCCGCAAACTGCTGTTCCTCTCTGAAAATTATGCCCCATCACCTCTCCCATATGAGCACTAAAATATATAATTAATGTTCATTGTTAATAATACATTTCTAATTTCCAGCTGCAAAAATATAGCTTTTCCTTCTCTTGGAGGATCACCTATATTTTGTCATTAACGTTTTGTCATAAGAGGGAAGAATGATTTAAACAGACAATAAATCGACAGGCAAGCTGCTGCTTGGGTTTAGGCCAAACTCTTTGGGGAAGGGCTTCATTTATCACCCAGGACTTGGCACAGTTCTTCCGCTGATTTATGTGGAAGGAATGAGAGCGGATACTGTGAAAGGGTCTTGGGGCCCTGGGGGATTCATAATAATAAATAGAGTACCTGGAGGACCGGCTGTCAGAGTGATTCCCTCTGAGAGGGGAGTGGGGGTGAAATGTCTGATTTTTGTTCCAGTTCTTGAGAATGCCTGGTTCAGTAGTTCTGTGTGTTCAATGGCTACTGCACATCTCCACTTGGATGTCTCATTAGCATAGGGCACTCAGTGCAACCCACACCAAATGCTTTCTCCTCAAAGTGTTTTCCTTCCTTTATATCCTGGTTTCTTAAGCCAGAGACCTGGAGGTCATCCAGTGACCTCCTGCTCCCTTCATCCTACATCCAAACCATCACAATTTCTTTCAAAATACTCCCTCTTCCATTAGCTCCATGGCCTCCCTTGTGGCTCAGCTGGTAAAGAATCCTCCTGCAATGTGGGAGACCTGGGTTTGATCCCTGGGTGGGGAAGATCCCCTGGAGAGGGAAAGGCTACCCACTCCAGTATTCTGGCCTGGAGAATTCCATGGACTGTGTAGTCCATGGGGTGGCAAAGAGTTGGACACAACTGAGCGACTTTTACTTTCTGTTAGCTCATTTGGTTCCTACCAAAGCCTTTGGATGCAGGTGGGGCAGGATCTTTATCTCCTATTTTTGAATATAAGAAACCAAGAAGCCCACCCATAACCACACTGATAGCTAATGACTGTCAAGAGTTATGAGTCAAATGCATCTAATCAATGGTCCAGTGTTATTCCCAGTACCCCTCTGTGGATCAGGAACCTGCTTCCTTCTTTCTTCCCCACTTCTGTACTTTCATGCTCTGTATGTCCTTCTGGGTCCTCATAGTTGCTCATGAGGACCTGCTATGTGTAATTCTTTTTTGAATTGATTGATGTGATTTCAGGAAGGTAGGCTGGCAGTCATTCAATGAATTAATTTCCTTCCCTGGGTAACATATTTTCGTAGTGACATCTGCCCATACCTCAAACCTGTTGACTCCAAATGTTGATGTTTCAGTCCTTCTCAGGGAGAAAGATGATTCTGGAAGCCTGGCCAAGGCAGACCTGGGATGGAGAGTTAGATTAAGACTTATCTCAGGCACATCAGGAAAATGAGCATCTTTAACCTTGACCTTTTGAGGGAAAACACAAAACATTGACATTTCAGGAGTGATTGTGTCCCTTTATGAAAACATATTCCACTTGGCCCAGTCTCAGGATGGTGATGGATGAATGACTTCAGGTCTCTGATTTGTGGATCAATTTGTCACACAGTATACATTCTTGCATATAATTTCATTCAGGCTGCACAAAAATCTCTTTTGTGGGACTTCTTCATGAATATAGAGTCTGATTCAGAGCAGTTATGTAACGTACTCAAGATCACACGACATGTCCAGGGGCCAGAATCCAATTGTTTGGATTGCTAGATACACAGTGTTGAGGGGAAATCAGAGTTTGGGGGTAACAAAATAAGAGGCTGGAATGGTTAGGACTCTAGCATGCAAAGAGTTGACTCATTGGAAAAAACTCTGATGCTGGGAGGGATTGGGGGCAGGAGGAGAAGGGGACAACAGAGGATGAAATGGCTAGATGGCATCACGGACTTGATGGATGTGAGTCTGAGTGAACTCTGGGAGTTGGTGATGGACAGGGAGGCCTGGCGTGCTGCGATTCATGGGGTCACAAAGAGTTGGACTGAGCGACGGAACTGAACTGAACTAGCAGTAAACTCAGTATACCTGGTTGCACCACCTATGAGCCATGAGATCTTTGGAAGAACTAATTAATCTCTCAAGCCTTCTGTTTCTTATCTATAGAACTGTGATAGCATCAACAACCCTCCTTAATTTTAACCTTGCAAATGTAAAAGAATCCCCAATTAGTGTAGCTATAAGAATGTTTGTATACCCTGTATAACCCTGTATACGAGACAGCAAAAGAGACACTGATGTATAGAACAGTCTTTTGGACTCTGTGGGAGAGGGAGAGGGTGGGATGATTTGGGAGAATGGCATTGAAATATGTATAATATCATATATGAAACGAGCCACCAGTCCAGGTTCGATGCACGATACTGGATGCTTGGGGCTGGTGCACTGGGACGACTCAGAGGGATGGTAGGGGGAGGGAGGAGGGAGAAGGGTTCAAGATGGGGAACACATGTATACCTGTGGCAGATTCATTTTGATATATGGCAAAACCAATACAATATTGTAAAGTTAAAAAAAAAAAAAGAATGCTTGTGGACTGTGAAATGCCATGCAGATGTCTGAGAGCAGAAACATAATTGGAGGAATTTTGTTTCTTCAAATGGAGCAGCATTCGGTGTAGGCATTTTCCAGCAGCGGGAAGGAGGATGAGATTATGAAGACCAGCTTTTCTAGGACCTTGACATTATGTCTGTTAAACTATTGTGGCTGCAAGTAACAGAAATCAAGTCTAAGCAAAATGGCAGCTTGTAGGACAATGTGGGGGCATCTCAGGATATGAGTGCAGATGATTTGAGAATTAAATGGACAGAAGCTCGGGCACAGTTGGAAGCAATCGTGGCATTGGGGCGACAGAGCGGGTGGCACAATGGCTCCCTTCTATATGTCAGACTCCAGGACACCCACATTTCCACTCCTCCTCTCAATATTACTCAAGGACGCTCTTTTGTTTTCATCTCCTGCCTAGGTCAGGAATGGTTTTCACATTTAGGAGTAAGCATGAGATGGATTGTTTAATAACTCCTTTCAGCCTTAATATCCCTTTATAGATTAAGGTACTGAGATGAGAATTCTTCTGCAGAAAATGTTTATTTTTGTAACATGATTGAACTTCTCCAGGGGGTCTGAGGCCCCTATTTGTTGAAAACACCAAGTGGCCCTCAGAGTATCTGACTTTCCTTAGAGATGCTTCCTATTTCTTTCTCTGTTGAATGGCCCCATCCTGTAAATAGACCTGTCTGGCTCTCCAGCTCTGAGATTCTGTCCCCTGGATGGACGCGTATGGATTTGGAGTCCTCCTTCCCTGAATGAACCAGTTAGCCCTCAGAGGGTCTCCACCCCAACTGTCTGATTGGACTGGTTTAGAAATCAGAGTGTCTAAGACCTTCCCATCCTTTGATGGACTGTTCCAGTCAAAGTAATGTCTGAGAATGAACTTGTCATGCACTCTTAAAGTCTAAGCCTCCAGTCTCCTGAATAGAATGGCCTTGCGCTCAATTTGTGTGATTCAAGTTTCCCAGAGTCCTTATGCTCCAAAGTGAAGCATCTATCTCTAGAGGCAAAAATGCCCTAAATTTGGTAAAGGGAGCTTGTTTTCCGATGACAGTGACTTACTTCCAATGAGCTGTCCTGCAGAGGGTGTTGTAGAAGGGAAAAGTCTTATATTAAGACATAGCTGGTTCAAGTGCATTTCTTTCCTCCCTTGAAACTTCCATGAAGCAGCTTCTGTTTGGGGCTGTGTAGGAAAGCTTTCTAGTGGTTTCCTTGTGTGGGCCTCCTTGGTTGCATCTTTGCTGATGTATGCTTTACAGCAGTTTATGTGGAAATAAATGCATTTGGGCTCAATTGTGGCTCTTATTTCCTACTTTATACACAGATATACTTGGTCTTTTGGGGGTGTTCTCTGGGATGATACAATATGAGTTTATACATAAAACTCTCCCAGAAGCAGGCAATATTTTGTTGTCGTTGTTCAGTCTTTGCAACCCCGTGGACTTTCCTATCTCTCACTATCTCCTGGAGTTTGTTCAAATTCATGTCCTTTGAGTTGGTGATGCCATCTAACCATCTCATCCTCTATCACCCCCTTCTCCTCCTGCCCTCAGTCTTTCCCAGCATCAGGGTTTTTTCCAATGAGTAAGCTCTTCGTATCAGGTGGCCAAAGTGTTGGAGCTTCAGCTTCAGCATCAGTCCTTCCAATAAATATTCAGGATTGATTTCCTTTAGAATTGACTGTTTTGATCTCCTGGTAGCTCAAGGCACTTTCAAGAATCTTCTCCAGCAGCACAATTCAAAAGCATCAATTCTTTGGTGCTCAGCCTTCATTATGGTCCAACTCCAATATAGGAGTTTCTACTTAAAACTCCTAAAGAAGCAGATAATATTTTTATACATTGGCTTTTTAAATGATCAGATAAATCCCAACCCTTATCTCTATCTCTCACTGGTCGCCAAAATGAGCCAAAACCCAAACAGATATTATAGGCAAGGTTTCTACTTGTGCCCATGTCTAAAGTTCTTCAGACATTCTTTGGGAGTATTCCTGGAAGACTGGCAGCATGTATTATGGGTACCAAGTGGCCTGGTTTTTGGATCCCAACTCCTCTCTTTTTCCAGAGATATTCTGTTGCTTTATTTTTCAATCTGCATTAAACATAGACCTTCAGATATCTTATTTTGGAAGAATCTTATGTCAGACAGCTTACTTGGGCAAAAAAGAATTTTGGTAAAGAGAAATGAGGGGACACCAAGAAACGAAAGGGAAGCTGGACAAGCAGGCTCAGGGAGCTGGGACCTGGGGCAGTTGTAGGACCTAGGTCACAGCAACAAATGGACCCACTTTTCAGGGCTCCAGGGTTGGAAGATGGTTTTGGTATTTGTGTTTAGTTGCCAGGAGCAAGAGTTTGATTGGCTTAGATCAGAAGTGTGACTGTTTGGGGTAGCTTTCTTAAGATGGTGCGTTGAAAAAATGAAGGTAGTATACTGACACCGGTGATGAGACTATAGTCAAAGCTGCTAAAATAACCAGGACCTCAAGATGCATGAAAAATGATCCAGTTATGACACCATATTTTTGTGCTCATCTCTCAGCAAGAATCAATTTAATCTTTGCCCTACTTCTCATCCTACCCCCCAGGTTTACCTGCCACTCCCCTTTGCAGGTCTAAGAGTATAGCAAGGCCTCTCCATGGCTTGGACCAGGCATCCTCTCTATGCCCAGGGGTGAGTGGAAATACCTGATGGGCATTCCCACCAAGATGGTGTGGGGGAAGTGATTCATTACAGGAAGGCTGAGATGATGTGACCATGGATGCTGGTGGGGACCAAAACCCACCAGGACAAGAGAGGTCATATACAAAAGGATTTTCTGCTGACAAGCTCCCAGACCACTGATCTGAGTATTCATGCCAGATATCCCAAACCATTGGTCTGGGCCAGTGGTTCTTCAAGTGTGGACCCTGGATCAGCAGCATCAGCATCACCTGGGTACTTGCTAGAAATGCAACTTCTCAGCCTCGACTCAGGCTTCTGAATCAGAGACTGTGAGATTCTGATGCACATTGATGTTTGAGACCTAGTCAGTCACTCAGGATGGTAAGCAAATGTTCAGAAACTTCTTTACTTCTTCACTTCCTTCATTATTTTATTTCTCTTCATTTTCCCTCACTGGTTCTGTACTCTTGGCAGAAGTACAAGTTGAAACTTTTTTGAATGCAACACTCTCCCTTACCTCATAAGCACTTACAACATCAGTTCTCCTGCAAGATTTCTGTATAAGGCTTACCCCATTGGCCCCAGAAATATTCTATTATCAAGGATGAAGAGAGTAATGTCATATCCCAGTTTCCAAAGGATTCTATTGTTCTCAGAAAAGAGAGATAAGTTAGACAAAGGCTTAGGGATTCAGGGGCTTCCCTGGTGTCTCAGATAGTAAAGAATCTTCCTGCAATGCAGGAGACCCAGGTTGGATCCTTGGGTCAGGAATATTCCCTGGAAAAGGGAATGGCAACTCACTTCAATACTCTTGCCTGGAGAATTCCATGGGCAGAGGAGTCTGGTGGGCTATGGTCCATGGGGTTGCAAAGAGTCAGACACAATTTTCAGGAGTCATGTTGCCAGATATGGTTTGCAAAGTGCTACCAGATTGCTAGGCAGAATGAGTTAAGTGTGCTCTTTGTTGCTAAATTTCTAAGAACTTTTAATAAGCTCAAGAGAATTCAGAATCTCCAAGAAAGCAACATAATATCTAATGTTACCCGAATGTATCCATCCAGGGAACATACTCTACCTGAAATATTGTCTTAGAAAATATCCCAAGACACCTGCTGTGACCAAACCTCCCCCACCCAAATTCTTTCCCCAGTGGAGGGTCCTGGGGAGTTTTCTGATGAGTGTAGTATCAGTGAAACTTGACATAAGGATGGAAATTAAATCATCCATCATGAATATTTAGTGCTTACATTCCAAATTAGTGAGTGAATTCACTGACTTGACTTGACTTGACTTGAGAGTTCAAGTTCAAGTTCAACTTGGGGTTCAAGTTCTGGCTTGTGCTGAGTTTCATCAGTTCTGAGGATTTTGAGATGAGGGAGTTGGCCAGCATTTCGAGGTCTTTGTGCAGTTCTGACCCTCCATGAATGTTAAAATTCTGAAAGAGACTATCATATTTTATGGCATTTCAATTGCAGCAATTTATCCTTAACATTCAACTTTCCTTTTTATGACCATTACCATCTGACATTTGGAGCACTTTAGAACATTCCAATACAGTCTTAGCACCCTTTTACCTCAAAAGCAAATTTCACCAGACATCTTTAATCGCCTATTTCTACTTGAGAGCAAAATAAAGTAAAATTTAGACTGAAAATCTCTGACCCGAAGCCCAGAAGAGACTGAATTACTTGACACTTTTTTCCACAATAAATGTCAGTAGATCAGATCATGCCTCCTGGTTACCAACTGAGTATCTGAGGGATTATTTGACCCCACTGCTGGTTTGGGTTGGGTCCATATCTGATAAGGAGAAGAAAATGGCACCCCACTCCAGTACTCTTGCCTGGAAAATCCCATCGACAGAGGAGCCTGGAATGCTGCAGTCCATGGGGTCACTGAGGGTTGGACACGACTGAGCGACTTCCCTTTCACTTTTCACTTTCATGCGTTGGAGAAGGAAATGGCAACCCACTCCAGTGTTCTTGCCTGGAGAATCCCAGGGATGGGGGAGCTGGTGGGCTGCCGTCTATGGGGTCGCACAGAGTCGGACACGACTGAAGCAACTTAGCAGCAGCAGCAGCAGCAGGAGTCACACTGGCTTAGTTTGGTACCTACTTATTGATCCTGGCTATTCTCAGGTGGCTCAGTGGTAAAGAATCCGCCTGTCAATGCAGGAGATGCGGGTTCAATCCCTGGAGGAGGAAATAACCCACACTGGTATTCTTGCTGGGAAATCCCATGGACAGAGAAGCTTGGTGGGCTACAGTTCAAGAGGTCACAAAGAGTCGAACATGACTGAATGACTGAGCACGCACACACTTGGAGAAATGAGCATATAGGAACATGAGCTTTAGGGTTAGGTACACCTGGATTCAAATCCTGTCTCTGCAATTTATAAATTGAGTTATCTTGATGATGTTAATATATCTTTTCAAACTTTGGTGGCAGAGAAATGAGTGTCTGGAATTCTGGAATGCTGAAGGCAGCAGAGTTTTTTTCAGGGAAATCCAAGAACTGACTCTGCTTTTTTCCCCCATTACCTCCTAATGAGGGCATGGCCTGACCAATACTGATTTGGGTTTGAGAACCAAGAGGAAATAGTTTTGTTTTAAAGAATGCCTTTAAATGGAGAACCATAGTTTGTCAGTGAAAGTTATTTTGTGGTTCTAATATGCACCTGGGTATATAAAAATCAAGAATTTTTAACTCTTATAAGAATGAAACTTTTCAAACCTTGTGCATGTAAATATGTACTTTCAGAGAACTTAGGGGCCAAAGGAAGCTAAAGTGAGACAAGTTATAATGGCCCCTGTTCTGTGTGGCCATCTTGATACATTTCTGCATTTTTACCTAAATAAGTTAGTTACATTGAGTAGGACAGAGGAAGTAAAGGAGGGAAAGAAGGAAAAAGGAAATTATACATATATATATATATATATATATTTCCCTCTCATATATATATATATATATTTATAAAGGGAAAGATTCTCACAAATCATAATTCACCTTAAATGCTAACTTATACATGGGAATATGAATACACGTTGTAGCCTACATATAGGTACAACCCTATGTGGCCCTGTCTTTCACAACGTACCTATGGCCAATTCATGTTGATATACGGCAAAAACCATCACAATATTGTAATTATCCTCCAATTAAAATATATTAATTTAAAAAAGAAAATATAATCGAAAACAAACCAAAGCTTGATTCAGACTCTTGAAAAATGACAAAGAAGGAAATAAATTCTGATTTCCTACCTATTTCTTAAAACTTTTCTTTTATTCTGTTTCAGCCTCTCTCATACTTAAGAATGACTCCTTACCAAACTGTCTTTCTTATTCCTCTTTATTGCCCCGAATATTCTTGATATTTGACCTAGGAGGCCTTTCTGTTTTTCTTCCTTCTCTTCCTGCTCATGTATTTTAAGGTTATTTTAATGTATATCAAACAAACCTCTGCTATTTCTTTAGTTTTCTTTCTTATTTTAGTGTGATTTGGATACTGTCTGTGTTGGTCAGGTGTCTCCCGAGATACAGAACCAGTGATTCTGTTTATTTGGCAAAATCCAAATGATGTATATATTAATATATATGTGAGAGAGAGGTTGCAGGGAATCAGTTCACACTATTATGGAGGCTAAGATGTCCCAAGATCTGCAGTAGGCAACCTGGAGACCCAGGAGAGCTGATGGTATAGTTCCAGTCTGAGTCTGAAGGCCTGAGACCCAGGAAATCCCACCATGGGAGTTCCAGTCCAAACATTGGCAGACTCGAGACCCAAGGAGAACCACTATTTCACAAGTTCAAAGGCCAGAAAAAAACATTCTCTCAGCTCAGAGAAGTCAGCCAGGAGGAGTTTCCTCTTATTTAAGAGAGAACCTACCATATAGCACAGGGAACTCTCCTCAGTGTTCTTTGGTGACCTAAATGGGTTGTTGTTCAGTCACCTTGTCATGTCCTATCCTTCATGATTCCATGGTTTTTATGGCTCCATGGTTTTCATGGAGTTCTCACAGCAAGTATACTGGGGTGGTTTGCCATTCCCTCTACCAGAGTCTTGTCAGAACTCTCCACTACGACCTGTCCATCTTGGGTGGCCTGCATGGCATGGCTCATAGCTTCATTGAGTTACACAAGCCCCTTTGCCGCGACAAGGCAGTGGTCCATGAAGGGGTAGACCTAAATGGGAAGGAAATCCAAAAAGGGGAGTATATGTAAACATAAAGCTGACTCACTTTGCTGAATTTTCTGCTGCTGATTCACAGCAGAAACTAACACGGCATTATGAAACAACTATACTCCAATAAAAACAACAACAAAAAAGGAGAGGATCTGCTTTTTTGTCCTATTCAGGCCTTTAGCTGATTGGATGGAGGGTACCACATTGGGTAGGGCAATCTGCCTTACTCAGTTTGTGGATTCAAATATTAATCTCGCTGAAAAACACCCTCAGAGACATCTCCAGAGTGTTTGACCAAATGTCTGGGCAACTCATGGCCCAGCCAAGTTAAATTAATGCTCATGCTGCCAGGTAGACCAAAGCCCATGTACTGGAGAAAAACTTTCCCCCCTTAAGAGGCAGAGAGTGGGGAGGAGACAGATGGCAAGCATAGCTGAACATCTCTTTCTCTCATTCCATTTCAAAGTGCAAGCGTTAGTCTCTCAGTCGTGTCTGACTTTTTGCAACCCCATGGACTGTAGCCTGCCAGGCTCCTCTGTCCATGGAATTCTCCAGGCCAGAATCCTGGAGTGGGTAGTCATTCCCTTCTCCAGGGGATCTTCCTGACCTAGGGATCGAACCCAGGTCTCCTGCATTGCAGACAGATTCTTTACCCTCTGAGCCACCAGGGAAGCCCCTGTTCAAATGACCTTGTAAAGAACACCGTGAGAATTAGAGATGATGTATGTAAAACAGCCAGTGCAAGGCATTCAACAGGTGCTCAGAAGGAAGCTGTATTGTTCAATTATGCTTGGTTTCTCTTAGGTTCGTACAGATGCTCTTATGCTATGTGTGAGACAATCTGTAAAACTAAAGAAGAAAAAATCCAGCGAGTCTGTTCTCTAAGATGTGCCCACCCCCTCCAGGTGGTTGTATGGATAAGTGAGTATTAATACAGCTTAATCCATTCACCTGGCAAACAGTGGATTGTCCTGTCCTGTGATGGGACAGCGTTAGGCCCTGTGGGTACACACAGAAATAAGAGAAGGCTGTTTCCCCGGAGGAACTCATTTTCTGATAGAAAAGATTGTCTGGTAAACAGATTTTTTTTTTTTTAATGTGAAAAGTGCTAATTAGAAAGAGATACAAAGAGTTCCCAGAACACAGAAATGGAATGACAAAATCTACCTGTATACAAAATGAAGAGGCTTCAATTTGGGTTTTAAAGGATTTGGGTTCCTCATAAGAAGTAAAGGAAAGAAGAATAACGATCATTTTGCCTCTTATTTGTTAGGCACTTCCCTGTCTTCCCAATTTTCATCAGTTCAGTTCAGGCACTCAGTTTTGTCCAATTCTTTGTGATGCCATGGACTGAGGCACACCAGGCTTCCCTGTCCATCACCAACTCCCAGAGCTTGCTCAAACTCGTGTCCACCGAGGCAGTGATACCATCCAACCATCTCATCCTCTGGTTTCATGCCTAACATTCTCACTTAATTTATTCCTAATGAAGACCCCTAGGAAATAGATATTAATGTCTTCATTTTATAGATGAAGACAGGGAGACTCAGAGAGGTTGAATGATTGCCCTAGTGTACACAGCAGGAGGGAATGAAGCCTAGATTTGAGCCAAGGATTTTCTGATTTGATTCCTCTGGAGGGGAAGGATTGCAAAGACATAAAGATGTGAAAGAGCCTGGGTACACTTTCGACACATTTTGGGAGCACATGAGCAGAGCGCACACTGCAGGAAAGTCACTCTCTTTTGGGATGTGGCCATTGGTGATGGGGATAGAGAGTGAATTGGGAAGAAGGCGCACATGGGTGAATGGGGTAGGACATGGATGGGGGCAAAGGCGGTGATCGGTGTGGGGAGAACTGAGGCTCTCCAGTGTCTCCATACGTGAAGGTATGGGTGGGGTCATGTTTATAAAGATGCGACATTTAGAGTGTGGGGTTCACAAGAGCCTTATTTTGAACCCCAGCTCTGCCAGCCACTAAGTGGGCAATTTAGGCAAGTGATTCAACCTCTCTAAACCCCAGCTCCCCCAACTGCAGAGTTTGGATGATTGTGGTATCCAACTCAAATGACTGTTGACAAGGAAGATGAGACAATGTGTATAAACTGCTTAGTAATGTGCCTGATATCTATTAATTGCTCAATACATGGAATTGTTATCATTACCATTATTCATTTTTTGGGCAGCATTTAGACCCATTTTTCTGTTGTGCCTAACTTAGGGAACTTTGAGGACAGTCATCATGCATTCTTGATGGGTTCTGTGTGTGTATCTGTGCAACCATACACTTTAGGTACAGCTGTGCTTTCCAAGACCCCTAGTAATTTATGCCAGGCTGCCAGTCTCACAGGCTATTTATGTTTGTTCTGCTATCATAGAAGGGCTGCCTCTGCTACTTGGTCATTTTTGCAACTCATATACAAGGCTGATTAAAGCAAACCCATGTGCGTCTGCGTCTACAAGGCAGGTGGAGGTGAAAGCGGTCTTCATGATTGTATGCAGCTCTTCACCTGGGCATGAGGCTGAAGTTGCTCACAGGACCCCAGTGAAAATGCAGCCTCAGTTCCCTGGAGTGCAGAGAAATAGATTGCATTTGCCATATGCTCAGTTTCCAGGGCCCAGGGCCAAGGACCTGTGTGCAGATCTTCATATGGTCATTTACTGTGTGCTCTTGGGTGGTTTCCTTATATTCTCTGAACTCAGTTTCACTACCTGTAAAATGGGGATGACATTGTACATCTCGTTGGGAAGTTTTATGAATTCAAATAAGATAATGTAATTGACGCATCAAGCATCTATTACATTTTCAATAAGTGAAAACACTGCACATTCACCCACTAGACTTTAAATTCCAAGGGAAAGGAACTACTTTTCAATATTTATATTCCCAGTGTCTGTCACATAGTAAGAACATACTTGTATTTGTTGAATGAATAATCAACTAAATAAGATGGGCATTCTTTTCTCCTATTATACAGATAAGAAAACTGAAACTCAAGAAGGTGAAATAGATTATCCAAGTTTATCCAGTTACTGAGAAGAGATCTGAACTTGATTTCTAGAGGACTCCAAAGACCACATTCTTTTCTCTGAAACCTGAGTCTTGGTTCGGCCAGATTTTGATGAACATTAGAGTTTAATGTCTTAATCTCTCTCAATTCTGAGATGCTAGTAAAGTAACATTTCCTCAACATCTGCCGTGTCCCAGGGGCTGTGCTAGATATTTTATGAATGTTGCTTTATATAACTTGCAAAAATCACTCTTTGAAGTAAATATCAGTGTTCCCGGTGGCCATTTGAGGAAAGTGAGGCCCAAATAAGTTGCCTAGTGTCACAAAGCAAGGAAGCAAACAAACCCAGGATTCCACCCCCAGCCTGTTAAATACCAAGCTGATTTTAAAATTCTCGTCCACATCCTTGTTTGTTTTGGCCAGAGTTCTGGGTGGAACATGGGTAGAATCTTTGAGATGAAGGATTCTAGCAGACTTGTTACAAGAGCTCAGGCAGACAGATCCAGAAACGCAGATGCTGAATCAAAATCCACATGTATGTGAGGGCAGTTTTTCCCATTCTAATCTCACCAAGACAGAGCTGAACTCCATTTACCTGCTAGGTAACAGATATGTCCTAAGGCAGAATTATTTATTTAAACCATCAGGTGCACAAATCGGATTTCAGTTGCCAAGAAAAATACGTTGTTTATCTATTTCTAGAGAAAAGTCAGAGAGTATAAACCCTGATTAACAATTCATACAGGAACTTCCCTGGCACTGCAGTGGTTAAAACTTCAACTTCTAATTCAGGGGCTGCGAGTTCAGTTCCTGATTGGGGAGCCAGGATCCCACATGCCTCGTAGCCAAAAAACATAAAACAGAAGCATTATTTGTAGCACATTCAATAAAGACTTAAAAAACTGTCCACATCAAGAAAATCTTTAAAGAACAAAAACAAAAATTCATACATATCTCACTATCATCCACCATTGTTGCTGCTTGGAAGTTCCCAAGGAGAATGTGGGGGTTTTCCTTGATAATCAGAAGTCCTTGCAGAATGCTCTAAGGCCTGGAGAGTACTATAATTCAGGATAGCCACGATGTTTTGCTCTGAGAATTCAGAAAGATAACAGCCTCACATTGATTTACTCTTCCTCCTTATTAAAAGAACTTCAGTTTTGTTTGGGGTAGAAATGTAGCAAACTAAAACTCCTGATTTCCTAGATTCTGCTGAAGCTAGCAGTAGGTGAGTGAAATCGGTTTGGCTGAGGAGCCAAACCTATTTGGTTTGCTGGATGGAGCTTTCAGGAAAGTTTCTGCTTTCTTGATAAAAGGGGAGCGATGTCCCTTAACTTGTCACTCTTTTTCTCTTCTAGTTTTATTGAGATATAATTGACACACAGCACTATATATGTTTACAATGTGCATAATGGTTTGACTTCCATACATTATGAAATGATTACTACATTAAGTTTAGTGAACATCCATCATCTTCTATAGAGATGACACTAAAGAAATAGAATATATGTATATATATATATATATATACATATATATATATATATATATACATATATATATATATTCTTTCTGATGAGAACTCAAGATTTACCCTCAACAACTTTCATATACATCAGACAGCAGTGTTAATTATGTTTATCATGGTGCACATTATGTCCCTAGTATTTATCTTATAACTGAAAATTTGTACTTCTTGACCACCTTCATCCAATTCCCTTACCCCTACCCTCCTCATCTGATAACTACAAATCTGATATCTTTTTCTGTGAGGCTTTTTTTGAAGTATAATTGACCTAAAACACTCTACTACTTCCTGATACAAACATAGTGATTTGATATTTCTATACATTTCAAAGTGGCCACCATCATAAGTCTACTGGTTATCTGCCACCATATGTAGATGTTACTTATTGGCTATGTTCCCCACTCTGTGCATTTCACAAGTGTAGCTCGTTTATTTTGTAACTGGAAGTTACCCCATCACTCTCACTACTGCTATTACTAAACACACATACAGACACACACAATCATGCGCATGCATACACATTTCCTGCTTGGTGTTACCTACATTTGGTTATGATGCCTGAAACAGAGCAGTCCATGAGGGAAAAGCTTAGAGACCTGCAGAGATGCTGGTCTGAGACCCTTGACCACTGAACCAATGTCAACAATATTCTTGTTATATGAAGGAGGGACCTATTTTTATTCGGCCATTCTATTACATGTAGCTGAGAGCATCGTCAAATGAATTATATGGATTTGCCAAGGCATGTCCTGTTAGATCTACTACTTATAAGAGAATGTTGCCTGATTTTAAAAGTAAATCACTAGGGAGTGTCTATAGTGGGGGGTGGGGGTGGGGGGAACAAAATAGCCTGGTCTTCCTCTCCTGAACTGGTCTCAAAGTTTTATTTTTGAGTCTTTAATGAATCTAATTTTAAGGAGAGAGCAAGGCTCCCTTTCTCCCTGCATTATACATCAGGGAACTACAAGGTCAGTGGGGCATAGAATGGGCCCATGAAGGAGAACTCTGACAGTGTCTCATATGGTTGGAAAATGTAGGGACATTTATCATCCTTTTAAAAGATGTGAATTTCCCAGAGGGAAGGCAATAGGCTTTTTATTTGAGGATGATGGATTCAGAAACCAAACAGCATGGTGGAAGGCAGGCATAAATAAAGATGATCATCTCTGAGGTGGATTCATCAACTTAATCCATGAAGACAGCCTGGTTTCTGTGGAAATTACCCCTTGCTTACTGTTGCAAGCGAGGGTAGTAGAGCTGTCTAAACCAGTAAGAACCAATATGGTAGTTGGAGTGGAATTGCTTTTAAGGGGTAGCAAATGATGAAATGTACCTCTTATGTCACTGACTTTTAAATGGATTTGGCATCTCTGCATCATTTGGAAACACTGACAAGGCCACCAATTACAGTCATTGGGGTCGTGCACTGTACCAAGCCAGGGGGTACCAATTGCATTAGATGACCATATGTGACAGCCCCATGGGAAGTACCTGGTCACTTTAGTTGTCTCTGATGCTTGTTCCAGCTTCTCTTGCACCTCTTCTCTGGCACCCACCCTTTCTACCCATTTCTATTAATTCATCTTCCAATTCAAATACATATTTTTGAATCCTTCCTCTGCTCCAGACACTTTCTTAGGGACTGAGAAAACATTGGTGAAAAACCGACAGACTGGCCTATTCTTGTAAAGCTAATTCTTAATGTGGAAGATAAATATTAGGTCAGGTGGCTCAGTGGTAAAGGATCGGTCTGCAATGCAGGAGACCTGAGTTTGATCCCTGGGTTAGGAAGATCTCCTGGAGAAGGAAACTGCAACCCACTCCAATATTCTTGCCTGGGAAATCCCATGGACAGAGAAACCTGGTGGGCTATAGCCCAAGGGTCACAAAAAAGAGTCATACAGGACTTAGTGACCAAACAACAACTCAGAAATAAATATAAATTTGCAAATATGATTATCACAGAAAGGAGAGGTGTATAGTGGTAGGAAAATGTAAAATGTAGGGTTTTCAGCTGGTCTGGAAAGTCAGGGAACACTTGAACTGAAGTCTGAAGGACAGATGGAAGTTACTGAGGCAAAGGGAAGGAAAAGCGAAATGGCAGCCCACTCCAGTATTCTTGCCTGGAGAATCCCAGGGACGACAGAGCCTGGTGGGCTGCCGTCTATGGGGTCGCACAGAGTCGGACATGACTGAAGCGACTTAGCATAGCATAGCATTGAGGGAACAGCATGTTCAGAGTCCTGTGGTGGGAGGGAATGTGCTGAGTAAGAGGAGCTGAGACCCAGTGTGCTGAATAAGGGTGGGTGAGCTCAAGCTCTAACCTAATCCATCTGTCTGATTTTGCAAACCTGTTTGGACCTACTTCCGTGGTGGCTCAGGGCTTCCCTGGTAGCTCAGCTGGTAAAGAATCTGCCTGCAATGCAGGAGACCAGGGTTCGATCCCTGGGTTGGGAAGATCCCCTGAAGAAGGGAAAGGCTACCCACTCCAATATTCTGGCCTGAAGAATCCCATGGACTGTGTAGTCCATGGGATTGCAAAGAGTTCAACATGACTGAGCGACTTTTACTTTCACTTAGGCCTACTTACTTGCCCTCTGCTCTGTTTAAGTCTCAGTTTGGCCTCCTTACCTCACCCTGGGGCTTCCCAGGTGGCTCAGTGGTAAAGAATCCATCTGCCAATGCAGAAGACATGTGTTTGATCCCTGGGTCAGGAAGATCCCTTGGAGAAGGAAATGGCAACCCACTCCAGTATTCCTGCCTGGGAAATCCCATGGACAGAGGAGCTTGGTGGGCTATAGTCTATGGGGTCGCAAAAGAATTAGACACAACTTAGCAACTAATCAAGCAAACAACAACCTCACCCTCATCCAAGTCCCCATTCCCTGGCCCTGCCAAGCCACACTAGAGGGTGGAGCCTTACCTCTCACCTGCCCTTGAGATTCACAGGATGAGAAGCTAGATGTAACCACAGCATTGTTCTCCTCCCATCCAAAAAATCCAGGGCTCTCAAAGCAAAATGTTCTTCTTCCAGATGGGACCAGATGGGTGACATTCTCCATTTGCCATCACAAGTAAAACACTAAGATGCTATAAAAATAAGCCTGGGTTTTCCATTCTCACGCCTCATCTTAGCATGTGGAACTCAAATTATCTCCATTGCCAATCCTTTGAGAAAATGAAGAGTTGAAAGAGCCAAGAGGGAGGGGAGGAGGGGAAAAAAAAAAAGCATGAGCTCTTTCTTAAGAAATCCAAAGGGCAGTAGGTGGAGGAAAGGACTGTGCTTGCTCCGTGCTTTTGGCCTGAGCTTCATAGATCCAGGCCTCATCCCAGCTGTGCCACTTTTTATCCATGTGATTCTGGGAGAGCATTCCATTGCACTCAGTCTGCCTCCTCAACTTCTGAAAAAAAGATATTTACATTCAAGAACTGTTTTGAAGATTAAGTCAAATAATTCAGAAAGTACTTAAGACACGTGAAGAATTGTAAATAAATCTCAGTTGGCATTATTTTATTGTTAAGAAGTATAAGGAAGAGAAAGGAAGACTTTTGCTCATCAGATTAGAAAACATTTTTTTAAATTACTAGAACTTATAAAGACAATCTATTCAGATTGTCAATCTTCTAGACTTCAGAGGTTGAATTATCACAAGGATGACCATCTGCCAGAGATGTTGTAGAGGAGATTCCTTCTTGAGGGTCACTCTGTGAGGGGCAGCAGCGGAAGAGTATTGTGTTGAATCATCAGGAAAACTCAATATCTCTTTGGCAATAGCTTGGTGTCATTACTTCCTTCTATCTAACTATCTTATTTACAGTATAAATCTGGAGCTTTCAGATGATAGCATCCTTATCTGATGGGATTTTGAGCGTCTTTTGATGCTCTGCTTAGTCACTCAATCCTGTCTGACTCTTTGTGACCCCATGGACTGTAGCCCACCAGGCTCCTCTGTCCATGGAATTCTCCAGGCAAGAATATCAGAGTGGGTTGCCATGCCCTCCTCCAGGGGATCTTCCCAACCCAGGGATCGAACCCAGGTCTTCCACACTGCAGGTGGATTCTTTACTGTCTGAGCCACCAAGGAAGCCCTCCTTGATACTGATGAAGCTGAATTAAGAAACCAGCTCTCAGGCCTTCTCTAAAGGCTCACTGGTATAGAATCCATCTGCCAGTGCAGGAGATATGGATTCAATCTCTGGTCCAGGAAGATACCACATGCATGAAGCAACTAAGTCTGTGTGCCACGACTATTGAGTCTGTGCTGTAGAGCCCAGGAACCACAACTACTGAAGCCCACACACCCTAGAGCCTGTGCACAGCAACAAGACAAGCCACTGCAATGAGAAGCCCATGCACTACAACTAGAGAGTGGTCCCCACTTGCTGCAACTAGAGAAGAAGCCTGTGCAGCAATGAAGACTCAGTGCAGCCAATAACTAAATAAAATTATTTTTAAAAAACTTAAAAAGAGAAGATGGCAGAGGAATAGGACAGGGAGACCACTTTCTCTCGCACAAATTCATCAAAAGAACATTTGAACACTGAGTAAATTCCACAAAACAACTTCTGAATACTGGCAGAGGACATCAGGCACCCAGAAAAGCAGCCCATTGCCTTCGAAAGGAGGTAGGAAAAAATGTAAAAGATAAAAAGAGAGACAAAAGAGGTAGGGATGGAGCTCCATCCCAGAAAGGGAGTCTTAAAAGAGAGAAGTTTCCAAACACCAGGAAACACTCTCACTGCTGAGTCTGTGGCGAGCCTTGGAACCACAGAGGGCAACATACCCAGGAGGAAAAATAAATAAATAATTAAAACCCACAGATTACGAGCCCAACGGTAACTCCCCCAGTGGAGAAGCAGTGCAGACACCTGCACGCGTCACTAGCAAGTGGGGGCTGGGCAGGGAGGCAAGGGCAGCACTGCTTAGAGTAAGGACCAGACCTGAATGCCCCGAGGGCAATCGGAGGGAACTAACTTGGGCTAGCAAACCAGACTGGGGAATAGCTACCACGTGAAAAGCCCTAACCTAAGACACCGCCAGGCCCACTCACAGAACAAAGGACTGACCAGAGCTACGCGAAAAACCCTAACCTAAGACACCGTCAGGCCCACTCACAGAACAAAGGACTGAGCAGAGCTAGCCAGCTGCAGACCATCCCCATCCAGTGACAGGCAGCCAGAGCTGGAAGGGGGCAATCACAGCCCCAGAGAGGCATTATCTACCAAACTGCAAGCAGGCTTCTTTGCTAACTAAGACTTCTTGGGGTTCTGGATGGTCAATATCCACTTGAGAACGTGCACTGGTTGTACACCCAGAAAACCAAGTGGCAGGGACAGGGGAGGCAATAAGTCGCAGCGACTGTGCTCACCAAACACCTGACCACCTGAGCTGCTCGGACCTGGGAAGGGCACAAAATGCAGGCCCAACCGAGTCTATGCCTCTGAGGACTACCCTAGTGCCTGAACCTGAGCAGCTTAGACCTGGGAGGTGCATGCAGCTCAGGGCCAGCCTTGGACGGTTCCTGGCAGAGCAACCTAGAGCCTAAGCAGGGTAGACAGGGGAAGCACACACGCTGTGAGTGGGGGCAAACCCAGTGTGGCTGAGACACTGCGAGCACATGCCAGTGTTATTTGTTTGCAGCGTCCCTCCTTCCCCACAGCACGACTGAACAAGCGAGCCTAAAATAGTGTCCACCACCGCCCCTTGTGTCAGGGCAGAAATTAGACACCGAAGAGACCAGCAAACAGAAGAAGCTAAACCAGAGGGAACCTCCTTGGAAATGACAGGTGCAATAGATTAAAACCCTGTAGTTAGTACCGACTACATAGGAAGGGGCCTATAGATCTTGAGAAATATAAGCCGGATCAAGGAACTATCCAAAAATGAACTGACCCCACACTGCCCACAACACCAGAGAAAGTTCTAGATATATGTTTACTATCATTCTTTAACTAAAAAAATTTTTTTTCTATTTTTAAGTGCTCCATTACTCGTTTAATTTTCATTTTTATAACCTACTATTACGTTGCAAAAAAAAAATGAGACACCCTATTTTTTAAAGCAAACTTCATATATATATATATATTTTATAATTTTCGTGACTTTTTTTTCCCTTTAATATTGTATTTTTGAAAATCCAAACTTTACTCAAGATTTTTAATCTTTGCTTTTTGGTATTTGTTATCAATTTTGTACCTTTAAGAACCCAATCTTCGGTACCCATTTTTACTTGGGAGCAAGATTACTGGCTTGACTGCTCTCTTCCCCTTTGGACTCTCCTTTTTCTCCACCAGGTCGCCTCTATCTCCTCCCTCCCTCTTCTCTTCTCTACCCAACTCTGTGAATCTCTTTGTGTGTTCTGGACAGTGGAGAACACTTAGGAAACTGATTACTGGCTGGATCTGTCTCTCTCCTTTTGATTTCCCCCTTTTTCCTCCTGGCCACCTCTATCTCCCTCTTCCCTCTTCTCTTCTTTGTGTAACTCCATGAACATCTCTGAGCAGTCCAGACTGTGGAGCGCACATAAGGAAGTGATTACTGGCTAGCTTGCTCTCTCCTCTTTTTATTCCACCTCATCTCATCCTGGTCACCTCTATCTCCCTCCTCCCTCTTCTCTTCTCCATGTAACTCTGTGAACCTCTCTGAGTGTCCCTCACTGTGGAGAGACTTTTCATCTTTAACCTAGATGTTTTATCAACAGTGCTATATAGATGGAGAATTCTTGAGGCTACTGTAAAAATAAGGCTGAAAACCAGAAGCAAGAGGCTTAAATCCAAATCCTGAGAACATCAGAGAACTCCTGACTCCAGGGATCATTAATCAACAGGAGCTCATCAAATGCCTCCATACCTACACTGAAACCAAGCACCACCCAAGGGCCAACAAGTTCCAGAGCAAGACATACCACACAAATTCTCCAGCAACACAGGAACACAGCCCTGAGCTTCAATATATAGGCTGCCCAAAGTCACTCCAAACCCACTGACATCTCATAACTCATTACTGGACACTTCATTGCACTCCAGAGAAAAGAAATCCAGCTCCACCCACCAGAACACTGATACAAGCTTCCCTAACCAGGAAACCTTGACAAGCCACCAGTACAACCCCATCCACAGTGAGGAAACTCCACAATAAAGAGAACTCCACAAACTGCCAGAATACAGAAAGGCCACCCCAAACACAGCAATATAAACAAGATGAAGAGACAGAGGAATACCCAGCAGGTAAAGGAACAAGATAAATGCCCACCAAACCAAACAAAAGAGGAAGAGATAGGGAATCTACCTGATAAAGAATTCCAAATAATTATAGTGAAAATGATCCAAAATCTTGAAAACAAAATGGAATCACAGATAAATAGCCTGGAGACAAGGATTGAGAAGATGCAAGAAAGATTTAACAAGGACCTAGAAGAAATAAAAAAGAGTCAATATATAATGGATAATGCAATAAATGAGATAAAAAACACTCTGGAGGGAACAAATAGTAGAATAACGGAGATAAAAGATAGGATTACTGAGGTAGAAGATAGAATGGTAGAAATAAATGAATCAGAGAGGAAAAAAGAAAGATGAATTAAAAGAAATGAGGACAATCTCAGATACCTCTGGGACAATGTTAAATGCCCAACATTCGAATCATAGGAGTCCCAGAAGAAGACAAAAAGAAGACCATGAAAAAATACTTGAGATAATAGTTGAACACTTCCCTAAAATGGGGAAGGAAATAATCACCCAAGTCCAAGAAACCCAGAGAGTCCCAAACAGGATAAACCCAAGGTGAAACAGCCCAAGACACATATTAATCAAATTAACAAAGATTAAACACAAAGAACAGATATTAAAAGCAGCAAGGGAAAAACAACAAATAACACACAAGGGGATTCCCATAAGGATAACAGCTGATCTTTCAATAGAAACTCTTCATGCCAGGAGGGAATGGCAAGACATACTTAAAGTGATGAAAGAAAATAACCTACGGTGCAGATTACTGTACCAAGCAAGGATCTCACTCAAATATGAAGGAGAAATCAAAAGCTTTACAGACAAGCAAAAGCTGACAGAATTCAGCACCACCAAACCAGCTCTCAAACAAATGCTAAAGGATCTTCTCTAGACAGGAAATACCAAAAGGGAGTATAAACTCGAATCCAAAACAATAAAGTAAATGGCAATGGGATCATACTTATCAATAATCACCTTAAACATAAATGGGTTGAATGCCCCCAACCAAAAGACAAAGACTGGCTGAACGGATACAAAAACAGTACAGTTCAGTCCAGTCACTCAGTTGTGTCCGACTCTTTGTGACCCCATGAATTGAAGTATGCCAGGCATCCCTGTTCAACACCATCTCCTGGAGTTCACTCAAACTCATGTCCATCAAGTCGGTGATGCCATCCAGCCATCTCATTCTTTGTCGTCCCCTTCTTCTCCTGCCCCCAATCCCTCCCAGCATCAGAGTCTTTTCCAATGAGTCAACTCTTCGCATGAGGGGGCCAAAGTACTGGAGTTTCAGCTTTAGCATCATTCCTTCCAAAGAACACCCAGGGCTGATCTCCTTTAGAATAGACTGGTTGGAGTCCTTGGGACTTGCAGTCCAAGGGACTCTCAAGAGTCGTCTCCAACACCACAGTTCAAAAGCATCAATTCTTCGGTGCTCAGCTTTCTTCATAGTCCAACTCTCACATCCATACATGACCGCTGGAAAAACCATAGCCTTGACTAGACGAACCTTTGTTGGCAAAATAATGTCTCTGCTTTTGAATATGCTATCTAGGTTGGTCATAACTTTCCTTCCAAGGGGTAAGCGTTTTTTAATTTCATGGCTGCCGTCACCATCTGCAGTGATTTTGGAGCCCAAAAAAATAAAGTCTGACACTGTTTCCACTGTTTCCCCATCTATTTCCCATGAAGTGATGGGACCAGATGCCATGATCTTCGTTTTCTGAATGTTGAGCTTTAAGCCAAGTTTTTCACTCTCCACTTTCACTTTCATCAAGAGGCTCTTTAGTTCCTCTTCACTTTCTGCCATAAGGGTGGTGTCATCTGCATATCTGATTGATATTTCTCCTGGCAATCTTGATTCCAGCTTGTGCTTCTTCCAGTCCAGCATTTCTCATGATGTACTCTGCATATAAGTTAAATAAACAGCGTGACAATATACAGCCTTGACGTACTCCTTTTCCTATTTGGAACCAGTCTGTTGTTCCATGTCCACTTCTAACTGTTGCTTCCTGATTTGCATATAGGTTTCTCAAGAGGCAGGTCAGGTGGTCTGGTATTCCCATCTCTTTCAGAATTTTCCACAGTTTATTGTGATCCACACAGTCAAAGGCTTTGGCATAGTCAATAAAGCAATAGATGTTTTTCTGGAATTCTCTTGCTTTTTTGATGATCCAGTGGATGCTGGCAATTTGATCTCTGGTTCCTCTGCCTTTTCCAAAACCAGCTTGGGCATCTGGAAGTTCACAGTTCATGTATTGCTGAAGCCTGGCTTGGAGAATTTTGAGCATTACTTTACTAGCGTGTGAGATGAGTGCAATTGTGAGGTAGTTTGAGCATTCTTTGGCATTGCCTTTCTTTGGGATTGGAATGAAAACTGACCTTTTCCAGTCCTGTGGCCACTGCTGAGTTTTCCAAATTTGCTGGCATATTGAGTGCAGCACTTTCACAGCATCATCTTTCAGGATTTGAAAGAGCTCCACTGGAATTCTATCACCTCCACTAGCTTTGTTTGTAGTGATGCTTTCTAAGGCCCACTTGACTTCACATTCCAGAATGTCTGGCTCTAGGTGAGTGATCATACCATCATGATTATCTTGGTCGTGAAGATCTTTCTTGTACAGTTCTTCTATGTATTCCTGCCATCTCTTCTTATTACTTCTGCTTCTGTTAGGTCCATACCATTTCTGTCATTTATCAAGCCCATCTTTGCATGAAATGTTCCTTTTGTATCTCGAATTTTCTTGAAGAGACCTCTAGTCTTTCCCATTCTTTTGTTTTCCTCTATTTCTTTGCATTGATCACTGAGGAAGGCTTTCTTATCTCTTCTTGCTATTCTTTGGAACTCTGCATTCAGATATTATATCTTTCCTTTTCTCCTTTGCTTTTTCCTTCTCTTCTTTTCACAGATATTTGTAAGGCCTCCCCAGACAGTCATTTTGCTTTTTTGCATTTCTTTTCCATGGGGATGGTCTTGATCCCTGTCTCCTGTACAATGTCAAGAACTTCAGTCCATAGTTCATCAGGCATTCTATCTATCAGATTTAGTCCCTTAAATCTATTTCTCACTTCCACTGTATAATCATAAGGGATTTGATTTAGGTCATACCTGAATGGTCTAGTGGTTTTCCCTACTTTATTCAATGTAAGTTTCAATTTGGCAATAAGGAGCTCATGATCTGAGCCACAATCATCTCCCATTCTTGTTTTTTGCTGACTGTATAGAGCTTCTCCATCTTTGGCTGCAAAGAATATAATCAATCTGATTTCGGTGTTGACCACCTGGTGATGTCCATGTTTAGAGTCTTCTCTTGTGTTGTTGAAAAAGGGTGTTTGATATGACCAGTGTGTTCTCTTGGCAAAACTCTATTAGCCTTTGCCCTGCTTCATTCCGTATTCCAAGGCCAAATTTTCCTGTTACTCCAGGTGTTTCTTGAGTTCTTACTTTTGCATTCCAGTCCCCTATAATGAAAAGGACATCTTTTTGGGTGTTAGTTCTAAAAGGTCTTGTAGGTCTTCATAGAACTGTTCAACTTCAGCTTCTTCAGCATTACTGGTTGGGGCATAGACTTGGATTACTGTGATATTGAATGGTTTGCCTTGGAAACGAACAGAGATCATTCTGTCATTTTTGAGATTGCATCCAACTACTGCATTTCTGACTCTTTTTTTGACCATGATGGCTACTCCATCTCTTCTAAGGGATTTCTTCCTGCAGTAGTAGATATAATGGTCATTTGAGTTAAATTCACCCATTCAAGTCCATTTTAGTTCTGATTCCTAGAATGTTGATGTTCACTCTTGCCATCTCCTGTTTGGCCACTTCCAATTTGCCTTGATTCATGGACCTAACATTCCAGGTTCCTATCAATATTGCTCTTTACAGCATCGGACCTTGCTTCTATCACCAGTCACATCCACAACTGGGTATTGTTTTTACTTTGGCTCCATCCCTTCATTCTTTCTGGAGTTATTTCTCCACTGATCGCCAGTAGCATATTGGGCACCTACTGACCTGGGGAGTTCCTCTTTCAGTATCCTATCATTTTGCCTTTTCATACTGTTCATGGGGTTCTCAAGGCGAGAATACTGAAGTGGTTTGTCATTCCCTTCTCCAGTGGGCCACATTCTGTCAGACCTCTCCATCATGACACGCCCATCTTGGGTGGCCCCACAGGGCATGGTTTAGTTTCATTGAGTTAGACAAGGCTGTGGTCCTAGTGTGGTTAGATTGACTAGTTTTCTGTGAGTATGGTTTCAGTGTGTCTGCCCTCTGATGCCCTCTTGTAACACCTACCGTCTTACTTGGGTTTCTCTTACCTTGGACCTGGGGTATCTCTTCACAGCTGCTCCAGCAAAGTGCAGCTGCTGCTCCTTACCTTGGATGAGGGCTATCTCCTCACCACTGCCCCTCCTGACCTTGAATGTGGAGTAGCTCCTCTAGGCCCTCCTGCGCCCATGGAGCCACCACTCCCTGGACGTGGGGTTGCTGCTCTCGGCCCCCACCCCTGGCCTCGGGCTGGGGGTAGCTCCTCCCGGCCGCCACTCCTGACTTCGGATGTCGGGTAGCTCCTCTCAGCGGCGCTTGTGCGCCGTTGCAGCTGCCCACTATATGTTGTCTACAAGAGACCCACCTCAAAACAAGGGACACATACAGACTGAAAGTGAAGGGCTGGAAAAAGATATTCCACACAAATAGAGACCAAAAGAAAGCAGGAGTAGCAATACTCATATCAGATAAAATAGACTTTAAAACAAAGGCTGTGAAAAGAGACAAAGAAGGACACTACATAATGATCAAAAGATTAATCCAAGAAAAAGATATAACAATTATAAATATATATGCACCCAACATAGGAGCACCGCAATATGTAAGACAAATGCTAACAAGTATGAAAGGGGAAATTAACAATAATACAATAATAGTGGGAGACTTTAATACCCCACTCACACCTATGGATAGATCAACTAAACAGAAAATTTACAAGGAAACACAAACTTTAAAGGATACAATAGACCAGTTAGACCTAATTGGTATCTATAGGACATTTTACCCCAAAACAATGAACTTCACCTTTTTCTCAAGCGCACACGGAAACTTCTCCAGGATAGATCACATCCTGGGCCATAAATCTAGCCTTGGTAAATCCAAAAAAATTGAAATCATTCCAAGCATCTTTTCTGACCACAATGCAGTAAGATTTTATTATAGGAGAAAAACTATTAAAAATTCCAACATATGAAGGCTGAACAACATGCTGCTGAATAACCAACAAATCACAGAAGAAATCAAAAAAGAAATTAAAATATGCATAGAAATGAATGAAGATGAAAACACAACCCCAAACCTGTGGGACACTGTAAAAGCATTGCTAAGGGGAAGGTTCATAGCAATACAGGCATACCTCAAGAAACAAGAAAAAAGCCAAATAAATAACCTAACTCTACACCTAAAGCAACTAGAAAAGGAAGAAATGAAGAACTCCAGGGTTAGTAGAAGGAAAGAAATCTTAAAAATTAAGGCAGAAATAAATGCAAAAGAAACAAGAGACCATAGCAAAAATCAACAAAGCCAAAAGCTGGTTCTTTGATAAGATAAATAATATTGACAAACAATTAGCCAGACTCATCAAGAAACAAAGGGAGAAAAATCAAATCAATAAAATTAGAAATGAAAATGGAGAGATCACAACAGACAACACAGAAATACAAAGAATTATAAGAGACTCGTATCAGCAATTATATGCCAATAAAATGGACAACTTGGAAAAAATGGAAAAATTCTTAGAAAAGTACAACTTTCCAAAACTGAAGCAGGAAGAAATAGAAAATCTTAACAGACCCATCACAAGCATGGAAATTGAAACAGTAATCAGAAGTCTTCCAGCAAACAAAAGCCCAGATCCAAATGGCTTCACAGCTGAATTCTACCAAAAATTTAGAGAAGAGCTAACACCTATCCTACTCAAACTCTTCCAGAAAATTGCAGAGGAAGATAAACTTCCAAACTCATTCTATGAGGCCACCATCACCCTAATACCAAAACCTGACAAAGATGCCACAAAAAAAGAAAACTACAGGCCTATATCACTGATGAACATAGATGCAAAAATCCTTAACAAAATTCTAGCAATCAGAATCCAACAACACATTAAAAAGATCATATACCATGACCAAGTGGGCTTTATCCCAGGGATGCAAGGATTCTTCAATATCCACAAATCAATCAATGTAATACACCACATTAACAAATTGAAAAATAAAAGCCATATGATTATCTCAATAGATGCAGAGAAAGCTTTTGACAAAATTCAACATCCATTTATGATAAAAACTCTCCAGAAAGCAGGAATAGAAGGAACATACCTCAGCATAATAAAATCTATATATGATAAACCCACAGCAAACACTATCCTCAGTGGTAAAACATTGAAAGCATTTCCCCTAAAGTCAGGAACAAGGCAAGGGTGCCCACTTTCACCACTACTATTCAACATAGTTTTGGAAGTTTTGGCCACATCAATCAGAGCAGGAAAAGAAATAAAAAGAATCCAAATTGGAAAAGAAGAACTAAAACTCTCACTGTTTACAGATGACATGATCCTCTACATAGAAAACCTAAAGACTCCACCAGAAAATTACTAGAGCTAATCAATGAACATAGTAAAGTTGCAGGATATAAAATCAACACACAGAAATCCCTTGCATTCCTATACACTAATAATGATAAAATAGAAAGAGAAGTTAAGGAAACAATTCCATTCACCATTGCAACGAAAAGAATAAAATACTTAGGAATATATCTACCTAAAGAAACAAAAGACCTATATATAGAGAACTATAAAACACTGGTGAAAGAAATCAAAGAGGACACTAATAGATGGAGAAATATATCATGTTCATGGATTGGAAGAATCAATATAGTGAAAATGAGTATACTACCCAAAGCAATCTATAGATTCAATGCAATCCCTGTCAAGCTACCAACGGTATTTTTCACAGAGCTAGAACAAATAATTTCACAATTTGTATGGAAATACAAAAAACCTCGAATAGCCAAAGCAATCTTGAGAAAGAAGAATGAAACAGGAGGAATCAACTTGCCTGACTTCAGGCTCTACTACAAAGCCACAGTCATCAAGACAGTATGGTACTGGCACAAAGACAGAACTATAGATCAATGGAACATAATAGAAAGCCCAGAGATAAATCCACACACCTACAGACACCTTATCTTTGACAAAGGAGGCAAGAATATACAATGGAGAAAAGACAATCTCTTTAACAAGTGGTGCTGGGAAAACTGGTCAACCACTTGTAAAAGAATGAAACTAGAACATTTTCTAACACCATACACAAAAATAAACTCAAAATGGATTAAAGATCTCAACATAAGACCAGAAACTATAAAACTCCTAGAGGAGAACATAGGCAAAACACTCTCCAACATAAATCAGCAGGACCCTCTATGACCCACCTCCCAGAATATTGGAAATAAAAGCAAAAATAAACAAATGGGACCTAATTAAAATTAGAAGCTTCTGCACAACAAAGGAAACTATAAGCAAGGTGAAAAGACAGCCTTCAGAATAGGAAAAAATAATAGCATATGAAGCAACTGACAAAGAATTAATCTCAAAAATATACAAGCAACTCCTACAGCTCAATTCCAGAAAAATAAATGACACAATCAAAAAATAGGCCAAAGAACTAAACAAACATTTCTCAAAAGAAGACATACAGATGGCTAACAAACACTTGAAAAGATGCTCAACATCACTCATTATCAGAGAAATGCAAATCAAAACCACAATGAGGCACCATTTCACACCAGTCAGAATGGCTGCGATCCAAAAGTCTACAAGCAATAAATGCTGGAGAGGGTGTGGAGAAAAGGGAACCCTCTTACACTGTTGGTGGGAATGCAAACTAGTACAGCCATCATGAAGAACAGTGTGGAGATTCCTTAAAAAACTGGAAATAGAACTGCCATATGACCCAGCAATCCCACTACTGGGCATACACACTGAGGAAACCAGAAGGGAAAGAGACACGTGTACCCCAATGTTCATCGCAGCACTGTTTATAATAGCCAGGACATGGAAGCAACCTAGATGTCCATCAGCAGATGAATGGATAAGAAAGCTGTGGTACATATACACAATGGAGTACTACTCAGCCATTAAAAAGAATACATTTGAATCAGTTCTAATGAGGTGGATGAAACTGGAGCCTATTATACAGAGTGAAGTAAGCCAGAAAGAAAAACACCAATACAGTATATGTATGCATATATATAATATAATGTATATATAATGCATATATATGGAATTTAGAAAGATGGTAATGATAACTCTGTATGCAAGACAGCAAAAGAGACACAGATGTCTAGAACAGTCTTTTAGACTCTGTGGGAGAGGGTGAGGGTGGGATGATTTGGGAGAATGGCATTGAAACATATATAATATCATATGTGAAACGAATCACCAGTCCAGGTTCGATGCATGATACAGGATATTCGGGGCTGGTGCACTGGGATGACCCAGAGGGATGGTACAGAGAGGGAGGTGGGAGGGAGGTTCAGGATGGGGAACACGTGTATACCCGTAGCAGATTCATGTTGAAGTATGGCAAAACCAATACAATATTGTAAAGTAATTAGCCTCCAATTGAAATAAATAAATTTATATTAAAAAAAAAAAACTTAAAAAGAAACTGGCTCTTCCTATCCCTTCAATCTGTTCCTATCAGCATCTTATTGTCATGGTAGAACCCGAGGTCTTTGGATAGATAGACCTAGATCTCAGTCCCTTTTATCTGTCTGTGTGACCTTGAGTAATTTACCTTCTCTGAGGCCTATTTCTTTATGTATCAGAAAACGATATCCACGCATGAGCAACGTGGTTTCAGGGGGTGGGGGTTACAGACAATGACTACATAGTGCTTAGCACAGTATCTGACACAGAGTTGGGACATAGGAACTGGAAATTACAGCAATCAACACAGAAATAATAATGATTATTGTCACTGTAGTTACTGTTTATTCAATATATTTTCAAACTATAAAAAGAGCTCTTCCATTTGAAACAGCCACAGAGAAAGAATATTCTGCGTTAGTGAGAGAGAGACCAACATAGTGAACTGAGTGGGAAAGGTTTGACCTGCAGACTTTATGCTGTGTGCTCTGTGTGTGTGGGTTTTGTAAGATTGGAAGTCCTAAAAAGAAGTTACAAGAGTACCTACCAGGGGAGAAACTGATCACAAAGCCGAGTGTGAGCAAGAATTATGCTTTCCTTCTGTGCTACAGCAACGGCGCACCCTCTGGGGACTGGTTTTCATTTGTAATCTTAGTAACTCAGCTGGCTGAAGACAGCCAACCTTATATCGATTGGGGGCCCTGCAGGAGAGTTCAGTCACAAGGACACCCAGGGACCACATTTTTGCTTCTTAGTTACCACTCTCTTTGGTGTGTGTGCATATGTGCGTGTGTGTGCGTGCGTGCATGCACATGTCCTCATGCCAGGACAATTCTGGACCTTCATCGGACCTGGTAATGAGAAATGCAGTTCTCTGGGCACAAAATAACATAGCAGCTCCATCCAAACATGGCTTCTTGCAGCCACAGGCCACATCCCTAGGGTGACCCCAGCCCTGCAATTAAAATGCCTGCCTGAGAACTCTCAGTGCTACTAGGAAAGTGCTATTTGTTCCAGCCAATACCTGATAATAAACTCCTGACCATTGACTGAAAAGGTCTGACCACTGTGAATATGTATCGCTTACATCTCAAGTGTTTTTCTGAAGGACCTGAAAGCCTTTCATTTGAAATGTACTCATCAGAGAGGCGAGGGCCTCCGGCTCCCAGTCTCTGTGGGAGGATGGAATCCTAGCTTCCACGGCTGCCAGCTGGCAGACACAGCTGCCTAATCGCACTTACCCTGATCAACACTTTGTAGGTTTTCTCTCCTCTGACTCTACTGAACCCCTGCCCCCCCATCCTTCCTTTAACATGCTTGAATCACCTCTGCACGAATTGGAATAAAGTTCAGCTTTTCTCCTGCTGTCAGTAGTTACTGAATAATATCTGTTTTCACTGCTTTAACTAATGTCTGGCTGTGTTTGTCTTTGATGGTGGAAGGGTTTTCACAGGGCATGGTGGATGTATTTCCTCAATGTCTGGTCACTGACAGAGGGTCAAGAGATGTTTCTCTTCTTTCTTTTCTTTCTCCTGAACAAGAGGCTGCTCCAGACCATTTCTACAGTGCCTACATCTTAAAACCATGGGCATAAAATGGGAATAATAATAGTAATAGCTGCCTAATGATGTTGCCTTGAGGATTAATTAACAGAGTTGGTTGATATGAAGAAACAGCATTTCAGGCTCCCCCTCGTCTCCTAGGATGCACCATGAATTCTAGGAATTTTCTAAAACAGGGTCCCCAACCTCTGGGGTTTAATGACTGATGATCTGAGATGGAGCTGATGTAATAATAATAGAAATAGAGTGCCCAATACATGTAATGTCTTTAAATCATCCCCAAACTGTCTCCCCACCCCAGTCCATGGAAAAATTGTCTTCCATGAAACTGATCCCTGATGCCAAAAAGTTTGGGGACCACTGGCCTAAAATCTTGCAACTGTCCAGCCTTTTGGAGGGGATGTCAGGGGCTGTCCAAGGTAAATCTGGAAGGCATAGTGCAGCTATGGAGCCTTCAAACATGCCAGATATTGAACAGGAGACTTCACATTCTTTACCTCAGGTAGGTCTTCCAACAGAACTTCTGCCTGTAAAGTAAGGGGATGGAAGCAGATTGGCCACAAGAGTTTATCTTTTTTCACTCCTGAAACCCTCTTGGAGAGGGAGCAATAAGGAAAGAAAGAAAGGAAGAAGGAGGGGTGAAGAAGGAAACAAGGAGAAAAGGAGGGGCTAACTTACAGTGGAAGAGCGCAGGAGAGGAGAGAGCAGATGAAGAGAGAGATTTCGATGATTCTGGAAGGTGGAGAGCAGAGGAAGGGGTGATGGGTGGGATCATGCGGTAGAGATGGTTGTAATCCAGGCATCCTAGCCACGGGATGCTAGAGAAGGTGAGGCTGAGTGAGATTAACCACTTAGATGGAGCTGTTGACTCTCCAGATTCCACCCCCACGCCCCCATGCCCCCACCTGACAGAGTCAGACAACTACCTCTCTTCCCTTCTTTCACCCCTGCCACACAGAAGTGGGATTTCAGTGGTAATAAATAAGAAAGCCTCAGGACTCTGGGTGTCAACAGGGACAGCAAACCATTGAGAAGAGAGATGGACAAAAACTGGGACTGCTCCCTCTCCCCTCACCCACAGGCTTGGGGAATTTTTATCTGGAGGAACTGACAGATCCATGAGAAAAGACATCAAGATACTGAAATATTTATGGTTCCCAAATGAATAGGCTGACTCACTGCCTCATTACCCAGCAAAGAATTCCATCCGTCAACACCCTGCCCCTCCTCCCGCCCCCCACCACACACACACACAGAAGTCACAGAGGGATCCCTAGAGTTCTCCTTTTCCAAAATCTGACCACCACCCAGGGTGGGGAATCCCCAATCTGAAAGAGAAAGACCCGAACCAGGGGAGAGCAAAAGAAATCTGCAGTGTTTAAATACGTGGAGGTAAATATTAGAAGAATCGGATTAAGTGGTAGAGAGTAGCTGCCCCCAGAGATCAGGATTCAGGAGTAGGGAGGCTTGAAAATGTTGATTTTCATTATAAGACATGCAGCACTCTTTGATTAAAACAATCTGTGTGCCTTATTATGGCAGATATAAATTTTAATTTTAAAACAATATTCTTACAAGGTATGAACAATTTCCCTTGAGCAGATGAGTAAAACTAAGGCTCAGAAAGGTTAGATGACTTGCCAACATCACATAGCAAGTAAATCACAGAGTCCGACTTGAATCCACAAGTGTCTATCTTAGGGCTTCCCTGATGGCACAGATGGTAAAGAAACCATCTGCAATGCAAGAGATGTGGGTTTGATCCCTGGGTTTGGAAGATCCCCTTGAGAAGGAAATGGCAACCCACTCCAATACTGTCACTTGGACAATTCCATGGACATAGGAGCCTGGCAGGCTACAGTCCATGGGGTTGCAAAAAGTCAGACACAACTGATCAACTAAACAGAGCACAGTGTTTATCTTAAAACTTAAGTATTCCTCATGAGTAATTCTTTGCTTGCAAGGTAAATTTGGTTAAAGAAAATCAGCAGGTAATATTCCTCTTAGGAGCCTCCTATGAGGTCAGTTAGAGTGAGTTGGTTGTGCAGTAAACTCTTTCAGGTTCCTCATTAAGGGAATGAGACTGAGGGCCACGGATGTGACCAGCTATTCGCTGCGGGATTCTAGGCATGATCTCCACGGTGGCTAAGATTGTTACCGCTGAAACTCAAAATGGCATCCCCTGAGGACTACCGGAAGACAGCAAGAAATGGAAAAAAAACACAGCCTTAAAATACATTATTGATGTCTGACTGCATTGGGAACTGGAGAGTTTTGAGGCAATCTTTTAGAGATTTTTACAAAATCTCCTTCCCTTTAAAAAATAAATAAATAAAATGGGCTTAATGCCAGAAATCCAAGTCTTTACAAGAGTTGTTTTTTCAAAAGTTAGCAGGATTTTTCACAGTTTAGGCAACCCCAAAGAATGCCAGCCTCTTGTTTTGTGTGCTGCCATTAAAGACGGCAGTGCAGGGCTGCTAGAAGTTTAATCTAGATGTTTATAGATAGAGGCTGATCAATTAGGAGGGTGAAAGAGGTTGAGGAGGATGCACTGTGTCCTACTTCTTTGGGTCTGACAACTCAAATACAGGTGGAGCCGAGACTGGGGAATCCAAAGGTGAGAGGCTTTTGTTGTCTCCTTTTGTAGGAAAGCACCCCATCCAGGTCAACTTGAAATACTGTTTCTGTTTATCAAAAGCTATTTCCTCTCTGGGGCTTCCCTGGTGGCTCAGTCTGTAAAGAATCCACCTGCAATGCTGGAGACCTGGGTTGGAGACCTGGGTTTGATCCCTGGGTTGGGAAGATCCTCTGGAGGAGGACATGGCAACCCAGTCCAGTGTTCTTGCCTGGAGAATCCCCATGGACGGAGGAGCCTGGCAGGCTGCAGTCCATGGGGTCACAAAAAGTCGGACATGGCTCAGTGACTAAGCACACATGTCCTCTCGGAGGCCTCCTCTGGCTGCCCACAATTAACACATGGGATAGGTTAGGTGTCCAGCTTTTGGCTTCTTTGGAAGCCTCCTCTAGCGGCGGTAGTGGTAAAGAACCCACCTGCCAATGCAGGAGACCTCAAGAGACTCAGTTTGGATCCCTGGGTCAGGAAGATCCCCTGGAGGAGGAAATGGCAACCCACTCCAGTGTTCTTGCCTGGAGAATTCCATGGAGAGAAGCCTGGTGAGCTACAGTCCGTAGGGTGCAGAGAGTTGGACATAACTGAAGCGACTTAGCATGCATGCACACAACCTCTATGTTAGCACTTAAGTTAGGATTATTTTTTTCACCTTGCTTAGCTGACTGTAAGCCTTGCAAGGTTAGGGACTACATTTGTGCAGTACAGTCTCTCATCACTTGGCAGATTACCCAGCACACAGCAGCCTTAATAAATATTTCCCGATAGTCCAAGAGAATGGAATGTCATAACTCAATAGTATATTCTCCAAAGAAGATGTTTCCTTGTTTTCCTGAGAGGTAGGGTTCACCTTCCCATCCTTACTTAGAATAGCTCAAATGTGACATTCATGCTTACCACAAACTTAAAAAAAATATTTTATTGAAATATAGTTGATTTACAATGTTGTGTTACTTTCTGGTGTACGCAAAATGACTTAGTTGCGTAGGTTTCCCTGGTAACTCAGCTGGGAAAGAATCTGTCTGCAATTCTAGAGACCAGAGTTTGATCCCTGGGTTGGGAAGATCTCCTGGAGGGAGGGCATGGCAACCTACTCCAGTATTCTGGAGAAGCCCCATGGATAGAAGAGCCTGGTGGGCTACAGTCCATGGGGTCACAAAGAGTCAGACATAACTGAGCGACTAAGCACCTATACTCTTTTTCATATCCCTTTCCAATATGGCTTGTCACAGGATATTAAATATATCAGTAGGGCCTTATTGTTTATCCATTCTATACAATGGTTTGCATCTGTTAATCTCAAAGTTCCAATCCATCCCTCCTCCAACACCTTCTCCTTTGGCAATCACAAATCTGTGATTTCTCTATGTCTGTGCATCTGTTTCTGCCATAAGTATGTTCATTTGTGTCATAGTATCAAAAACTTTTGTTGTTAAAACAATCCTAGACAACGTATATGAATTGTGCATAAAGGGGGGATAACACATATATGTTAGAATAATTAAGACAATCTCAACCTGGAGAACAACCATCATTCCCTCAACCATGGCCATTGAACCATTTTTATGAATGGATTTTGTGTGTATTTCACTGTATTCAGTCTTTCAGCTTTCCAAATATTACAATTTATTAGGAAAATTTTCTGCCCTTGTTACAACAGGGTATACCAGGAACTCTGTGTGTTGGCATGTCTGCAATCCTTTCCCTTTTCTTCTTTTGAAAAGCCATCAGCCTTAGGCTTCAGACAGGGAGAAGGGAAGTTAATTTCTATTGTTAGATTCATCTTGTTTCTCTCTTATTTATTTTTCATAAAATAACACTAAGTGTAAGGTGTTAAAGCATAAGACACATGGTAGAGTTTAGATAGGCAAAAGGTTGATGAGCTAATGCTTTCATAGATGAAGTGCCCAAGAAATTAAATAGTACCCTAACAAGTTTTTAAATGGGGAGGCTGACTTTCCAGACTGTTGTGAGCTCGAGTCATGGCTGCAGTGAAATTAGGAGCCAAGATCTGGGAGGGGTTTTAATGGATAAGGTCTAACCAGCTCATTTGATAGTGAGAAGGTTCACAGAGGGTAAGTAAATCACTTTCAAGTCAAGGAAATTTCTTTCAGCACTGGGAGAAGTAATTTGGTAATGGAAATAATATTTTAAAATATTGCTTGTTTGTTTTCACCATCTACCACAAGAATCAAGACAGCCCTTGTATCATTAGAGCCCGAGGGAAGACAAAAGAAAAAAAATTACCCCAGAAAAGAGCAGGATAAAATATGGGAGAAATCCTCACATGACAGGAAAAAGTGGAATCCCTGCCTCTCTTTTTCTGGCTCAGTATGGTTTGAGCTAAGGACAAAAAAGATATTGGGAAACACATAGGTTCTTATCATCTCTTTTCAGGATTAAGCCAGGAGGTAGTTTGGGATTTGGGAACTTAGACACCTCCCAAGATGCCCCTACACCAATAGGTAGACTTCCACATCAAAGTGGAGCAACAAGATTGGAGGACAAGGGGGAGGCCACGCCAGCATCCTAAAGTCACCCTAGAGGCCCATGATGTAGCATGGACAAAGAGATTTTCCCGTCCATCATAATGGGAGAGGAAGAGTGTGGCTAATAGTATTATCTGGGGTTTACCAGGATGAGACAAATTACCCTGCTACTGGGAGCTATGGCATTCCTAGACCTGGGGTCACATTAAAATCAAGTATAGCCAGCCCTTCCAACAGCTAACATGAGGTTGAGTCAGAATTTGGGTCCTGACAACATGGGAAAACAGGTCACGAATTTAGCAGTCTAGGCTTCTCCATCAGATCTTGATGCTGACCAGTGAGCAGTTGGGCACAGTGCGTTGCCATAGAGAAAGAGGGATCAGAAGTATGTAAGCCACCCAGAGTTCTCCTCTTCCTTCCTCTCTTCCCAATGCCTGAATATCTCTTGGGAATGATCAGGAAGAGAGGAAGGAAATTGGAAAACTCACATTACTAAAAAAAGAAATGCAGAAGTTTCCTATAGAAATTGTTTACAACATTAACCAGCACTGTGCTGTGCTTAGTCGCTCAGTTGTGTCTGACTCTTTGTGACCCCATGGACTGTAATCCACCAGGCTCCTCTGTCCATGGGGATTCTCCAGGCATGAATACTGGAGTGGGTTGCCATGCCCTCTTCCAGGGGATCTTCCCAACCCAGGGATCGAACCTAGGTCTCCCACATTGCAGGTGGAATCTTTACTAGCTGAGCTATCAGGGAGGCCCTAAACAGGACTAAGCTTAGTGTATTTGGATGAACCTTAGCAATCCCTGCCCCAACCCTAGTTTACCCACCAAAGCAAAAGAGGGAATTCTTAAAGAAGTTAAGACAAGTCATAGAAGATAACTAAGGTGCACGTATCTTTGCACACCTCTTTTGCACAAATGTAGTAAGAACACATTTGCAACCTGGCTATAAGTTTTAAGTGCTGTTGCACTGTCCATCTGTCTCAATTCAGTGTCACAGGCAGGTGCTTACACACAGGCATTACTTAGTGAGGCTTGTTGGTGAGCCTTGGAGATGCTATACATGCCAGAAAGTGAATAAGTGAAAAAAGGTAATTGATTCAGTCTTTTTGTGAATGAGCTTCTTTATCCCTGCCATGAAAAGTGGGCATGATGGGCACTTTAATCCCATCTTCCCTTTCTCACACCTCGGAGCTTACATTGAAGCACAACTCCACATTCCCCTAGAGCAATGCCACTTTTGTTCTTTAAGATAATCTTAAAGATTATCTACTCCAGTCCCTTCATCTCACTTGGGGAAACCAAGGCTTTGTGAGGCAAGATGGTTTTTTGTCCCTGGCCATAAGGAAAGTTGCAAATACAAGGCCCCTGGTGCATCTGCTAATCTATGTTTTCAACCTTCCCTATACATAAAAAAAGATCACACTCAACCATCTGGTCTACCTGACTGAAGCATTTGCCAGTAGCAGATGGGAGGCTGAACCCGGATGTTTCCTGAGAACTCTGGCAACTCTCTGACCCCTGAGACTCAGTTCCATGCACTTTTCCCTTGAGTTTTGGCACATCCCCAAACATTGTGCTCCTAAGAAGAAGATGCCACACTGTCACTGGGACTTGCAAAATCCCAAGAAAACACTGACATGTGGACAGCAGGATTCAGTGTTCTCTGTCTTCTCAAACGGAATCCACAGGATGCCAAAAAGACAAATGCATTTTTCTCCTCCAAATTATTCCTCCTACAAATGCTAAGTGTCTCCATCTGGGAGGCATTTAACATTTCAAGCAGCTATCGCTGCTCTGTAGGAGGACTCGCCAAGTATCAACTGTCTCCCTAAAATAACTCCCCTTGTTGCTGCAGGAGCCGCTGAGTTCCAACCCAGGCAGGAGGAGAGGCACAGTGTTTCTGGGGAGCCCCAAAGTTAGAGGAAAGCACAGACAACCCTCCCCTCACCTGGGTCCACCCGCTGGTGTCTCTTCAGAGGTGTGTTTTGAGATGGTGTACAGATGGCATTGCATCCCTCTCCTGGGAGGATGGGTTTCCAGAAAAAATTTCATCAGTGACATTCCCCCAGATGACAGTCTCACGTTTCTTCTGACACCTTAAGTTCATTCAGATACTTACAGGAAACCATACATAGTTCCTGCAAGGCTGAGTTAAAACTCATCCCAGAAAAGGTGGCAGTGAGGAGAATAGATGAGCTCTGAATAAGATCCAAGAACTTGTCTTTACCACTTCCCCTTCTGATCAAAGTTTTGAAATCTGACCACAGGAGAATAAACACTGGACTAACAATTTCAAACACCTAATCCTGCATCTATCCACCTATCCTTCCTCAGCTTCTTTATTATCTACCCTGTGGTTGTCGCCGAAGAGTCCCCAAGACAGAGGAGACACACAGCCTCTGTCATCAGTCAGTTCAATTCAGTTCAGTCTCTCAGTCGTGTCTGACTCTTTGCGACCCCATGAATCGCAGCACACCAGGCCTCCCTGTCCATCACCATCTCCTGGAGTTCACTCAAACTCACGTCCATCGAGTCGGTGATGTCATCCAGCCATCTCATCCTCTGTCATTCCCTTCACCTCCTGCCCCCAATTCCTCGTAGCATCAGAGTCTTTTCCAATGAGTCAACTCTTTGCTTGAGGTGGCCAAAGTACTGGAGTTTCAGCTTTAGCATCATTCCTTCCAAAGAACAACCCAGGACTGATCTCCTTTAGAATGGACTGGTTGGATCTCAAGAGTACATCAATTAATGAGGGGGGTGTATAAAATATGTTCACAAACATCATTCAATCTGGGTAGGATGGTGTGGGAAATCCTGCTAAAGAACTATAGAAATGGGAAGGAGGAGAGGTCATTGCTTGCTGAGTGACCAGGGGGAGACTTCGTGCTGTAGATGGCATTTGTCATAAGCCTTCAAGGAGGGGGATTAGAGCACGTGGGAATTAGTAAGGGAAAGACATCTCAGGTGTGTGGCAAAAGCAGTTCAATGCTGTAAAAGCAGCCCGAGCTGAATTTTATTTATTCATTCTTCCCTTATTCATTCATTGAAAGTGACAGATATTCACTGAGCACAGAGTGTGTTCTGGGTCACAGAACTAGGACTTGGGCATATCAAGATATTGTAAACATGACCTCAAAGAATTTTATCAAGTGGCTAATCAGAAAAGTTGAGTAGAAAGTACACATAGTGGGACCAGGACAGTAACCAAAGAACCACTGGAGACTGTGGGAGAACAGAGGATGGGCTCTTGACTCAGACTTGGGAGTCAGAAGACATCCTGCAGGGGGAGAAAGCAGCCAAATGCCAGCTATGGAAGGAGAAATGCATTTCAAGGCATGCTCAGTGTGGACACAAGCTCTGTGGTCAGAGACTAGAGGGCAGTGTGCCAGGTGGGAGGGCGGCAAGAGAGTGGGACTGGATTCAGGAGTTTGAAGGCATTTCTTAGCACAGGGAGATCCTCTTGCCCTCCTTCTACCTATGCTGCTGCAGTAGAAAGAGTGAGGGAGTTGATTCACAGCAATGCTGGGAGTCCTGCTGGCAACCCGTGATGGGTGGGAAGGTCTAGCTCTGAAAATGTGCAAAGCTACTGTCTACCACTTGTTTGTTAGTATGCATATCCCATTTTGTGCTATTGGTTCCCTTTTCCTGATGTGTTGGTCTCAGTTGCCAGTGACTTTATTGAGGACAGGAAATAAGCCCTGGGAGCAGCTAGCACAGGACTGAGCTATGTGGTAGATGCTCAGTGTGAACTCAATGACTTATTGGCAATTTGTGTGCATGTGTGTGTGTGTGTGTGTGTGTGTGTGTGTGTGTAACTGAAGGAGTGCTGGGTATATGATTCTGTAGGAGCTGAAATATGGGCTCATTCTTATATTTGAGAGACTGAAATATTTCTTCAGCTATTATTGTCATTGTTGATTCTTCCTTTATGTACTCAATCCTTTGTTCTCTTCCTTATGAATGTTAATTGATTAGCTCTGAAGATAAACTTTCAAAGAAGACATTTTTAGACAATATATGTATTTGTGTGCATGTGCTCACTCACTCAATTGTGTCCGATTCTTTGTGACCTTGTGGACTGTGGCCCTCCAGGCTCCTCTGTCCATGGAATTTTCCTGGCAAGAATACTGGATCAGGTTGCCATTTCCTCCTCCAGGGGATCTTCCCAACCCAGAGATTGAACCTGTGTCTCTTGTGTCTCCTGCATTGGCAGGTGGGTTCTTTACCTCTGTGCCACCTGGGAAGCCCAACACATGTGTTTAAATGTGGTCATGTGTTGATGAATGATCATCTCAATGTCTGTCACTGGATAATTTAAAAATAGAAAAGTATCTCTTGCAATTTCTTTGGAAATTGAGAAATTTGTTAAATTCTATGTGTCATCTAAAGGATAAAAAAGTATTATTTTATGCTAAACATTCAAAAGTATTGTTGAATATTCCAAAAAGATTTTTAGAAGTTTAGAAAAATAATATCTCCGTGGGGCTTTCCTGGTAACTCAGCTGGTAAAGATCCTGCCTGCAATGCAGGAGATCCCAGTTTGAATCCTGAGTTGGAGAGATTCCCAAAGAGAAGGGATAGGCTACCTACCCACTCCAATATTCTTGGGCTTCCGTGGTGGCTCAGAGGGTAAAGAATCCACCTGCAGTACGAGAGACGTAGATTCAAGCCCTGTGTTGTGAAGATGCCCTGGAGGAGGGCATGGCAACCTACTCCAGTATTCTTGCCTGGAGAATCCCCATGAACAGAGGAGAGTGGGGGACTACAGTCCATGAGGTCACAAAGATTCAGACATGACTGAGTGGCTAAGCACAACACAACAGTATCTCTGCAATATGTTAATATGCTGTTGCATATCTTTTTATTCCTTTATGTATACATATATCATGTTATATACTCATTTACCGGATACATTTTAAAATGATATAAACAGCGTGTAAAGACTAAATTGTTTTATGTAAACATAATTTTCAACATGTAGCTAGCTGCATAGTTTGAGAACTTAGGCCTCAAGGGGAGAATAGGCATTAATCCAATAATACTCCAAATAAATATGGAATTCCTGCCATGAGAAATGCTGCAAAGGAAATGCTCCAGTTAAGAGTACATGGCAGGGGATTTGACCTGGAGGTCAGGAAAAGCTTCTACAAGAAGGTGATGACTGATTTGAAACCTCAGTGGTAATTACATGTTGTTGCCCGGCAGGGATGGGCAGAGAGGCAACGAGCGGGTCCTCCAGCAGAGATGACAGTGTATGCAAAGTACCTGCAACAGGTAGCAGGAGGACTTTCGGGCACTTCTATCTTCGAACTGATTCTCATGGCTCTGTGTATGTCTTCACTTGCCTCTGGCCATCTTATTAAACTCTCTGTGCTTCTAATTATTTTTCAGTTGAACTCCCTGGGTTTTCTAGAGATACACTCATGCTGTTTGCAGCTAATCATAAGAGCTGTCATGACTTCCGCCTTTGCTGTGTGTCAGGCACCATGCCAAGGGCTCTGCCTGTGTCTGCTTATGTAATTCTCTCTGTCCTTTATCCAGTGGGCTGACTGTACACAAGACGCTGGCCCCCACCAGCTCAGCAATTTGCCAAAATGGTGAGTGAAGCAGCAGGAATCCAAACCCAGGTCTGAGGCCAATGTGTGTGTGTCCAGCCTGGCATTAAACTAACTTTTTTTTTTAACATTTAAATAATTTATATTTGATTCTGAACCTTTGTACTGAAAGTCAAAGCATCAAATAATTTCTACTTTCTTTTATCAAATAGGAGATTATCTTTTCATTGTGGAAAGAACACTTAACATGACATCTACCCTCTTAACAGATTTTTAAGTGTGCAATATCACACTGTTATCTATAGGGAACAATGTTGTACAGCAGATTGCTAGAACTTGCTCATCTTGAAACACTGAAACTTTATACCCATTGAACTGATGCCTCTTTACTCCTCCCCCCGTCCCTGGAAACCAGCTTTCTACTCTCTATTTCCAAGAGTTTGACTGCTTTAGATGCCTCATGTAAGTGGACCATGAAGGGTTTGCCCTTCTCTGACTGGCTTATTTTCACTTAGCATAATGTCCTCAGCTTCATCCATGTTGTTGCATGTAGCAGGATTTCATTCTTTTTTAAGGCAGTATAAGATTCTGCCACACCTGTACCACATTTTCTTTATCCGTTCATCAGTTGATAGACACTTAGGTGTTTCCATATTGTGGCTATTGTAAATAGTGCTGCAGTGAACATGAGGGTGCAAATACCTCTCTGAAATCCTGACCTTAATTCTTGTGGATGTATGTCCAGAAATAGGATTGCTGGATCATATGGTAGTTTTATTTTCAGTTTTTGGTATATTGCTTTTCATAGTGGCTACACCATTTTGCCTTCCTACCAACAATGTACGAGAGTTCCAGTTTCTCCCCATTCTCTCTGATGCTTGCTCTTTTTTGCCTTTCTGATAACAGCCATTTAAAAGGTGAGAAGTGATAGCTCATTGTACTTTTGGTTTTTAAACTAACATTTTCTTTTCTACTTGAATATCTGAACTTTTAAAAAGCAAGGACCCTTGTTTTCCCCCAGCATTTTAATGGGACTCTTTCTGATGTTTCGTAGCTGGATAAAGTGTGTGCTTGTGCGTGTGTACTCTTGTGTCCGACTCTTTGCAACTGTACCTCTGTCCATGGAATTTTCCAGGCAAGAATTCTGGAGTGGGTTGCCATTTCCTACTCCAGAGACTCAAACCCACATCTCTTGTGTCTCCTGCATTGGCAGGCATCTTCTTTACCACTGTGCCACTTGGATAAAGTGTGGTGTAGCTGTTGATATGTGAGAGCTCCTCTTTACAAGGTTAGCTAAGTATTCCTCTATTCCAAGATTTTTGCCTTAAAAAAGGCAAAAATGTCAGATATGAATATTGAATTTTGTTGAAAACCTTTTTGGTATTTGATTATTGTTTTTCCCCTTTGACCCACTGACAAGATACATTATGTTAATAGATTTCTAAACATTAAATGATTCCTTATATTAAATCATCCTTGGTTTCCTGGAATAAAATCTCTTTGGTCATGGAGAATTACTCTTTGAAGCAAACTGAATTAGGTTTGCTGGTATTTTATTCAGCATATTTATATCATATCAATAAATAATATTTTTCTCCTTCTTTGGCTATTGTTATTAGATCTTACCAACAGACTCCTGTCAACCCCACTAAAGAAATCAGTTTATCTTTTATCTTTTAATTTTCATTTTATCTTTTAATTTTCTCCTAAATATTTACATGTCATGGGAATTACTTATTTTTCAATTTTTTGAAATAACTAACATTTAAAATAATTTAGGCCTACTATCTTCTTTAGTAATGATTTTTATATGACTTATTAAATCTACCAAAGTTACTGTTATACTCAGATCTCTACTGCGTCAATTTTTATAATTTATATTTTTCTAGAAAACCATCAGTATTGTGAAGACTTCCAAATTTATTTGCATATGATTATATTAATATATTTATTCTACATTGCCTTATCTTATAAATAGATCTTTCCAAAAAGAATCTGCCTGCTGATCCAGGGGATGCAGAAGCTCTCTGGGTTGGAAAGATCCCCTTGAGGAAGAAATGGCAACCCACTCCAGTATTCTTGTCTGGAAAACCCCATGGACAGAGAAGCCTGGTGGGCTACAGTCCATAGGGTCACAATGAGTCAGACATGACTGAGCAACTGAGCACAAACACATCTTTTAAATGATCAGTGTGTGAGTTTTTATTCTGTTATTACTTCTTAGTATTGAGAGGCTATATAAAGCACTGATTAGAATTCAGTCAAGGAGCAGAATGGCAAGATTTTAAGCCCACCTCTGCCACTTGACCCTTGGGTGATCTTGGGTGATCACTAGTTCTCCGCTGTCTTCCTCAGCTTCTTCATTTGTAAAATGGGAATAATAACAGTACCCTCCTTTTGGAGCATTGTTAACACCTTAGCCACTGTCAGGCACATACCAGTCATATTAGCCAATTTTCTATTTTTTGAATAATTGTTTTTACAAAGACAAATAGCATTCAGATTACATGTTAACTATACAGGGTGTTCATTTTCTTCCTTACATCGTTGGGATTTTAAAAATATATCCTTCCTTTCTTTCTTACACTTTTCTTAGTTTTCATTTGCTTCTTCTGAAAATAAAATCTCCTTAATGTACCTTTCTTAGTTAATTTCTTTTCATCATTTCTTTTTTAATAATAAAATTTCAGGCTGAAATCTTGGGCCATCACATTTTCATATTCTGTGTTTTCTCAGATCATTAATTTCTAAATACTCTATAATCAGTGTTTTAATTTTCTCTTTGATAAATGTATTATTTAGGAGAGAGATTTTCAATTTGTAAAGGCTTGGGTTTCTCTAGGTTAGTTTGCTTATTTGTTTATTTATATTTTGAAGAGTATTTACTATTATATATTCCCACAAAAGAGTATTTTATATACATTTCTGTATACTCTTCTAAATTAGTGCTTTCTGTATATGCCCAGAGAATGTGACCTGAACTAACTCTTCATATTTTGAATGTGTAGGACCTAATATTATATAAATCTTGAAAATTGTATTAATTGATCTCTTGAAAGAAGTTCCATTATCTTCTTGACATGATGTTTGAGACTCCATTCAATCAGTATTGATTATATTATGCAGATCTCTTATATCCATATTTATTTTTATCTACTCAATCTGTCAAGCACTCTGTATTAAAATTTTTTGTCATTTGTCTCTTTTATTGCTGGTAATTTTAGCTCTAGGTATTTAATGATTTCATCAAGTAAACATTTATGACTGTTGAATCTGCCTTGTGAATTGCATATTTACCAGTATAAAATAATTTTGTTGTTCTATTTTAGGATATTTTACTTGAATTCAGAAGTGTCTAATATTCATTTTTGCAGCTCTGGGATTAGCTTTTGTTCATATTATATTGGCACCTCTTTGTTAATTCTTTTGCAAGTAACCTAGATATATAATTTTGTTTTAGAACTGGCCAGTGTAAACAGCATAAAGTGAAAGTGAAAGTAATTCAGTCGTGTTTAACTCTGTGATCCCATGGACAGTAACCTGGCAGGCTCCTTTGTCCATGGGATTCTCCAGGCAAGAATACTGGATTGGGTTGCCATTTCCTTCTCCATGGGATCTTCCCAACCCAGAAATAGAACCTGGGTCTCCCAAATTACAGGCAGATTCTTTATTGTCTGAGTCATAAGGTTGCATTTAAATTTTTGACACAGTCTCAGAGTTTCTGACTTTAATTGAGAAGATTAAAAGATGTACATTTATTGCCGTAAAACCTTTGTTTACATTTGCTTCTATCACTTTGTTTTCTAGTTTTCCCAGTTTCATCAGCTGCACCTTAATTCATTTTTTTTTTTTTATAGGTAGCATGATAATGAAGTAGTTAAAAATAAGCCTGGATCAACCTTCAGCTCTTTAACAAGCTGTGGGTATTGTGTCCAAGAGTCATATAAATTACTGATGGTGCATCCAGAGAACTGTGGCCCCTGTAAAAAAATATGTAAAAAGCATATTCTTACATGAGGATTAGATGAGGAAACTGGCCTGAGGGAAAAGTTGAGGAGCAGCTTGTCCTGTAAAAAAGAGGGGCGGCGAGAGAATGGGGGGAGAGAGAGAGGGAGAGAGAACAGTTTGGGAGTGATTTTGTAGTTTCTGGATCAGAATTCTAAACAAAATGTTAGTTCCAGGAAGTCAAGACTATGAAAAAATTCTGAATTTGGACCCTGTTCCTCCATAAATGTGTGAGTTCACAATCATTGAAAGTGAAGTGAAAGTGTTAGTCACTCAGTTGTGTCTGACTCTTTGAGACTCCATAGACTGTAGCCCACCAGACTCCTCTGTGCATGGAATTCTCTAGGTGAGAATACTGGAGTGGGTAGCCATTCCCTCCTCCAGGGAATCTTCCTGACCCAGGGATGTAACCCAGGTCTCCTGCATTGCAGGCAGATTCTTTACCATCCGAGCCACCAGGGAAACACTCACAATCATCAGAGCGATGCAAGAAAAAACTGGACAACATCAGAATAGATTTTAGCTAATTCATAATTTGAGCAGAGACTGCAACTCATTAATAACCCAAATCGTTCAAAACTCTGAAGGCCTGTAATTACTTGAGAAATAGTGACATTGACAAGACCTTCTAAATTTGTGGTCTTTCAATCTTTGTAGATGGGAATTCTGACTAATCCTATAGAATTGTTTTCAAAAGACAGTCTCATGCCTGAGCATCCCATCTGGACACGTAGTTTGTATGAAGGTCTATATCTATACATGTCTACATAGACAGGGTTCTTTACCTTGGAGTTCAGAATATTAGAACTGGTTGGGGTGCTTTAAAAAAATTAACCACTGTCTTATCCCCACTCAGGGTATTTGATTTAACTTCTCTGAGGTTGGAGTCTAGACATTCTTTTTTTAAAAAATAATCTCCCTAGATGATTCTAATCTGCAACCAACATTATGAATCACTGGCACAGAGGGTGTTATCATTCATCTTCAGCTGAGCAAACACAGTAAGCATTTGTGCTTTGCTTCTAACACATCCATATCTCCATCTTCTGACCACAGCTCCCTATTTTACTTGAGAATCTGTCACTTCCATCTTCCCATTCATGCAGTTTTGGAGGTGTTGACTCCATGATTGATTCTGGATGAAACAGAGCTCTCAGATTTCAGTCAGAACCTAGGTTCTCCAAGGCAATCAATAAGCATCAAGACTTTTCAGGATACTTCTTCCTTTCACCCGGATTTAAATGCAGTAAGAGGCTGGAGAAACTGGAGCTAGCCCAGATCCCAAGAATGAAACTTGCACAGAAAAAGGTTGGGTTGAAAGATGGAGGAGATAGAATTCTGATGACATCATTTGATCTATTAATTTAGTCATGATTATGGTCATTGTTAGGGCTTCCCTGGTGGCTCAGATGGTAAAGAATCTGCCTGCAATTCAGGAGACCTGGGTTCGATCCTTGGGTTGGGAAGATCCCCTGGAGAAAGGAAAGACAACCCACTCTGGTATTCTCACCTGGAGAATTCCATGGACAGAGGAGCCTGGCAGGCTTACAGTCCATGGGGTTGCAAAGAGACAGACATGACTAAGTGACTAACACACTTCATAGAAAGAAAGAAAGTGAAGTCACTCAGTCGTGTCCTGACTCTTTGTGGCCTCACTGACTACCAGGTTCCTCCATCCATGGGATTTTCTAGGCAAGAATACTGGAGTGGGTTGCCATGTCCTTCTCCAGGAGATCTTTCCGACCCAGGGATTGAACCCAGGTCTCCCACATTGTAGGCAGATGCTTTACCATCTGAGCCACCAGGGAATGCACTTCATGGTCATTGTTATCTCTGTTTCACAGATGAGAAAACCACGGCTGGGTGAGGTTAGGTTCATTGTCCCAAATTCCACAGCCCATCAGTACAAGAGATTGAATTTGACTTCTTAAGGTCAGATTTCAAAAGTTAAGGAATTTCTGCTCTCCACACTGCCACAACTAGCAAACACAACATCAGTCTCCTCTACTTCTGTTAAACTGAATAATTGTGAATTTAAGAAAACAGAAGGTCTACGCTTGAGACTAAGGAAGCCGTATGCTCTTTGGACAATGCTTGTGTTCTATGTGCCCAATACATACTTCCTTTTCTTAGGATAATTCAAGCTTTTTATTTGCTAGCTTTTTTGCTTACTTTCAACAGAAGGAATCCTAACCATTATAGAAATGTGAATACATGTTTTTAAAATCATCCTCTTGGAATTTTTCTTTGAGTATAATCTGGCTGGCTCCCCAAATGTAAGTGCATAGTGGATAGTGTGTGTGCCTGTGTGCCTGTGTGTGTGTGTGTGTGTGTGTGTGTGTGTGTGTGTGTATGTGTGCATGTTAAGTCACTTCAGTCGTGTCCAGCTCTTTGCAACCCTATGGACTGCAGCCCATCAGGATCCTTTGTCCATGGGATTCTCCAGGCAAGAATACTGGAGTGGGTTGCCATGCCCTCCTCCAGAGGATCTTCCACACCCAGGGATCAAACTCATGTTTCCTGTGGTTGCTGCATTGCTGGTGGATTCTTTACTGCTGAGCCACCTGGGGAAACCCAGTGGAAAGTAGGAATTGCTTTTGAAAGATTGGGAAGAGAGACCCAGGAAACAATAAAATGTAGACTACAGTTTGTGGATTCTGTTTTATACTCTTTAGAGGTACGTCTCTAAGGCATCTCAATAGAGCCTAAAAATAACCCTCTGGATAATAGGTGGGATGGGGAAGCTAGGACATAACAGCAACTTGTATTGAACCCTTACTGTGTAGGCAAGTGCCAGGAATGGGATTTGATTTCCAAACACAGAAGCTGTCTGTTACACTCCACAGCTGCAAAAAGCACTTCTCACTCCATCACTATTCTGCCTTGCTGATAAGCAGAGTTGTTATGAATTTTAAGATGATCAGAGTTATCTTGAAGGTTATCAAGTAGATTTTCTGTTCTTTTTGGTGATGTTTATCAGGTTAACCTTGAAACTACTCAGTAATAGCAGACAGAATTGTTCTCTAGATCTTGAGATCTGGAGAGTCAGGTCTGAGGATTTCTTTAAAAAGAAAGAAAAACAAATCAAGGTTCAGACAGTTCCCCAGCTTTAAGACTCATGGTGTTTAATTCTCATAGGGAATCAGATGAGAAGGGTTATATCCATAGCCTGTCCCAGCAAGCCCTTTGGTGGGCTCTTCTGGTATTTCACAGCGATAGCATCTAGTGACAACTCTGAGCAAGGCCTGCCTTGAAGCAGTTGTGATTAAAAGTCCAAGAGGCAAGTCCAAGTGGTAACACACTCTACTTTACAAACCAATTTAATCAACCTGAGTAGTCATGGGAAGTTCCACTCAACTAGCTGGTCACCAGGATAACATGGTTAACCAAGGACAAGGACAAATTAAACCTGGACTCCAGAGGCTAAGTCTCAATTCCCAGCAGTGAGACTGTTCATATTTTCACATTTAATTGAAGTTTAATCCTTTAAAGAATTATGTCCAATTGGTTTCTGTCTGTCTGCATTTGTAAATGTCATTCTGCCCAGCATGTGTTGTACAGATTAGCTGTGTTTCATCGTTTTGTTAGCATGAATCAATAATGTGGGATTCTTGGCTCACTGAATTTTTAAAGTCATCTGTGAATCAATGTAAGCAATTTGTGCAGCACCCCTTATAACATGCTAATTTGATATTATTGGATAAGATGCCTACTTTTGGAAGACAGTTATTGAAAATTTGAAGATTAGCTTAAAGGTTAGCTTAAGCTAAAGAAAAGAGATGCTGTGTTATGTTACTTTGCTGATACGCTTGCATGGGTTCCATCCCTGGGAAAGGGATAAAATCAAATTATCAAAATTGATAGTGGATTATGAATAAAAGCATGATCTGAGAAAATGCAAAACAAAGGCCCCTACAATGGAACCCTCATGATGGACTCTTCAGAATATCCATCAATGATTCAAAACTGCCTGGCTCTTGTGAGATGTAGCAATGATGCTGGAAATTACAACCTATGTGGAAAACAACAGGAGTGCAATGCATTTCCTGGAAATTGCACTATAAAGGAGGTTCATCTTTCCCCAAAGTAGATGAAAAGCAAGTAGTGCTTATATGGTAATGCTGCAAGTTTGTTAATATTTTTTTTTCCATTGCAGAAAATCCACAGTCAGATTACATTATGGGCTGAGCTTCGGTATAGCCAAACTCTTCCTCAGCCTGTAGAAATGGGTATTGGTGTAATGCTATTATAATCAGTAAAATATATCCTCTGAGAATATTCCATGTCCTTAATTGTAAAACAGAACAATGAAATTTCTCAAACTAGTGAATACTGGAAAATAACATTACAGATGTCGAGGGTGGGTGATTTACTGCTGGGAAGGGTTTAAATTTTTGCCATCTTTCTGACAAGCTGTTTCATAAAGGTATCTGATGACTTAAAATGATCTTACCCTTTTAACCTAATAAATCCGGTTTTAGGGAACATTCAAAATTACAGACAAATGTTTATGCTTAAATATGTTTGTTTATCATTGTGTTATTTCAAATAACAAAAAACTGTGGAAACAACCAAAACATCAACAAAAATGAATGATTGAAATAATTATCATCTCGCCCTAAGATAAACTACCCAGAATTCATAAAAAAAAAAGAAGGTTTGCAAAGAACTTCTAATTTCCTGGGAAAATATGTCAATGTAATGTTAGATGAGAAAGTAATGATATAAAGCTATATGCATCATAAGGCCTTACCTATGTGAAAATGCATTTTGGGAAAGATGCTGGAAGATAATATACGGGGATGTTAATAGTCATTTAATAAACATTTGTTGTCAAACATTACTTTTTTGGACACTGGTCTAGAACCAGAGATTACAATGATGAACCAGATAAATCCTTGCCCTGAAAGAAGCTTACATTTTAGTAGGAGGAAGGCAAAAATATTAAGGGACTATCTAGTAGTGGTAAGAGTTATAAAGAAATAAAATATAGCAATATCCTGAATGGGGCTTTCCCAGTGGCTCAGATGGTAAAGAATCCTCCTGTAATGCAGAAGACCTGGGTTCGATCCCTGAGTCTGGGGGATTCCCTGGAGAAGGGAATGCTACCCATTCCAAAATTCTTGCCAGGAGAATTCCATGGACAAGCAAAACCTGGAGGGCTACACTCCATGAGGTCTCGAAGAGTTGGCCACTTTCACTTTTCAATGTCCTAATTGAAGTTATCACTGAGGGGCATGGTGGAGGGCTTCAGATGGAGTGTCACTGAAGCTTCTTTGAGGCCAGAACAAGATATTTATTTATCTTTCTTCCAGTTTTATTGAGATATAATTTTATGCAGTGCTGTAGAAGTCTGTGTACAGCATCATGATTTGACTCACCTACAATATGAAATGATTAACACAAGTTTACTGAACATCCATCATCTCATCTATATACAACCTTAAAGAAGTAGACAAAAATTTTAATTTGCAATGAGAACTCTTGGGACTTACTGTCTTAAGAATTTTCATATATAACATGCAGCAGCGTTAACTGTATTTATCATGTTTTACATGACACCCTCAATTCTTATTTATCTTGAATCTGGAAGTTTGTACCTTTTGACTGCCTTCATTAAATTCTCCCTCACTCGATCCTCTTCCTCTGGTTACCACAAATCTGATCTCTTTTTTTGTGTGTGTGACTTTGTTTTTGAAGTATAACTGACCCACAGCACTATGTTAGTTCCTATTACACAACATAATTGTGTATCAACATAATTATAATTCTATATTAATATAAATATAATTCTTTATTTCTATACATTTCAAAATGATCACCAAGATAAGTCTACTTATGATCCGTCACATAATTATTTCATAATTATGATATTATGTAATTATTGACTGTATTTCCTCCATTGTATATTTCATACCCCTGACCCATTTATTTTGCAACTGCACTCTCTTGATCCCCCTCACCTATTTCTCTTATAGCCCACCCCCCTCCTCCTCTGACAACTACCTGTTTGTATCTATGACTCAGTTTGTTTTGTGCTGTTTGTTCTTTTGTCTTATTATCTAGATTCCACACATAAGTAAAATCTTGTAAGATTTGTATTTATCTGTCTTATTTCCCTTAATATAATACCTTCTAGGGAAGGAGTTGCCAGCCCCCAGGCAGCAAACTGGTACCTGTTAGCAAGGCCTGTTAGCAAACAGGCTGCACAGTAGGAGGGGAGTGGCAGGTGAGTGAGTGAGGCTTCAAGAATGCTGTTGCCCATCGCTCCCCATCACTCACATTACTGCCATGACCACCCCCGCTTCCATGGAAGAATTATCTTCCCCTTGTCCCTGGTGCTAAAAAGGGCTGGGGACCACTGCTCTAGGGCCATTCATGTTGTTGCAAAGGACCAGATTTCATTCTTTTTATGGCTGAGTAATATTCTATTTTATATATACCATATCTTCCTTGTCCATTCATCTATTGATGAGCATTCAGTTTGCTTCCATGTTTTTGCTATTATAAATAATACTGCAATGAACATAGATGGGCAACTATCTTTCCATATAAGTGTTTTCAAAATCTTCAGGTAAATACCCATGAGTAGAATTACTGGATCATATGGTAGTACTATGTTTTTCATAGTAACTACACCAATTGACATTTCCATCAACAGAGAATGTAACTAGGGTTCTCTTTTCTCCACATTCTTTTTTTTTTAAATTATTTTTAATTGGAGGATAATTGCTTTCCAGTGTTGTATTGGCTTCTGCCATACAACAATGTGAATCAGCCACAAGTATGCCTATGTCCCCTCCCTCTTGAACCTCCCTCCCACCCCCTTCCCCCCTGTCCCACCCCTCTAGGTTGTCACAGGGCACTAGGTTGAGCTCCCTCTGTTATACAGCAGCTTCTCATTAGCTGTTTATTTTAAATATGGTAATGTATATGTTTCAATGCTACTCTGTCAATTTGTCCCATCCTCTCTTTCCCCTACTATGTCCAAAGTCTCTTCTCTATGTTTGCATCTCTATTTCTGCCCTGCAAATGGATTCATCAGTACGGTTTTTCTAGATTCCATGTATATACATTGATATACAAAATTTGTTTCTCTCTGACATACTTCACTCTGTACAATAGATTCTAGACTCATCCATCTCACTAGAACTGACTCAAATGCATTCTTTTCTGTGGCTGAGTATTATTCCATAGGTACCACAATCTTTATGGCAGAAAGTGAAGAGGAACTCAAAAGCCTCTTGATGAAAGTGAAAGTGGAGAGTGAAAAACTTGGCTTAAAGCTCAACATTCAGAAAACGAAGATCATGGCATCTGGTCCCACCACTTCATGGGAAATAGATGGGGAAACAGTGGAAACAGTGTCAGACTTTATTTTTTTGGGCTCCAAAATCACTGCAGATGGTGACTGCAGCCATGAAATTAAGAGACGCTTACTCCTTGGAAGGAAAGTTATGTCCAGCTCAGATAGCATATTCAAAAGCAGAGACATTACTTTGCCAACAAAGGTTCATCTAGTCAAGGCTATGGTTTTTCCTGTGGTCATGTATGGATGTGAGAGTTGGACTGTGAAGAAGGCTGAGTGCTGAAGAATTGATGCTTTTGAACTGTGGTGTTGGAGAAGACTCTTGAGAGTCCCTTGGACTGCAAGGAGATCCAAGCAGTCCATTCTAAAGGAGATCAGTCCTGGGTGTTCTTTGGAAGACATGATGCTAAAGCTGAAACTGCAGTACTTTGGCCACCTCATGCGAAGAGTTGACTCATTGGAAAAGACTCTGATGCTGGGAGGGATTGGGGGCAGGAGGAGAAGGGGATGACAGAGGATGAGATGGCTGGATGGCATCACTGACTCGATGGACATGAGTTTGAGTGAACTCTGGGAGTTGGTGATGGACAGGGAGGACTGGTGTGCTGCGATTCATGGGGTCTCAAAGAGTCGGACACGACTGAGCTGAACTGAACTTATTATTTATTTAAACAAAATTAAAATAGAAGATGAGCTTTCTTGGGAATTTGGGAAAGAGATAATGGAGATATTAGAACAGTGGCATTGTAGGCGGAGGGAAGTTGATAGAATTAGGATGTGTTTTATACCCAAGTCTATAGAATTTGACTGTGAGGATTAGTTGTGAGATTTGAGGGCAAATCTAAGATGATTCCTAGTATTTTAGCTTGAGAAACTGAGTGACTGTGATAATTCTTGGATTGGAGAAGGATGGTGTAAGAGGTAGTTTGGGGGGAAAACACAGAAGTCTTTTAAAATCCTGTTAAGTTTGGGATGACAAAGATGTTCAAGTAGAGATCAGATAAACAATTGAATGTAGGAGTCTGGAGATCAAGGTAGACATTGGATCTAGAGATGTAAATTTGAGAGTCATCAACATATAGATGGTTTTTAAAGTCATAGGATTTGATGAGATTAGTCATTGACTGAGGGGTAGAGTGCAGAAATGAAGGCTTCCCAGGACAGAGCCCTGTGATGCTTAATATTTTAAGTTGGGAGGACAAGGGAGATTCAGAAAAAGAGATGAAGGATCTAGGCTGTAGAATTAGGAGGGAGACTAGGATTTTTGATGACAGGGTAATCAAGAGGCAAAAATTATGTATTTTGAGAAGGAAGTGATTATCTATGCCAACTGTTGCTGGGAGAGAAAACAAGAACTCAGAGAAATGACTATAGGTTTTGTCAACTTGATGACAGTTGTATATTTAGAATAGGGCCACAGTCTGAATAAGTGATCTAAAGAAAGGTGGGAAGTGAAGAGGTAGAAATAGTAACTCAAAATTGTTCCTTCATGAATTTCAAAAGGAAGAAAAGAATCAGGAAATGTTCAGAGGTCAAGAGCTTTTCTTTTTTGTAAGATGGGAAATACTGGGACATGTTTGTGTGCCAATGGGAATGGTGAAATAAAAAGAGAAAACTGATGCGGAGGAGGGGGAGTACTGATTATTTCAGAACCCAAGATAGGACAAGCCTTTGAGAAGATGAGAGAGGATGGGAGCCAGAGGCAAGTAGAGGGGTTGATCTTTGAAGGAGGCCTCTCTTCCTCCATTTCCAATGTGCCTGTCACTGGAAGATCAGGCTAATGGGGTTGTTATTTCCTCAGTTTTCCTCATCTGAAAAATAGTGAATATATGGTACATACTTCATGAGATAAAATAAAGAACAATGCCTGGAAAGTAGCATACTCTCAGCAAATATTAGCCATTTTTATTATCATATTTATTCTATGTGTTTCAGTACATTCCATATTAGCAATCTGCTAAAATAATGTTAAAATATATATTAATGTCCTGTCATATCACATTCCCTAGTCAATGTGAGTAATGGAAAAGCAAGAGTGACTCAGAAACCCTTAGGAATACAAGACTTTTTCAGCACCAAGGACAGCAAACTGCATACTATTAATAATTAGCACACACAAGATTCCAGTGTAGGACTGCCTAGGGCCCAGTCGCTCTCATAAATACATAAATGGAAGGGGGACAAATATAGCAAGCCTTAGACTGAGCCTTGTGGGAAATTCCACTTCACATTTGCAAAGTACAAGGCTAGGCTCTTTCTTTGTGGTGTCTCTGCCACTTGCAGACAATTCTGGCTTTGTATGAGGCACTGTTCGCTATCTCCTGGGAACCCAGAGTGTTTGTACAGGCTTAGAGAAAAGCAAGGCAGAGTGGGGGAAATCAGAGGCATGTTTCAGAGGCAGTCTTTCAGGACACCTGCAATGCCAGGAGAATGGCAGATTACATTGGGATGCAACTTGGACCTGAGTTCTGAAAGTGTTGACTTTGTCTTTTAATAATGCATTTCATTAGGAACAGGGGCTATTGATGTACCTGGCAAATGAAATGCATTCTTCACAGGCAGCCTCACTCTTTAGTAGCTTCTTTAGCAGAGGGAGAACAAGCAATGCTTGACGGCTGTTTCTCTTATTCAAAATCACCCATCTCTGCCTCTCGGGAAGGGGATCAGAAATGACGAGTGAGGAAGGGAAGAGAAACTAATCTCACCAGGCTCTTGTTTTGAGGCAGACACTTCACACAGCTTAGCTCACGTAAGCCTCTTCACTACCCTTAAGGTAGCATCGGCTCTGTTTGTATAAGGGAGAAACCTCTGAAAAATTTTATAACTTACCCATAGTCATAGAGCTGATGAGTAGTTGCCAGTTGATACTTGAACTCAAGATGTTCCTCCTGTGTTTAGCACCTGTTCCCCTGCACCAGGATTTCACAACCTTGACACTATTGACATTTTGTGTTGGGTGACTGTGAGTGTGTATGTGTGTTGGGGAGACAGGACTGTTTTGTTCACTGTAGGATATATAGCATCATCTCAGGTGCAGTAACACCCCACCCCTATTTGTAACACTCAAGCATATGTCCAGACATTGGCAAATGTTCCCTGGGGGGCAAAAATCTCCCCAGACTGAGAACCACTGACCTACATCGTACTGCCTGAAGAATGCTTCTACAGATCACAGCTCAGCATCACTTTTCTAGATTGTGATCATAGATCATTTGTGTGTTATGTACATTCATTCTTTCAGTCTCTTGGTCCTTAAACTGTTCATTGATAGTTTCCTGAGTGTCTACTCTAAGCCAGGCACTTAGCTAGGTACTGAGATAAGAAGATAAATGATACACAGTCCCTGGCCTTGTACTATGCAGTCTGATAGGGAGACAGATAAACACAGCATTAGTGTGGTGAGTTCAATGCCAGTGGCAGCCCAAGGAAGAGACATTTATCCCAGCCTGGGGATTGGGTCTTTGAGTAAGAAGAGTATATTATGTATTCAGGCTCTTTATAAAACAGAAACAGATTCACAGACTCAGAGAGCTAACTTCTGGTTACCAGTGGGGAGGGATGGGGGAAAGAGATAGTTAGGGAGTTTGGGATGGACATGTACACCCTATTATATTTAAAATGGATAACCAAAAAGGACCTGGATGGAATGGGAGGGGAGTTTGGGGGAGAATGGATACATGTATATGTATGACTGAGTCACTCTACTGTGTACCTGAAACCATCAAAACTTTGTTAACTGGCTATCAGTTCAGTTCAGTTGCTCAGTCGTGTCCGACTCTTTGCGACCCCATGAATCGCAGCACGCCAAGCCTCCCTGTCCATCACCAACTCCCGGAGTTCACTCAGACTCACGTCCATCGAGTCAGTGATGCCATCCAGCCATCTCATCCTCTGTCATCCCCTTCTCCTCCTGCCCCCAATCCCTCCCAGCATCAGAGTCTTTTCCAATGAGTCAACTCTTCGCATGAGGTGGCCAAAGTATTGGAGTTTCAGCTTTAGCATGATTCCTTCCAAAGAAATCCCAGGGCTGATCTCCTTCAGAATTGGCTATACTCCAATATAAAATAAAAACCTAAAAAAATAATCTTATGTTAAGGGATTCTGCTTAGGGGTTATTCTGAGTTTCTGTTAAATGAATCCTTAGTGACTCTGGGGACAAGATTTGTTTTGTAAAATATCTTATTGAGTTATACATAGAACAAAGAGTACATTTCTTAGGTGTAAAGCTTGATGAATTTTTACATATGTTCATACCCATGCATGCACCACTCATGGTCAAGATACAGAACATTTCTATCACCCCAGAAGTTTCCCTTATGCTATTTAATAAGTCAAAACCCCTGCAATGATAAACACTATATAATTTATATCAGATTAATTTTGCCTGTCCTTGAACTTCACATAAATGGAAGTGTTACAATGTGTTTTCTTCACTGTCTGTCTTATTTATCTCACCTTTAGATTTGTGAGTTTTTTTTCACACTGGTATACAATAGTAGCATTTCATTTTTTATAGCTATGTAGAATTCCGTTGTGTGAATATTGCCAAAATATATTTATTGACTTTCCTATTGATAGATATTTAGGTTATTTGCTGTTTTGCTTGTTATTAATAAAGCTGTCATAAACATTTTCACTGATGTCTTTTGATGGACATAAACACTTCTTTCTTTTGAACCTAGGCATGGATTTAATGAGTCATAGGATAGGTAAATGTTTAGCTTTAAGAGACACTTCCAGGCTTTTTTTTCCAGAGATCCTGTGCCAATTTATACCCCAAGCAGCTCTTGGGCTTCCCAGGTGGCTCAGGGGTAAAGAATCTACCTACCAATGCAGGAGACACAAGAAACATGAGTTTGATTCCTGGGTGGGGAAGATCCTCTGGAGAAGAAAATGGCAACGCACTCCAGTATTCTTGCCTAGGAAATCCCATGGACAGAGGAACTTGGTAGGCTATAGTCCATGGGGTTGCAAAGAGTCAGACACAACTGTGCAACTGAGCACATGTGCACACAGTAGCTCTTGAGAGTTCTAGTTGCTGTCAGGTTTTTTAAGGCATCAAAGGTTTATGTCATGCATAAGTAAGGCAAGTATTTTAACCCTAAGGCTGCAGGCAGCAGAGGATGGGTTGGGAAGAAGGGGGACATCTCTTTGTCCACTGGCTTAGTCTCTGTAACAATCCTCATACCTGGCTGTGAGAGAGAGACTTGGGGGTCAGGCCCGCTGATCAAGAGCTGGATGAAGCTGCCTCCCCAACCATGAGATGCTGGGGAATGATAGTGGCACTATAGGGCTCATGAGAGAAATCAAGGTGAGCATGTGGGCCAGCCCAGTTTCTTTTCTGCCTGGAAGAGACACAGATCTGAGTTTGGTTCTGTGATGCAGTGAAGACACAAAACTCTGAGGCAACACAGTGTTTGCAAAGAGCTCCAGGGGTTCTGTCTCAGTTCTGCTATGGGACCAGGGGAAATCAACTTAAACTGTCTGAGATCATTTCCTCACTTTCATACCTGCCCTGCTCACCTCTAAGGGTTGTTGAGAGAGCAACTGATAATATGTACACAAGGAGTAGTGTTTATGTCAATGGATGATTGTTTTTTCCAGGTTGTACTCTGGCCATCTCTGCTGTTGGTTGCAGGGGTCAAGAGTCAAGGAAAAGCTGTGTACAATGATTGAAGGGCTATGGGACTAACAGTAGTGCCTTTGATCACTTACCCCTGGAGGGTCTGGGTCACCCTGTCTCTCTGCTCCCCAGTGTCCCCATCTGTGAAAACGTATCTTGGACCAGATAATCTCTGATGATATTCCACTGGGGGCACTGGGTATGTGACTCAGATGGTAAAGAATTGGCCTGCAATGCAGGAGACCTGGGTTCGATCCCTGGGTCGGGACGGTCCCCTGGAGAAGGGAATGGCTACCCACTTCAGTATTCTTGCCTGGAGAATCCCAAGGACAGAGGAGCCTAATGGGCTACAGTCCATGGGGTCGCAAAGAGTCAGACATGACTGAGCAACTAACACTTTGAAGAGTCAGTATGTATATGACCTCAAACCACTCCGTATTATCTGCTCAGATCCCCTTAGAGAAAACTGTGTTAGCTAATTTTTACTGAGTGCTGGGAACTATGCTAAGCGCTTTAACACATCATCTTATTTATTTCTCACAACCAAACTTATGAAGATGCCATTAATAGTTCCACTTGTCTGATGAGGAAACTGAGACAAAGAAGACTTAAATAAAACTTATTGAGGTCCCACAATGAAGGTAGTATCTCAGCCCACACAGACCGATTCCTGAGGCAAGATGTTAAGGTTGTGATAGAACAAGCCGTCTTAATGGGCACTTCCGTTTTATGGGAAGGAAGGGAATTGAGTGAAACAACTAAGAAACCAGGAAAACCTCCTTGCTTTTACTCCTTGTGTGCTCTCAAGCAAGTGCCTTAAGCCCACTGGGTCTCAGTTTCTTCAACGTTAAAAATGGGGATAATATATTCTATGTCACAGGAATAATATGTAGGAATAAAATGGTGCCCAAGACAGTACTCAATAACTATTAGTTCCCCTTTGTCAAGGTAGAAATGAAGAATGGTAATTGATAATGACCTTACCACCTGTGTTCTTGCCACAAGAGAATGTTCTTGGAACAAAGCCAAGCTAAAAGCCAAAGTGTGATGTAATATGATGAGAAGGAAAAAAACATGAGTCAAACTGGATTTTATTTTTTATTAATTTCCCCAGCCTTTCTACCCTATCATAAAAATAATAGCTGCTTATTTTAGAAAATTGTAAAACAGAAAAAAAAAAAGAAAAAAGCAAGTATCCATAATCTTGGAATCCAGACATAACTGCTGTCAATGTTTTGTTGTATATCCTTCCAATTTTCTTGCATTTTTTTTTCCAGTAGCTGAAATCATGTTGGGTATAAAGTTTTGTAGTTTGCTTTTCTAACTAAATAATATAACATAAGCATTTTCCTACGAGAAAGGCAATATCTTTATATAATCATCATTAAATGCATCATTTCATCTATCATGATTTACATACTCCCATACTGTTTCTAAACTTCTCACAATTATGAAAATGGTAAGATGACCACAATTTCACATATGGAACTTATCCAAATTTCTAGTCATTTATCTAAGGCGTTTTCAAAGGCTCATGCTACACATTGCCAAATAGCTTTTCAGAAATGTTTACCCAAGTTATACTCTCACCAAGAGAATGAAATTGTTTTACCACACTCATGTTAACAATGAGAATTGTAGGTTTAGAATCCTTGTTAATATGATTTTTTAAAATATTACTGAAAAAAATTACCTCATTATTTAAATGTACAGTTCTTTGACCCAAAATCTGGTTGACTATTTATTAAGATCATTTCATTTTTAAAATGTTTATTTATGTCTGCATGTCCAATTTTTAACTCTTATTGTGACATGTATCAAAAGTGTGTGTATGTATAATTTAAATCATCATCATAATAATACAATAAACACTAGTTTATCCACTATACAGCTTATGAAATAGAACATTTCTATACCTTAAAGTCTCCTGGGGTGTCCCTCCCAAGTTTATTTTCTGCCTACCTTTCTTCCAAATGTCCATAATTCTAACATTTGTGGTAATTATTTTCTTGATTTTCCTTACAATTTTACTACCCATTCATGCATTCCTAAAACAAAGTTTATCTGTTTTTAAAAAATACTTATTTACTTATTTGGCCACGCTGGGTCATAATTGCAACATGTGGGGTCTTTAGTTGTGGCATGTGAAATCTAGTTCCCTGACCAGGGATCAACCCAGGCCCCCTGCATTGAGAGCATGGAGTGTTAGCCAGTGGACCACAGGGGGAGTTCCAGAGCTTATCTGCTTTTGAACTTCATAAAAATGGAATAAACAATTTCAATATTAACCTGTGGCTTATTTTACCCCAAATTGATAGTCAACTGTGTTGATGTGTACCCAAATACCCATTATTTTCTGCTGCTGAATAGTATCCCACCATATGCCCATGTTTCTCTAGTGGAGTTGGTGAGTCATTGGTTATGTAGAAGCTTCACTTTTACTTGGTAATAAGTTAGGTCTTAAGCTCATTTTCATATATGTTTTAAATATAACTTCCAGATTATTTGTTTCTTAATTTTATGTAGCCTCTCTCTGACAACTAGAGATTGTTTTTATTCCAGTATGTAAATCTTTTCCTTTTGTGAGCCTTTCACTGACTCAATCTAGAAAGTTCTCTGTTACCCTTAAATAGAATTTTTCCTCATTATGTTCTTCTGTTTTGTTGTTCTATTCCTTTTCTGTCTTTGAGTATTTTGATATTTGGTGTATGTTTAACCTTTACACCACTTGGAATTTATTTTGCTGTACAGCATGAAGCAGAAATGTTTGTTTGTGCTCAGCTGCTAACCAATTCCCTTTCAAAGCATTAGCAAGTGACCCTTCTGTGCCAGGCATTTCTCAGCCCCATAACGGCCTCTATTGTACCATGACTGTGAACCTGAGAACTACATTTCCCAGAATCCTTTGCCAGCTGGTGTTAGTGTCTGCCAATAGGAGTCAATCGCAAAGAATTAGCAGGTGGGAGAAATCTAAGAGTTCTTTTTCTGCTGTGACAACAGTATCAACAGGAATGCAGACTCCTAGGCTCTTGATAACATCACCTTCCCTGTTCTCTAGCCCTAGTGGAGGTAGTGTTCCTCTCTGGGCACTATGACCTACTCTCCTTTATTCTTCTGGGTTCTCTATACATTTGTAATGAATTCCCTATATTAAGTCCCTCTCTGCTTGAAATACCTAGAGTGCTTTCTGTTTTCCTATATGTGCACTGACTGATGCATCTTCCTCTCCTTACTGATTTGCAGTACCAGGTGTGTGTGTGTGCGTGTTGTTAACAAGGAGAGAGAGAACAGGAAGGAATGCGTGCTGTTTGTTTGGGGCTATATGTTTTGATTCACTGAGCCTGTACCAGTTTCTGCACATGCATATTTATCATGATAATTATCCTAGCTTTAGCATGCATTTCAGTATCTGACGGTGCACATCTTCCCTCATTCTTCTTTTCTCCTGAGGTCTGTCTTCACTATTCACAACTACTTATCAAACTGGGCTTTTAAGAAAAAAAAAAAATCTTTAAATCACAATCGATTGTGCTCTGCCTACCATAATCTTTCCCCTGCATCTTGGTGAGCTAACATTGGTGCACTGAGGAGAATCACAAAAACAGTCGCTCTCGCACCCACACACACAGCGCCTCCCCTTCCCACGGGCAGAGCTGGCAGCTGTGTCTGGGTACACAGGTGATCCATTTTCTTCCATTCAGAGTGGTTCTTCCCCATCACCTTGGGGTCACCCTTGGAGAAGAAGCTGCAGAAGTGTCATCTCTAACAATGAAAGGGATCTTATTTTCTCTGAGTCAGCCTGACTAACAATGCCCAAGGTCAGGAAAGATATTTCCTGCAAGACCTTGCAATTTCTCAATAATCCTATTTGGGCTCATTGGATGAAATGGCTGTGGGAAAATGATCTGATCATTATTTTAAATACTTGGGCAGTCATAGCAGGAGATACCTCTGAAATACACAATTTCTGCTTTGGTAACTACTGAAAAGAAGAGAATTGGGAAGGTACCCCATAGTGCTTCTTTATTTTTTGCAAGAAGAGACTCTCATAATATTTTGAAACAGCCCCACGTTCTCCCCACCAGACCCTCCTCATGCTCTTCTACTGAGCCTGGTTTGGCTGGAGGTGATGGCTTCCCCATTTTGGTCCCCGCCCGGGGGAAGCCGCTGGCACTCTCCCCACACAACTGATTCCGTGTGTGGGACCGCTTTGGAACATGAAAGTGCTCTGCAAAACCCTCAGGGCTTGGCACCCCAGAGAGTCAGGCACAATGAGTGAGGAGCAATGAGACTATTTTAGAGGGAATGTGGGGACTGTGCCAAGGCTTGCCTGGCAGAGAATGCTGGGTGAAGGGTGGTGTGACTGCACAGACTGGGAGCAGAGCAGGAATCCACCCTCCATTGCATTAGAGTCGGACTTAGTTAAAGTGAAAGTTGCTCAGTTGTGTCCGACTTTTTGTGACCCCATGCACTATACAGTCCATGGAATTCTTCAGGCCAGAATACTGGGGTGGGTAGCCTTTCCCTTCTCCCACAGATCTTCCCAACCCAGGGATTGAACCCAGGTCTCCCACATTGCAGGTGGATTCTTTACCAGCTGAGCCATAAGGGAAGCCCAAGAATACTGGAGTGGGTAGCCGATCCTTTCTCCAGTGATCTTCCTGACCCAGGAATTGAACCAGGGTCTCTTGCATTGCAGGCAGATTCTTTGCCAACTGAGCTATGAGGGAAGCCCAGACTGGGTTTGAATTGTGGTTGCTTTACCGTCAGTTAGCTGAACACTTTCTGTGCCTCAGTTTCCTCCTCTGTACAGTGTTAAAAATAACAATGACCATTTCAAAGCCTAGATAAGATTAGATGAAGTAACCCATAGAAGGACTTAGAATAGTGCCTTGTTAGAATAAACAGCATATATTAGCCCCATTTCCCCATCCACATACCTTCACCCTCTCCCTTCCACCCTCAACTCCTAGGTGGTTAACTGTCTGGGCTTGGGAGCCAGACTGCCCAGTTTGTACCCTGTTTCTGCTAATCCCTGGCTGTGTAACTTTCAGTGAGCTTCCTGACTTCTCTGAGCCTTACTTTGTTCATCGGTAAATATAGATTTAGTAATAAAACCTCCTTCCAGTGTTGCTGTGAGGTTTGAATTAATTAATTCACAGTAAACATTTAGACCAGTGGTTCACAACCAAGGGCATGCTTGCCTCCCAGGGTACATGTGGTAATGTCTACAGACATGGTTGTCACGACTGGGGTGTGTGCTATTGGCCTTATGGGTAAAGGCCGGGGATCCTGCTAGACATTCTACAATGTACAGGGTAACCGCCCCCCCCCCCATTCCCAACAAAGAATTATCCCACCCCGAATGTCAAGAGTGCTAAGGTTGAGAAACCGTGATAGACTAGATAGATGGATTTGGGGCTAGGAGCAAGGACTCAGTTAAAACCTTGGCTGTTATCATTCCAGCAATAGTTTTGTGAACATACACTGTGCCAAGAATTACACCATGTTCTGGGAATAAAAAGATGAATCACATGCAGGCCCTGTCCTCAAGTGGCTCAGTCTGGAGGAGAAGATAGTATGAGGCTCTGGGATTGGTGAGTGGAACAGGGGATTTGGACCCTGGAAGCCATGCAGAGCAACTGGTCAAAGGAGGCCCCCCTTTACTTCATTGTTCCTCTAATTGTAGAAACAGACACCTTTCTGGTGGGACTCCAGGTAAGCAGATAATTGTGATCTAGGAAGAAGTGCTAGATTCTATGTACCTGCATGGAAAGGCCTCTGATCTAGTTGGAGGAGGTGAAGAATGGTTTCCAAAAGGAGGTGATGCTTGTTGCTGTCTCATGAAAGATGAGTAGGATTTTGGAAGGATAACGTGAGGAAGGGAAGGGCGGAGGAAACCGCCCATGTAAAGAGACAGAGGTATCATTTATTCAGTAAGTGTCTATTGAGCACCTAAGGTGGGGCAGACACAGTTCTAGGCTCTAGGAATACAGCAATGAACCAAGACAAAAACCCACACCCTCATGGAGCTTCTTTCCATGTAGTGGTGGGGGCTGGGCACAGACAGCAAACAAAGAAACACATCAGTAACGTGTCAGGTGATGACAAGTCCTGTAAGCAGGGAAGAGGGACAGACAGTGCTTGAGGGAGGAGGTTTGCTGTATTAAATACACAGATTAATAAAGGCCTCAGTGAGAATGTGACCATCTTCTTCAAACTATGACCCGAAGAAAGTGAAAGAGGGATCCATGTGGATATCTATGTTCCCAGCACAGACAGTGGTTTGTGCAAAGGCCCTAAGGCAGTGGCCTTCCTGTAGTGATTGAGGATCAGCAGGAAGATCAGTGGAGTGAGGGGAAGAATTGGATTAAAGTGGGAACAGTCGCCAAGGCAAGAAGTCTTGGATGCCATAGTAAGGAGGGTGGACTTTCTTCCGAAGTTTATTTTATTAGCCACCAAGGAAATACCAGCTATTTTCTATAAGGCATTGACCCTGCCTGAAGCACATAATACTTGCTCAGGATGAATAGGCTGTTTTCTGGGGAGCTGTGTCTATTGAGTGCTCCTCCAATTACCCAGCACAAACCCTGGTGCTTATTTGCCTGCAAGATGTTTTCAACACAAGAGGACTCTTTTTGTATCTCCTTCTAATAAAGTTTTCTGGTGGCAACTGAGCCCCTAGTTTCAGTCCCAGCTGTGCTGCTTCAGGCATGTCACTCTGACTCTTTGAGTCTCAGATTCCTTACTGGATGAGGACATTCAGTGATCACTAACTTCCGTTCTAACTCCAGGACTATGAATGTCTCAGAGTTCTTCACGGAAGCCTGTAGAACAACTGCTAAACCTTGTGTGGCACTAACTGTACACCAAACATTTTACAGGTATTGGCTGAGGAAATGTTCAACAGGACCCTGGAGGTAGAAGCGGTGTCGTACACTTTAGCAATGAGGAAATGGAGGCACAGAGGGGCTGAGCAAGGTGCCTAAAGTTGCACAACTTCATTGTGAAAGTCAGACCCAGCTCTGTCTGCAAAGCCCATACCCTGTGGGCTCCATGAACAGGAATATCAAAGGCGGCATCAGAGTGAGGCTCCCACCACACGTAGCACACCTGGGAAGAAGAATCCTAGCATTTTGCTTCTTCTGACTCTGCTCTGACCCCTGCTCTGCTGATGTACCCGAGGAGGGCTTGGAAGGCCTGGCCAGGTTCACTGGGGTCTTTTCAGCAAAGTCACAGCCAGGGTGCTAAGTCGTTGAATAAGGGTTGAAATTTTATACATCAGACAGTTTTGAGCAATGGGTCAGAGGCTAATTTTGGGGGCCACATTAGGCATCCCCAGCCCTGTCAAGGGGGAGGGGGAGCCAGACTTCAGCCCCAGCAGCCAGGAGACTTGGATCACAAGATGGAAAACACGGCTGACACGTCCACCCTACTGCACAAGGTTGCCTAGCAACCACAAGTGACAAGCTGCCAACTCGGTGATACAATCTCAGTGGGGAGATCAGAGTTAGCCAATTAAAACGTTTATTTATTTATTTTTTGCATTTTCCTGTTTTTTGTTCCCATAATTTCATTTCATCCCAACTGCCCTTAGACATGGATGAAGAAGCCTGCCAGACGAGAGCGGGACTCCTAGGTCTGACAGCCCTTCTCCCTTTTACATGGTCAGAAAACATGCTCATGACATGAGCCATGTAGTGCAGGGCGACTTTAATAAACTGTAGGTTTGTGTACCTGTCTTAGGTACTTAGCTCCACTGTAAAATTTAGAATTTGCTTGAGACACAGACGTAGAGAACAAACCAAGGAGGAAAGGAGGGGATGAACTGGGAGATTAGGGTTGACATACATACACTGCTATGTATAAAAAAGATAATGAGTGACAACCTACTGTATAATGCAGGGAACTCTATTCGTGCTCTGTGGTGACCTAAATGGGAAGGAAATAAAAAAAAAAAGAGGGGATTTATGTAAACATATAGTTGATTCACTTTGCTATACAGCAGAAACTAACATAGCAACTATCAGTTCAGTTCAGTCTCTCAGTCGTGTCCGACTCTTTGCGACCCCATGGACTGCAGCACATCAGACCTCCCTGTCCTTGTCTCAGAGTTTTGTTTTCCAACCCAGCATTCAGGACTGATCTCCTTTAGGATGGACTGGTTGGATCTCCTTGCAGTCCAAGGGACTCTCAAGTCTTCTCCAGCACCACAGTTCAAAAGCATTGATTCTTTGACGCTCAGCTTTCTTCTCACATCCATACATGACTACTGGAAAAACCATAGCCTTGACTAGATGGGCCTTTGTTGGCAACTATACTCCAATAAAAAAATTAATAAAAATAGTTGCCTGGATTTAGGGCAGAATCTGGTTTTTATTACTCCATGTCAATGCTCCCCCACTGCTAACTCCAATACCTAGGGAAATTCTTGCCACATAGTAGGTGCTCAACAAACCATTGACTGAGTGAGTGAATGAATGAAACCCACCCTGGGGAAAATTGTGAAGTGGACAGTCACACAGATGAATCTAAAGTCACTGAATTATCAGATGATAAATAAAGCTGTAGTAATGTTCACTCGATTTTTTTTTTTTTCCATTTTGTCTATCCTATCTTCTCAGTTTTCTGGGTGGACTTTAAGTAGTGATAGAGTCCAATTTCAGAGAAGGCAATGGCATCCCACTCCAGTACTCTTGCCTGGAAACTCCCATGGATGGAGGAGCCTGGTGGGCTGCAATCCATGGGGTCGCGAAGAGTCGGATATGACTGAGCGACTTCACTTTCACTTTTCACTTTCATGCATTGAAGAAGGCAATGGCAACCCACTCCAGTGTTCTTGCCTGGAGAATCCCAGGGACGGGGGAGCCTGGTGGGCTGCCGTCTATGAGGTCACACAGAGTCGGACACGACTGAAACGACTTAGCAGCAGCAGCAGTAGCAGAGTCCAATTTTAGACACAAGGGATGGACAGGAGTCAGAAAGGATGCTGTTTCTTATACCATATTTCTTCTTCCCACTCCTCCCAGCCCTTGTCTCCTCTGGTTCTACACTTTTGCTCTGCCATCACAGGTTCTCTGGGTGTTCTCTGTCTCCCCTGCCTGTCCCTTCTCACACCACACAGACAAGATCCTCCTAAGGATACCATGTTTGTGTAGTTTTATCACATAGGTCATTTATTTTACCCTCAAAGTGTCACCTCACTGGGGAATGTGGGTTAAGGAGATGTGGAGATTTGGGATCTTCTCACAGGTATATTTATTTTTGCATGATAAACATGGAACATACATTTGTCTAGGATTCCCCAAAATCATGGCCCAAGTCATGCTCTTTCATTAACCCCCTGTGTAAGCTTTGGGCAGTTCTGAACATCTGGGTCCCTCAGGTGCTGTCTTAAGATGTTAGATGAAGGAGGTGCATCTTTCCAACTATAGGTATCTGTGGTTTTAGTGTGGTGTTTCTCTGCTCCTCCACCCTCCCCCTCTCCTCCTCCTCTTTCTTCCTCTTCTTGCTTCCACTTCCTGCAAGGTTTCTTTTAGACATTTTTTCCCCTAATTATCCCCCCAAGAAATTTGAACACCATTGATAAACTGTATATATGTTACTGTATGTATAGTGCTTCTTCATACACAGAAAGCTTTAAAATTGTTTTGCATCACCCCTCCCCCCTCCCCACCCCAATTTGGAGGTGATACAGGCTTTTTTGAGAAAGCATGTTGTGGAATAAAGTCCTCAATCTTTTCCTCTGACTTTCCAACTGACCAAGCCAGTTGGTGCTTTTAAAAGACAACATTCATTGGGGCAGGGGGAGAGAACCCCAACAAACAAATAAGCTCCTTTTTCAAATGAGTTAATTGTAGCCTTTCTATGGCACCACTTTCAGAGCGCAGCACCTTACCTCTCCTGGCCAGCATCACCCAAGAGGATTCTTGGGTCAGCATCCTCTAAACATTTATTTTTAGTGTGGTGATCAGGGCAGCGTGATAGTTAATCTTATGTGTCAACTTGACTGAGCTCAGATATTTGGCTAAACATTATTCTGGGTGTGTCTGTGAGCATGTTTCTGGGTGAGATTAGCATTTGAAATGGAAGACTGAGTAAAGCAGGTTGCCCTCCCTAATGTGGGTGGACCTCATCCAATCTGTTGAGGCCTGAGTAGAACAAGAAGGAGGAGTGAGGGAGAAATAAAGAAGTCAGGGAGGAGTAAGGATTGGAAACTTCTCCTAAGAAAAGTGGGAAACCACTGAGTGTTTTAAATCCAAGAATGAAATTCTCGAATTTGAAAACGCTACCTCTTAGTACTAGCAACACTGTTCTTCACTGGGCTGGGCTTCTGTTCCCCTTCTCTGGAGTGAGTAGACAGACCCCTTGAATTTTCTTATTCCCAGAAGCCAACTGAGTCTTCACAAACTTGGGTTCATGTGTATTTCTGAACTTGAGTGGCCTACTCTCAGACCTCCATCTAATCTACCTCCTTCATTCAATAAATATTTTTGACCACCTACTCTATCTATATATATGTATATATGAAAGTGAAACTGTTAGTCGCTAAGTCATGTCTGACTCTGCGACCCCATGGACTGTGGCCAACCAGGTTCCTCTGTCAATGGAATTCTCCATGTAAGAATACTGGAGTGGGTAGCCATTCCCTTCTCCAGGGGAGAAGGGGGATCTCCAAAGGAGAAGGAGAAGATCCAGGGGATCTTCCCGACCTAGGGATTGAACTCGGGTCTCTTGCATTGGCAGGTGGTTTCTTTACCACTGAACCACCAGGGAAGTCCATATATGTATGGCTACAGTCCCTGAGGTGGCAAAGAGTCAGACATGACTTAATAACTAAGCAAGAAAAACAACAGTATAGCCTATATGTATATGACATTGCTACCCATACATATAGTCTTAATTTCTTGAACCACCAAACTACTTATTGTCAACCCTCCTGATTTCTGGACCCACACATGGTTCTTATATCTCTTGTGTGACTAAGGTCTTCAGAAAGTTCTAAGGATACCAATATACCAATAACATGTAAAGCAGAGTTTTGACAACGTGCTTCCACAACAGCCATAGTAAACCCCCCAGGTGCCTGGAGTAGACCTCACCTCACTTTCATACCTTGTGACTACCTGTCTTATAGTCAGATGCCAAAGTCATATAAGCAATACTGGAAGGAACTTTTCTCTGGATATCACTGAAGGGCAGCCTAAGAATAGGTTATGCAAATATGCCATCTACACGCTCAATTTATATTTGTTTTGTGCTTTCAAATAAACAACACCTTTTAAAAATTGTTTCACAGACTCAGTGGTGCGTTTTTGTTGTTTTTCTTGTTGATCTTTAAAGGCATTGTGTGAAATAAGGTAGTTTGCAACCATCGCAAGACTTAAATTCTTTGGCTATCGTCCTGGCGTGAGTTATAAGTATTTTTTGAAATTTCATTTGTGGCAAAGTGAATTTGCGCCTTTCTTCACCCCCACATTAGGGTCCTGAAATGATACAACAGAGACCCACAATAAATATTTCCTCATCAAACAGTGGATCTTTTCCATTCAACCCTGATTTATCTTGCCATATCTCCCTCTTCTGTAATGATTTAGGAATGTGCAGATTCTATCCAATCATTGCTTTTGTGCTGTAGAGCTAGAAGCTTCCTGTTTTTTTCAGGAAAGAGCGAAGCCTTAGAATGACAAGCCACTCTGACGAGTTGACAAATATCTATCAAGACCATGGGGAGAGTGAAATCTTTTTGACAACTCTATTATTTTTCTTTATCTCTGAGTCTTTGGGGGGTAATCTTTCCTTCAGAGAGAGCAAACTCTCTCCTTCCCATGTTCTATGTGAGAGAATGGGGAGAAACTGGATCATTTATAAAGATATTTCCAGATATAACTTCTTAAGAGTCTGTGAGAAGACTAGGTGATTTGTAGAGACCTTTTCCAATGTAATTTCTTACAAGTCTCATGCAGATGGGCACACCATTTAAGAGGCAAAGATTTTTAGTTATGAAAAATGGTATATACACCTGTAATTTTATTTTTAAACTTTACAATATTGTATTGGTTTTGCCAAATATCAAAATGAATCCGCCACAGGTATACATGTGTTCCCCATCCTGAACCCTCCTCCCTCCTCCCTCCCCATACCCTCCCTCTGGGTCGTCCCAGTGCACCAGCCCCAAGCATCCAGTATCGTGCATCAAACCTGGACTGGCAACTCATTTCATACATGATATTATACATGTTTCAATGCCATTCTCCCAAATCTTCCCACCCTCTCCCTCTCCCACAGAGTCCATAAGACTGTTCTATACATCAGTGTCTCTTTTGCTGTCTCGTACACAGGGTTATTGTTACCATCTTTCTAAATTCCATATATATGTGTTAGTATGCTGTATTGGTGTTTTTCTTTCTGGCTTACTTCACTCTGTATAATAGGCTCCAGTTTCATCCACCTCATTAGAACTGATTCAAATGAATTCTTTTTAATGGCTGAGTAATACTCCATTGTGTATATGTACCATAGCTTTCTTATCCATTCATCTGCTGATGGACATCTAGGTTGCTTCCATGTCCTGGCAATTATAAACAGTGCAGAGATGAACATTGGGGTACACGTGTGTTACACATTTATTTTAAATTATATATAGAATTATACTTTAGAAACAAGGCTTCCTTTTTCTTGCATTTCAGGAAACAATTTCACTCAAACTTTTCATATGCATTTCCTACATGATTCCCTCTGGCATGACTAGCGTCACTGTTGAGTCATTTCACAGCTTCCCTGAGCAGGCCAGCTTCACCTCCATTCAAAGTATTGAGAGACATCAGTTTTTGAGTTCACATATGATCCTGCAGCAAAACACTCTATTCTAAGCCATTTATACAAATTTAGGACACCTCTTCTTTTATTATGAAACATAGAAAATTACAGAGATATTCATAAAACATAGGAATGGTTCAGTGAATAATTATAAACTAAACACCTTTGTCAAAGCTACCCAGACAGAGAAAAAGAATATTTCCAGATACTCAAAAGATCAAAACTCATTTCTCCTCATTGGAGGTAACACTGTTTTAGGCTTTGTGATAAGAAGAGCATGAGCAGTTTTTTGGTTTTGTTTTAATTTATTCTGTGTATGTCTGTTAGCTGCACAATCCAAGCTCTTAGACTGCTTAATTTTAAAGAGACTTTATGAGCTTTATTTATAATGATAACCAGCACTTGCAATGGTAAGGCCATCCTCCCAGGAATAATTGTTTTGTTATTGTTGTTCAGTTGCTCAGTTGTGTCTCTTTATGACCCCATTTATTTCAGCAGGCAAGTCTTCCTTGTCATTTACTATCTCCTGGAATTTGCTCATGTCCATTGAGTCAGTGATGCCATCCAACCATCTCATCCTCTGTAACCCTCTTTTCTTCTTGCCCTCAATCTTTCCCAGTATCAGGGTCTTTTTCCAATGAGTGGGCTCTTGGTTATCAGGTGGCCAAAATATTTGAGCTTCAGCTTCAGCATCAGTCCTTCCAATGAATATTCAGGACTGATTTCCTTTAGGATTGACTGATTTGATCTCCTTGCTGTCCAAGGGACTCTCAAGAATCTTCTCCAGCCCCACAGTTCAAAAGCATCAATTCTTCAGTGCTCAGCCTTCTTTATGGTCCAATTCTCACATCTGTACATGACTTTCAGTAAAAACTATAGCTTTGACTATACAGACCTTTGTCAGCAAATACCTTTGTCAGTTATATCTCTGCTTATAATACACTGTCTAGGTTTGTCATAGCCTTTCTTCCAAGGAGCAAGCATCTTTTAATTTCATCACTGCAGTCACCATCTGCAGTGGTTTTGAAGCCCAAGAAAATAAAGTTTGTCACTGTTTTCATTTTTTCCACATTTATTTACCATGAAGTGATGGAACTGGATGCCATGATCTTCTTTTTTTTCTTTGAATGTTGAGTTTTAAGCTAGCCTTTTCATTCTCTTCTTTCACCTTTATCAAGAGGCTCTTTAGTTCCTCTTTGCTTTCTGCCATAAGGGCGGTGTCATCTGCATATCTGAGGTTACTAATATTTCTCCCAGTAATCTTGATTCCAGATTGTGATTCATCCAGCCCAGCATTCTGCTTGGTGTACTCTGCATATAGGGGCTTCCCAGATGGTGCTAGTGGTAAAGAACCTGCCTGCCAATGCAAGAGATGTAAGAGACACTGGTTTGATCCTTGGGTCGGGAAGATCTCCTGGAGGAGGGCATGGCAACCCACTTCAGTATTCTTGCCTGGAGAATCCCATGGACAGAGGAACCTGGAGGGCTACAGTCCATAGTGTTGCAAAGAGTAAAACACAATTGAAACAGCTTAGCATACCAGGTGGTCTGGTATTCCCATCTCTTTCAGAATTGTCCACAGTTTGTTGTGATCCACACAGTCAAAGGCATTAGCATAGTCAATGAAGCAGAAATGTATGTTTTTCTGGAATCCTCTTGCTTTATCTATGACCCAGCAAATGTTGGCAATTTGATCTCTGGTTCCTTTGCCTTTCCTAAATCCAGCTTGTACATCTGAAAGTTCTCGGTTCACATACTGTAAAAGCCTAACTTGAAGGATTTTGAGCATTACCTTGTTAGCATGTGAAATAATTGCTAAATGTGTGTTAAATTTACCTGGTTCCTTGTTTACTGATACTGCCATGGGGCCTCTATATACATCCAAAGTTAGCAGTGATTGAGGTCACTTCAGGATAATGGGTTTTCTCCCAGAAGTACCCTGTTCTTTAAAGTAGTCATTGGCAACTATGTCCTACAGTTTGAGAAACTGAAACCGACACGTGTATAAAGTGACTCATGCTTCTCTGAGGCATAATTTTGAGCCAGTACCTTCCATTGTATGCAGGCCTCTGTGCCATTTTTTAAATTTAGATTTTCTTTAATAATAAGGTACTGTAAATATGTAAAATAAAAAGAATACAAGATGCACCCATATACTCCATGATATGTAGATGTCATCACATAACCAATTATGAAAATAAATAGGAAAAAACAGCTTCAAAATGGTGGTTATCCTTGTGATATTGTGTGAATACTCACTTAAATTGCATCATATTCTTTACTCTGCAACTTACCTTTTTATTACTCAAATATTCTTTTTGAGATTTATCCATGCTGCTACTGCTGCTGCTGCTAAGTTGCTTCAGTCGTGTCCGACTCTGTGCAACCCCAAAGATGGCAGCCCACCAGGCTCCCCCATCCCTGGGATTCTCCAGGTAAGAACACTGGAGTGGGTTGCCATTTCCTTCTCCAATGCATGAAAGTGAAAAGGGAAAGTGAAGTTGCTCAGTCGTGTCTGACTTCTAGCGATCCCATGGACTGCAGCCGACCAGGCTCCTCTGTCCATGGGATTTTCCAGGCAAGAGTACTGGAGTGGGGTGCTATTGCCTTCTCTGGAGATTTATCCATATTTTATCTATAAAACCTCCTTCATTTTAAATGCTATAGAATAATCTATTGTAGAAATATACTAATTTACTTATCTATTCTCCTGTTGGTGAAATTTAGGTTGATTTTATTCCAACCTTGTATTTATGAAAAGGTTTAACCAAACAGACAAATTTAGAGTTGTGCAGTGAGGAACCATACATCAGCACTCAGATTCTGTAATTAATATTTTATTATACTTGCTTTATCACTCCACTCATTCATCTTATTTTTTTATGCTTTGCAAAAAAAAATGGTTGTATTGCACTATTCAAACTAGTGTTAAGGATGGAGAATAAAATAGTGGTTCCCAGGAGTTAGGTATGGGTGGAAGGAGTAAGGTGAGTGGGGTTAGAAAGAGTATCATGAGGGAAACCTTTGTGGTGATTGAATAGCTTTCTATCTTGATTGTAATGGTAGTCTTGCATATCTACATATATGATAAAACTATATAGAATTATGCACAGACACATGGTATCAATGTCAATTTCCTGATTTTGATATTATATTAAAGTTGCATTAAGTGTAACCTTTGGGAGAAACAACACCTCTTTGTATGATCTATGAAATCTCATGTGCATCTATAACTATTTCAAAATTAAAAATTGACAAGGACAAATGAATGAACAAATAAGGCATGGTACATAGTATGCTAGCTGCTCAGTCATGTCTGACTCTTTGAGACACCATGGACTGTAGCCCTTTAGACTCCTTTGTCCATGGAATTCTTCAGGCAAGAATACTGGAGTGGATATTCATTTCTTTCTCCAGGGGATCTTTCTGACCCTGGGATCAAACCTGGGTCTCCTGCATTGCAGGCAGATTCTTTACCATCTGAACCACCAGGGATGCTCCAATGGCATGTTACTCAGCCTTAAAAAGGAACAAAATTGGATCATTTGTAGTGATGTGAATGGACCTAGAGTCTGTCATACAGAGTGAATTAAGTCAGAAAGAGAAAAATAAATATTGTATATTAATGCATATATAAGGAATCTAAAAAATGGTATAGATGAACCTATCTGCAGGACAGGAACAGAGACATGGATGTAGAGAATGGACATGTAGACACAAGAGGGGAAGGGGAGGGTGGGCTGCACTGGGAGAGTAGCAGCGACATGTATCCACCACCATGTGTGAAATAGACCGCCAGTGAGAAGCTGCTGTACAGCCAGGGAGCTCGGCTTGGTGCTCTGTGATGACCAAGAGGGGCGAGATGGCCCAAGAGGAAAGGATATATGTATACATATAGCTTATTTATTTTGTTGTATAATAGAAGGTAGCAAAACATTGTAAAGCAATTGTATTCCAATAATAATTTTTTTAATGAAAAATTAAAAATTGAAGTAAAAAGAAATAGCAGGAAGAAAGAGTAAATTTGAAGCCCCTAGACATTATTGTTGGAGGAGGAAATGGCAGCCCACTCCAGTACTCTTGCCTGGAGAATTCCGTGGATGGAGGAACTTCGTAGGCTACAGTCCATAGGGTCACAAAGAGTTGGACACGACTGAGCAACTGAGTGAGTGAGTGCGAGACATTATTGTTAAAGAAGAGATGTTGCGACCAAGAAATGAACAAGTGTAAGAGCAGAGATAAGAAACCCAACCATGGCACAGAAGAGAAATGTAAAGAATCTGGGTTCTTGCGGTCATCATTGAGTTAAAAAATTAAGCAGCTGTCCTAGACTTCTTATGGGAAAAATACGTTTTTCTCTATTTAAGCCAGTTTATTGATGGCTTAAACATCTTACAGATACAGGAATTAGGGAAACCAACTTCACTAGCTTCTTAGAATGTGTGTCTGTGTGTGTGCACTCAGTCGTATCTGACTTCTTGCAACCCCATGGACTGCAGCCTGCAGAACTCCTCTATCCATGGGATTCCCCAGGCAAGAATACTGAAGAGGGTTGCCTTGTCCTCCTCCATGGAATCTTCCTGACTCAGGGATCAAACCCACACCTCTTGTGTCTCTTGCATTAGCAGGCAAATTCTTTACCAACTGCACCACCTGGGAAGCCAAGCTTCTTAGAATAAAACTCTTAAAAAAGTTAAAATGCTGCAACGATATACCTTTGTGTACAGGTGTGAGTTTCTACAGAAATATGTCTGAGTCTAATTGCAGGACCAAAGAGTGGAATCATCTTCACCTTTATTGCATATTTTATTAAAGCCATGAGGCCATTTAATGTAAATTGTACTCAAAATGCTATCATTCAAAATCTTAAGAGATCAACAATTATAAGATGGATTTGGATTTCAGAGATGTTAAAACATAGGGGTGAGAGTGGAGGTCAAGGAGAAGCATCTTAGAATCAATACAATTCAGCAGATACTTCCAAACTCATTTTGCAAAGTGATTGTGAAAACTTTCCCTCCCACTAACAATATAAACATTCAAATATACCATATCCTTACAAAAGCTTTGTTAGTTTGATGACATGGCTTAAAAAACTCTGCAGTTCCCTCAGCACCTTTTCAAAATGTTTGTGTTAATTTGTCTTCCCTCTAGTGTAAATTGCTGTTGTCATTTTTCTACTCAATTTTGCCTTTTTTTCTATTGATTTTAGGAGCTTTTTTATGTATTCTAGCTTTATTCATTGTGACTATTATCTCTCAAATTCTGAATTGTTTTGTAAATATATTTTTACATAAAAAAATTCTCTGTCCACCAAACCCAGTCTTTTATTAAGTTTTATGACCAGTCTTCACACCTTACAGATGTTTCATCCCTGTTCTTATTCAAAATCATCTTGCCTATTCTTGTCATCAGCATTTCTTTGTGAATTTTAAGGTCTGCTTGTCAAGTTTTATGAACAAAAATCTTTGAAGTTACATTGATTGTATAGATTAGTCTTGAACATTTCCATCTTTATTATAGTGCATTATCCTATCCATGAATCTGGTATATCTCTTCAACCAATCTTTATATCCTTCAATAAAGTGTTATATTTGTCCTCATAAAGGATTTTCAGATCTTTTGCTAGATTTATTCCAGGGAATGTTCTTTTTTGTTAGCTGCTTGGGGTAAGACATCAGAATTACATTTCCTAACTTACTGTTGGTAGTATTCACACACAGTAATTTTATTTGACTTTGTATCCATAATTTTAAAAAATGAAATAGTTTGTTTAGATAGTGCCTTTATTTTCTTATGTAGATAATCATATCAAATACAAATATTCCTTCAAATGCTTAGAATTTTTATATTATTCCTAGTTTGCTAACATTTAAAAAATATATGAATGGGTGTGAAATTTTATTGAATGTTATTTTGCCTCCATGAAATGATCATCACTTTTCTCCTTTGATCTGGTATATGGCAACTTATATTAATAGATTTTCTAATGTTACACCATCCTTAACATTCCTTGAACAAACTCTACTTGTTTATGGCTATACATTTCTTTGTATGCTGCAATGGCACCCCACTCCAGTACTCTTGCCTGGAAAATCCCATGGATGGAGGAGCCTGGTGGGCTGCAGTCCATGGGGTCGCTAAGAGTCGGACACGGCTGAGCGACTTCACTTTCACTTTTCACTTTCCTGCATTGGAGAAGGAAATGGCAACCCACTCCAGTGTTCTTGCCTGGAGAATCCCAGGGACGGGGGAGCCTGGTGGGCTGCTGTCTATGGGGTCGCACAGAGTCGGACACGACTGAAGCGACTGAGCAGCAGCAGCAAGTTTTGTTTACTAAATTTTTAAAGTTTTTTTTTTTTCTTCTAAACCTACAAATGTGATGGACATAACCTTCCTTAACTGGTTTGGATATCAAGTATTGTATTAGCTGTATAAAATCACACTGCCATCTTCTTTTTCTAATCTTTTTAAAATGTTCTATATGAAAATAATTATATATCCCTTGGAAATTAGTAGATTTTACCTAAATTAAATTATATGGGTCAGGAAAGTATTTTATTCTCTGCTTCTCATTCGTTTTTTCTCTAGTTCCTTACATTCTGCTTATTTAAAAGTCTATTTTTCTACTTTCTTTGAAGTCGCCATTTATTTTCTAATATCAAGTTAAGTGTTTAGCTCACATTGTACTTTTCTTCTTTTGTAACAAATATATTTAAGGCTATTCATTTCTCTTAGATAACTTTGTGAATAGAATTCCTTAAGCGTTAATATTCATTCATTCATTCATTCATTCAACATGCCCCTACTATGACTCAAACAATGTTCTATGTGTGTGCTAGGAGCAGTGTGCTGAACGTAGCCCCATGGAACTTGCATTCATTTAAAGAGACAGAAATATGCACACAGGAATAAATCATCTCAGGTAGCACTTGCATTATTTAGAAGCACGTTTTTAAATTTGCAAATATATGGTGAGTTTTTCATGTGGCTGCCAAATTGTTTGGAGGTTTTACTTTTGTTAAAAGTGGTTTTAGAAGGTGTTCTAAATGCTATCAATACTTACTTTATGACCAATATGCAGTCACTATTTGTAAATACTCCATATGGGCTGGAAGAGAGAATGTTCTCTAATTCTGGAGTATAGGGTTGTTAACGCTTTGCCAAATTCAACTAATTTCTCCTTCTCCTCTAACAGATATGAGATTAACTCATGCCCTGACACTGTGGGATACTTTCAAAGACTTTACTGCTTAATTGCCATCCCAAGAAAGAGTAAATGGCATATTAAAACCAGGAAAGCAAAATATAGGGTACACTCCTTAATCCATGGCAGACATTACTAATCAATCATTGAACTTAACCCAGTAGTCTTGGCAATCATTAATCAGAGTTAATCAGTTAATCATGTGTAATAAAACTTTTTGACAGAGTAATAGCTTTGTTGGAATATCGCTTGATATTTTGCCCTAGACTTTTTTTTTTACTTTTTCTTGAACTTTATACATTTATCTGGTATGTATATCAGGGGAAATGTGGATTGTCGTGTATCTGAGTTAATATTTTTAAAAGTGAGTAAATGTTCTGCTATATCTCTATATCAAGCCCATGGGTGACATTACTGATCCACTCCATTATATTTTCTCACCCAGTCTGAACTCAGCCTCAGAATCTTTCTCACCACGGCAGGCCAGGAGACACCAGCAATTGATTTGACTTGACATGTAAGAAAGCTGAGCACTGAAGAATTGATGCTTTTGAACTGTGGTGTTGGAGAAGACTCTTGAGAGTCCCTTGGACTGCAAGGAAATCCAACCAGTCCATCCTAAAGGAGATCAGTCCTGGGTGTTCATTGGAAGGACTGATGTTGAGGCTGAAACTGCAATACTTTGGCCACCTGATGTGAAGAGCTGACTCATTGGAAAAGACCCTGATGCTGGGAAAGATTGAGGGCAGGAGGAGAAGGGGATGACAAAGGATGAGATGGTTGGATGGCATCATTGACTCGATGGACATGGGTTTGAGTGGACTCTGGGAGTTGGTGATGGACAGGGAGGCCTGGCGTGCTGCAGTTTGTGGGGTCACAAAGAGTCGGACACGACTGAGCGACTGAACTGTAAGGTGAAGTTTATGATAGTCCTTGGATTACTGGGCTTTAATTTGGATGTTTCCCCTCATTTGTGCATTTGTGCATCTTTCATCCTTAAAATCAATGGTGACTGATTTCCTCTAAAGTAACAGTGGGACATATTCTTACAGGTATATATGAAGAATTTACTCCTTTCTCCTTAAGTAATATTCTGGAAAGGGATATTAAGTAAATGTGCTGGAAAGAAAATCTTAGTCATGTACTAGAAACAACTGAAGATAGCAAAATCTAATTTCCAAGGTTGGAATCCAAAAAAAGAACAAAATGCGATTCAGCAGAGAAAAAAAAAATGCATGCTGTCACTTCTCAGTGGTGAGGGTGATAATCTGAAACAGATATTAAAAGGGCATAAGACATCTGGACATCAGAATTGCTGAAACTGAGCGAGGAGCATGCTGACTCGCTAGGGCTGAGTTAAAATCCTTCTCCAGAGGGAGAAGATAAAGGACAAAGATGGGGTGAAGAGGCCTCACATCATAGTCCAAGAACTGGGATGCCTTGACAAGGCTAGATGAACACTAGCTGGGCTAACCTTTCCATTTAGGTTATTTTAATATCAGAACTTCCTGGATTGGCTTTTGAAACTTTATTGGGTAATAAAGGATGGGGGAGGAGGAAGGGAATACTGGGATGATTTGGGAAGAGGAAATGAAAGAACGCAACATGTGTTATCTCCTAGACTAAGTACTTAAGAAAGACCACATCAAAAGATGTGATACAGGGACTTCCCAGGTGGTCCAGTGGCTAAGACTGTACTCCCAATTCAGGAAGCCTAATTTCAATCACTGGTCAGGGACCTAGATACCACAAACTGCAACTAAGAGTTCGCATACCCCAGCTAAAGAGCCTACATGTCACAACTAAGACCCAGCACAGCCAAATACATTTTAAAACCATTTATTTTTTAAAAAAATGATGTGATGCAAATGAAGTTCATCAAGCAAGTATAAAGATGAAAAGCTACTGGGGACAATCATCTAGGGAAAGGGACTCTACTTGAAAAATAGGAGCTGAATCAGAGGACAAACATCTATGTCCGTGCCAACCTAGGCCCACCAAGGGAAGTGGGAGGCAATAAATAGAGCCTCTTTCCTCAGGACCTTTGGAGCTTGCCCAGAGCAGATGTTACTCAAGAGTCCAGTCTCAGAATTAGATTGAAGTGTGGGCCCCCCTTCTTCTGTTTCTAGTTTCTCCATATTTCAGAATGTATTTTTGGAAAAAAAAATACTTTTAATGATGCCAACTTGCCTCCTTTCAGCACATTAAAAAAGGGAGCGATTGGCTGAGGCTGTCATGATGATGGGAATAATTTTGTCGCTGTGCAATTTGGCTCTTGCTCTAAAGTGAAGTGCACATTTTCCTCCAGTGTATTTTAAGCTGGAGACTTCTAAGTAAATGGGAGGTGGCTGATTTTATTTCCGTATGCAGCCAGCCTTCACTGGCACGAGCTCTGATTTGGCCCAATCAATTTTGTATTCATGCTGAGAAGAGAGTTTGATCAAGTTCAAGGAACATCTGTATGCATTTATCTGGATTGGGTACAAACATGGGTGCTGTCCCTCTGAAAGGCTCCAAGCCCTTCAGTGACTGCTGCAAGACGCCCGGGCAATGGCCTTCATAACTCCGGCATTGCCATTCTCTCCTTAAATAACTGCCGTGACTCTTCCACATGCCACCTTCTTTGTAATTTATAGGGTTGTTTTTAGAAGTCCAGCTCTGGCAAGTTTGAGAGTTTGTTAAGTAAATCTTCATTAGGAAGTTAAATGGTCTCCAAAAAGTTACTCAACTAAGTGTGCCAGTGTCAGGACATCAACCCATACATTAACACGACATTTCTGTAGCTGCATCTGTCTTGGTCTTCCCCGTCTCTTCATTTCCCCTCTCTTAGCTGTTGTAAATTTTGTGTGCTAGCAGCTCTATGGCTTGAAGAGGGTTGTAAACATCTTCTTGTTCGATTACATCAGGATTTTTTTCCCTTTATGTCAGCAATTAAATTTATGAGGGAAAAAACTTCACTTTCTCAACCTAAAGACATAGTCAAGCTCAAAGTAAGTAAAGACAGAATGCAATCAACTTATGGTTGTAAAGTATAAATGAAGCAGTGGAAACCCAAAGACCTGATTCCAAATTTCAATGCTATCAATTTGGGGGGGAAGTGACCCTTATTTCTTAAACTATAGTTCCCTACTCCCCAACATGAGTGGATGACTGCAATTTCTTAGAAACTTTGGGAGATTTAAATGAGATGAAGGCTGTGAAGTGGGCTACTCAAAAATGGCCAGTAACCTCCTTTCCTTCTCTGCGTAAGGGGCAAACTCATTGAGTACAGGGCCTATGGTATATATATCATTGTTTTCCCAAGACATGGGATATATAGGTAGTATAGAAGGCAATGGCACCCCACTCCAGTACTCTTGCCTGGAAAATCCCATGGATGGAGAAGTCTGGTGGGCTGCAGTCTATGGGGTCGCTAAGAGTCGGACACGACTGATCGACTTCCCTTTCACATTTCACTTTCATACATTGGAGAAGGAAATGGCAACCCACTCCAGTGTTCTTGCCTGGAGAATCCCAGGGACAGGGGAGCCTGGTGGGCTGCCGTCTCTGGGGTCGCAGAGAGTCGGACACGACTGAAGTGACTTAGCAGCAGCAGCATAGAATATTTAGTGGGAGGATGAGTGAATAAGCCAATAAAGAAGGGTATTGGGTTGTGTTCTTACTCTTGTTTTGGGTCTATGATCTTGGGATGATGGTGATCTCTGTGGATTGAGGCTTTACTACTGTAGGATAGTAGTCCTCTAAGGTAGTCCTTGACACAGAAGTGTAGGTAGGCATCAGCCATGGGGAGATGGTTAGGGATGAAGAATCTCAAGTCCACCATAGTCCTACTGAGGATCTGCCTTTTAAAATTTTAATTTTAATTATTACTATATTTTTATGCTGTTACTTTTGTTGTTTAGTCACTAAATGATATCTGACTCTTTTGTGACTCCATGAACTGTATATAACCCACCAGGCTCCTCTATTCATGAGATTTCCCAGGCAACAATACTGGGGTGGGTTGCCATTTCTTTCTCCAGGGCAATCTTCCCAACCCAGTCTGGACTCAGACTCAAATCCGAGTCCCCTGCATTGGCAGGTGGATTCTTTACCACTGAGCCACCAGGGAAGTCCATTGTATTTTTTATATTTTCTCCCCCAAAATTCCAGTATAATTGACATGTAACATTATTAGTTTCAGGTGTACAACATAATGATTCTCTATTTATATTGCAAAATGATGATATTGATGATGATCAAAATGATTGATATTGATATTGATGATATTGCACCATACGTCTATCATTAAGTCAGTGTCCATTACCAAACATAGTTACTTTTTTTTTTCTTGTGATGACTTCTAACAAGATCTCAGGTTGATATGTGTGCATGTTAAAATTTGAGTGGTGCTGGCTTATAGCCCTTGATTATGAAGTCAAGATTGTTAGTTGGTTTCCATGTCAGCTCTACTGACAACAGACCAGCGTACCCTTGCATTTGGTCTTAAAGGAATCCTGGTGTGGGATGAATCATTGCAAACAAATCCTTCCCACCAAGGGGTGGGAGAAACAACCCAGCTCATGACAGGTCAAGAGTGTCATATTTCCCCCTTCAGCTAGTATGTGGTAATCCTCCTAGGTTGTATATTCACAACCAGACCCAATAAAAAGCATGCCAGGAACAGAACATCCACTTTCTATATGGTCTTTGCAGAAGCTTGTTTGGCAGCTGAAGCTCTGGGAGGTCCAATCAGCTGCCTAAGGTCACACAGGTAGAAACTGAGAGCTCAGAGTCAAGCTCAGAGCTGTCTGATTCTAAAGGCCTCTATCTCTTAACAAATCTGCTACCCTCTTTCCTAGCCAACCCTCCATGCCAGGCACCTTTTTAAAGTACAGCTGGGAAGGGATCTGTCAAGCAGCCTGTTGCTTTCTTTCCAGTGTGTATCAGTATTGCAGAAGGCAGACACCCTATTGCAGAAATGCCTTGGTTGGAATACAGGAGCTGCATTCATCTTGCTGGTCTACCCTCCTTACTTCATCTGCTCCCACACTTCCCAATGCACTCTATGCCTGGCACTCCTGTGATCAGCCCAGCCAGCTCACGCCTCTGTGCATTTACTCGAATCAGTGCCTCCACCTAGGGACCCCTTCCCTCTGCTCACCCACCTGGCTTACGATTGCATGAAGGCACTGCAGAGCCTCTTTCTCAGTGGAGCTCTCCCTGATGTCCCCAAGTAGAATTCAATTCTTTCTCCCTGGATCTCTCCATCAAAAGAGGTTTCACACTATTAAAAAAGACTATTTGGTTTCTAAGTTCCTTTTCTCTGCTGACCTGTGTGCTGGAGGAGCAAGACCCAGTGAGCAACTATGCAGTAAAGTAGGCAGTGTTGGAGGCAGACTTGCCAGGGTCCAGATCCCAAAGACTGCATGATTTTGACAAAATTAAACCCCTCTGTGCCTCAGCTTCCCATTCTGCAAAAGAGAAATAATAAGAGTATCTACCTCTTTCGGGTTTTGTGAGCATTAAAAGAGTTGATACAAGCAAAGTGCTTAGAACAAGGCCTGGCACAGAGTAGTTTCTAGATAAGAAAACTACTATGTGTTCATTAAGTAAAAAAATTGTGTTTACTTTCATTCACATCCCAGTAGCCTACACAGTGAGTATTTGCAAAAGTAACTTTCAAATGGATGAACAAATGGATGTCTTGGGGCTGCCTTTATTGGCTCTCTCCATGGCCAGGAAAACCCTACAGAACTTAAAAATTTTAAGAATGGTAAAGTTTCTGCCAAAAAAAAAAAAAAATCTCCAGCTCCTATATTTCTAATCTTTTCCCCTAATACAAGAACCTGCCTTTTCATCCCTTCATTTTCTCTCCCTGGTTGTTGATTAATGATGGTATCAGTCTGTTCTGACTATAATCCCTCGCGTTTTCCTAAGTTGGTATGAAAACATGCTGTTTGTGGAGATTCTTCTTATTTGGTCGGGTCAGATGCAGCCCAAGCGGCTGCACCCAGGGTGGGTCAAGTCAAGCCCTGAGCAGAACCGCTGACTCCAGGGACTCCTGAATTAATAGGCTGGGCTCTGCTGGCGGCCACGCAGGTGTCTCGCTCTACTGAACATCTGGCCTTTCTTTCTGTCCAGGCTGCTTCTCTTTTCATTTTGAAGGGAAGACAACCTGTCAGAGCAAACCTGAGAGCCTGGCTGGTTGCAAGGATCTGAAAGGGCAGAGTTTTTATTTTTCTTTGCTTCCTTGAAATTCTTTGAAGAAATGCAGAACTATCTCAGTGTTTGGAAAGATGCGATATAATGTGGTGGTTAAGCAGTTGTGAGGCAGAGGCACCTCAGTTTGAAACCCGAATCTGCTACTTATTAGCTATGTGATGTTGGGTAAGTGCCAGAACCTCTGTGCACCTTGAATTTTCCCCACTAAACTGTAAAATGGTTCTAATTTTAAAAGAAACACCTTCATAAGCTAATTCACATACTTAGCACTATGCCTTACCCATCATCAGAACTCAATTCTGTTATTTTGCAAGCCTCTGTATGTGTGTAATCACATGCCTTATTTGATATAACTTCTTTCAATCAGCTCTATTTCTCTCTAACTTAAATATATTTTGCATAATAAGTGAACAATATATGTTTGAACAGATGGATGGATAGATGAATCAGCTCATGAGAGAAATTGTTTTATATTGCACAAATATACTATATATCAGTCAGGATGAGTTAAGTTACACTGTAGTAACAAACATCCCCACATCTCCATAGCTTAAACAGAAAGCAATCATGGACCGGCTGGGGATTCTCCTTTTGTCTCCAGGACCCAGGAGCCACACCTCAGGAGTATTGCTAGCACCATGGTAGAGTGGAAAGGTGTAGAAAAATCACACTCTGGCTCTTAAATTTTCCACTCCAAAGTAACATGTTCTATACTTGCTCACATCATTTGACAAAATAAGTCACAGGCCCATATTTAACCTCAAGAGAGTGAGGAAGTACAATTCTCTGTGTGCCCTAGGAAAGAGCTGGCAACATTTGGTGGAAAGCACTATCTGATGAACCTGGTACACTCTTATATCCTTGAGACCTCAGACCCATTTCTCACTGTCATGACTAAATGGTATACAGATAACTATCTATATATTAAGTCCCTCATTTATAAGTACAGGTACCATAATAATGCAAAGAGAATGATTAAACCATAATGCCCATTAACTGCTCTTTCCAGGGATAGGGGAATGTAATGGCTTTGTATAGAAAGTATCATTATCCAGGAAGACTACATTTCTTATGCAATGGGGAGCCTATTTACAGTTCAGATTTGAAAGAGGAATAACTAACTCTTCTCATCCAAACACAGTAAGTAGCCCTCACTGAGTTTCACAGAAGGATTATTAATTCTGCAGCAAAGACTGTAATGTTAACAAGGACAGAATTACAGTAGCAGGACACTTGGGTGAAGGAGAAAGAAAGAGAATGGAGAGAAGGGGAGAGAGAGATAATGGAGAAGGGGAGAGAGAGAAAAGGAGGGGAGGATTGAATGAATGAGGTGAAATGCTGCAGCAGACTGTATTGGGAGGAAAAATAGCATTTGCCATAGAAATACACTACTATGCTGCTGCTGATAAGTCGCTTCAGTCATGTCTGACCCCGTGCAACGCCATAGATGGCAGCCCACCAGGCTTCCCCATCCCTGGGACTATCCAGGCATGAACACTGGAGTGGGTTGCCATTTCCTTCTCCAATGCATGAAAGTGAAAAGTGAAAGTGAAGTCACTCAGCCGTGTCTGACTCTTAGTGACCCCACGGACTGCAGCCCACCAAGCTCCTCCATCCATGGGATTTTCCAGGCAAGAGTACTGGAGTGGGGTGCCACTGGTAAATTTAAAAGTGAAGTTACGGGCTTTAGAATAAAAACAGGGTTTTAGACTAAAAGTGAGACATGACTATTCTGACTAAAAGTGAGACATGACTATTCCAACATAGAATAAAATGATGTGGGATCCCTAAAGAGCATTTAAACAGGCCAGGGTCATTCTCTTAACCACACTGATGAGGTACTTTTGTTACTTCCTTAGCAAAGAAGAACTGAAGGCTGAAATCAAGATGGGGTGCCTGCTTAATCCAGATGGCCTTTGGTGGTATCTGCCTGCCACAGACCCTATCTCATAGTGCTATTTGTACTATGCTATTTGTACAGCATGTCCACCCTGGGGGCCACAGCTGATTGTACCGGGGCAAGTCCATTTGATTCCAGATGAATCAGTTCATTATATATATATTGTCTGGGTTGAGCCAATCAGATTTGTTTTTCAAGATTCTAAAGTAGGATACATAGAGAAAATATAGAGGTCACAGTCTATAATTTATGTAGAGTTCATTCATTCATTCAACTGATGTTCACTGAATGCTCACTTGGGGACACAGGGCCCCCAAATCCTGATGTCACAGTTTTCATTCCCAGTGGGCCTGGATGCCCTTAAGTTGTCCCTTGAGGCTGATAGGAGTATGTTGTTGTTCAGTGACTAAGTCGTGTCCAACTCTTTGCCACCCCACGGACTGCAGCATGCCAGGCTTCCCTGTCCTTCACTATCTCCCAGAGTTTGCTCAGATTCATGTCTGTGGAGTTGGTGATGCCATCCAAGCAACTTGTCCTCTGTCATCCCCTTCCTCTCCTGCCTTCAATCTTTCCCAGCATCAGGTCTTTTCTAATAAGTCAGATCTTCATATCAGGGGGCCAAAGTATTAGAGCTTCAGCTTCAGCCTCAGTCCTTCCAGTGAATATTCAGGGTTGATTTCCTTTAGGACGGACTGGTTTGATTTCCTTGCTGTCCAAGGGACTCTCAAGAGTCTTCTCCAGCACCACAATTTGAAAGCATCAATTCTTTGGTGAACTCTCACATCAGTACATAACTATTGGAAAAACCATAACTTTGACTATACAGACCTTTGTTGGCAAAGTGATGTCTCTGCTTTATAATATGCTGTCTAGGTTTGTCATAGCTTTCCTTTCAAGGAGCCAGTGACCTTTAATATAGAAGTATACTTCACCCAGTTTGATGGTTCTCATTCCATAGCCATACTGTATCTTTCTTAATTGTTTTGCCTTTTTAAGAAAATTTAAAATTTTTAAGTTAAAAAATGTCTTCAGGCAGTTACCATTCTATAAAGGCCTCTGGCTTGAAAGGTTATCTTCTTATAATTTCAGTAGAGGGGTGAGAGGAGGGAAAGCCAGGGCATCTCACTCAATCCTCCACTTCTTTCCAGAGTTCTGCCTTCCTTGTTTATGCCCAGAAGTTCTATATTCCATGCATACCAAGAAGTTCCTGGGTTCACATCCCCTCCCTTGTCTATCGCAAAGCACATGCAAACACAACTGCTGGCAGATGCTGTGAACCCGTGAGAAATGCACAGACGTTAAAATCACTGTGCAGAATACACTAGAGTGAACCCCTGCAGCTGTTGTCGTAAGCTTGCACCCCAGATTCTCTAGGGGAGTTCCAACTGAAAATAGACTATATTAATGTCCCTACAGGCACTTATTTTTGGCAGATTGTGCATCCCAGTTTTTGGTTTAGGAAACACTGTCTCTTTACGTGTACCGTACAATGAAATGGGCTTCCCAGGTTGTGCTAGTGCTAAAAAACCCACCTGCCAATGCAGGAGGCATAAGAGACATGTGTTTGATCCCTGGGTCTGGAAAATCCCCTGGAGGAGGACATGGCAATCCACTCCAGTATTCTTGCCTGGATACTATACTCGGGGGAGGGTCCCAGCCCAGCTGGATTAGATCACGTTTCCAGTGAGAGACCTTCCACCTCTGAAATGGTAGGCAAATAGGTTAAGGAACTGAAAGAAAGGAAGAATAAAGGAAGAGGGTGAAAGATGAGGCTAGAGGAGCCCTCCAATTTTAATGATCTCTGAATTTCAAATTCCTGCCCTCTGGGATATTTTCCTAAAGATCTTGAAATGGCCACCAGTTTAAAACTTAGTATTTATAACCAAAGCCATCTGTCAGAAGCCCTGCAGTTAATGGTGTTTCCAACAGCTGGAATCACCAGGTTCATGAGGTGTCTTGTGTCGTTACATCTCAGTGCTTGGCACAGAGTCGAGGCTCATCAAAGGACTGATGAGCTGAATGTCAAAGCATTAAACTGAATCTTTGACTTGAAGAGGCAAACCTCACATACAGACTCCATTCTGTGTTTCTTTTACTTTTCTCTGTTTGAGCGTGGATACCCTTAGTTTCTACTCCTTTCTATCCTGGGTTCTTGCCTAAGTTCGTTTTTAGATCTCTGTAAGCTTACTGGTCAATGAACCCCATTTTCGTAGTCATGGCTCTTGGGAGTCCTTGTTGTTCGGTTGCTCTGTTGTGTCCGATTCTGTGACTCCATGGATTGCAGCACACCAGGCTTCCCTGTCCTTCACTATTTCTGCCAGAGTTTGCTCAAACTCATGTCGGTGATGCCATCCAACCATCTCATCCTCGGTTTCCCCCTTCTTCCCTTGCCCTCAATCTTTCCCAGCATCAGGGTCTTTTCCAATGAGTTGACTCTTTGAATCAGGTGGCCAAAGTATTGGAGCTTCAGCTTCAGCCTCAGTCCTTCCAATGAATATTCAGGATTTATTTCCTTTTATGATGGACTGGGTGATCTCCTTGCAGTTCAAGGAACTCTCAAGAGTCTTCTCCACACCACAGTTCGAAAGCATCAAATCTTCAGAGCTCAGCTGAAGTGCTGGAGTCCTGGGACAATAAAAAGAAGTCAATGACCACTGTGGCTGGAAAGGGAGATTCTATTCCATGCACAGAGAACTCAGCAGCAGACAACCTATGGCCTCCACTGCTGTGTTTAAGAAGAGCATTTATGGATCACAAGAAACCCTAGCAGAGTATGTATGGTCCTCTGCTAGGAGCAAGCCTCCTCAAAACTGAAGCCCTCCTTCCATTCATACCACTCCCCTGGTAGCTCAGCTGATAAAGAATCTGCCTGCAATGAAGGAAACCCCAGTTCAATTTCTGGGTCTGGAAGATCTGCTGGAGAAAGGACAGGCTACCCATTCCAGTATTCTTGGGCTTCCCTGGTGGCTCAGCTGGTAAAGAATCTGCCTGCAATGCTGGAGACCTGGGTTCAATCCCTGGGTATGGAAGATCCCCTGAAGAAGGGAATAGCTACCCACACCAGTATTCTTGCCTGGAGAATTCCATGGACAGACGAGCCTGGCAGGCTATAGTCCATGCAGTTGCAAGAGTCAGACCCAACTGAGCAGCTAACACTTTCATTCATTTTTCATTAGCGCCACACGAGTATTTGTGCAAGGATTTGAGTGTCTGTTTATACTTCCCTGGTAGCTTAGCTGGTAAAGAATCCGCCTGCCATTCAGGAGACCCTGGTTCGATTCCTGGGTCAGGAAGATCCCCTAGAGAAGGGATAGGCTACCCATTCCAGTATTCTTGGGCTTCCCTGGTGGCTCAGCTGGTAAAGAATCTGCCTGCAATGTGGGAGACTTGGTTTTAATCCCTGGGTTGAGAAGATCCCCTGGAGAAGGGGATGGCTACCCATTCTAGTATTCTGGGCTGGAGAATTCCATGGACTGTATAGTCCATGGGGTTGCAAAGAGTCCGACATGACTGAGTGACTTTCACTTTCATGCACTCACACTGTATCACAGAAAAGTGGGTAGAGGGAATGTGATTGAGATGGATAAGCAGAGTCAGGAATTTTTAACTCTGAAGCTCTGTTTCTGTCTTCATATGGAGATCACTTATACTCTTCAGTTGATTCACCAGCCCTGAGGGGCCTGGATGTTAGGGGACATCATAGTTCAAGCATCCAGAGAATATTAAAATTACTTCAATTTAAAATTTAAAATCATTCTAATCAGTGGGAGTATAGATTCTCCCCAGGCAACTTTATTACAATGTTGCCCAAACTGTGGCCACTTTCATGCCATCATCATTAATCTTTGACATAGCTGTATTCTGTGGTGATTAGAAATTAGTCATTTAAGAATTGGCTTATTTGATTTTTTAAAAGCACATCAATTTTAAAAGGAATTTTTGTATTACATTTGTGTTTTATTTCAATAAAATTTACCTACTTTTTAAAAAATAAAACTTCATTTCAAGACTTCAAATGTCAAATCAGTATCAGCTATCAGCTGTCATCAACAGAAGGCAAGAGTATAAGTACACTGTTATTTTTACTTATGCTTGTTCTAACTGAATAGGGATTCCCAGGTGGCTCAGTGGTAAAGAATCCACCTGCCAATGCCACAGACGTGGGTTGAATCCCTGGGTCAGGAAGATTCCCTGGAGGAGGAAATGGAAACCCACTCCAGTAGTCTTGCCTGGAAAATCCGACAGTCAGAGGAGCCTGACAGGTTACAGTCCATGGGGTCGCAAAGAGTCGAACACGACTGAGCATGCACGAACATTCTAATTCAATAGAATAATTCTTTCAAGAACAATTTTCTCTCCCTGTCTCTGGATGCACAGGGGTCTTTTCCACTCTCTGCCTCCATCTGCATAAATTGTGAGGCATCATATAGTTAGCAAACATCTATATAGCACTCATGATGTATCAGGTACTATTTAAACAGCTTTACAAATATGGACATTGTTAATTCTGTTAATAACATTACAAGGTAGGATACATAGCTATTATCTCCAGTCTACGGATGGGAAAACTGAGACACAGAAAGATGAGGTGACTGGCCAGAGGCCACACAACTAGTAGGTGGAAGAGCTAGGATTCAAGCCCTGATCTTGGTTTAAAAATTCAACTCCCAGCTGAGAGGTGCCACCTTCCTTGGAGAAATGGTTGATTCCAGGTCTGGGGCATGGAAGTATGAGGTGAGCCTTGGTCGTCTACTTGTCCCAGGAAGCAGGGAGCTGTCAAAAATGATGGAGGTGTGTCAAAACAGCCCGCCTTGTAATGGCCAAATTTGGGACAATTTTAGCATGAGAAATGACAGAAGTTGATTGTTATACAATGAATGACTAAAATTCCATGAGTTCATATGGACTCTTGAAGGAGAGGGAGAAACGGAGAAAGCAAGAGAGAGGGGAAGGAGACATAGAAAGAAACAGAAAGAATTTCTTTAAGAAGACCAGCCAATATAGATAGAATAACAGAATGACTCAGACAAAGCACCGTTCTTAAACTTCCCATTTAATAATCATTGCAGGCAGGGATTAGCAAAGGATGCTACCACCTCCAAGAGAAAGGTTATTGGGGAACAGAAATTTTGCCCAGTACCAATGCTTCAGCCATGGACACCTTTTAAGTGGGTGCTTTCACAATGGGTTATCTGGTGTCACCACCTTAACTGAAGGACAGCTTTTTTTCCTTGATGGTGGGACCCCTTAAAGTTGTATGCCACCTGACGTGGTATGCTGTGAAGGACAGGGCATCATCTGTAAACAGTTGTCCCCAAAAAGGTAAAACTTGAACCTAATTCAAATTAACCAGAATCTAATTTAACTGAATCTAATTTAGGCCTGAATTCCAATTTACTAAAAATATAGGGGACAAGGACACAAAACAGATAACAACTTGAGAAAGCAATCAGACAAATCCTGGATGTGGAACATTCTACAAGACAACTCTCCCCTAGACTACCAAAAGTCAACGTCATACAAATATGTGTGTATATGTTTCTGGGAGGGGTGTGTCTAGGTTAAAAGACAGTAAAAAAGTACAGTACGTGGATCTTGATTGGATAGTGGTTTAAAACAGTTTTAAAATGCTCTCTTAAGGCAAACAAGGAAATTGGAGTGCATGGAAGTATGAGGTGAGCATGGAAGTATGAGGAGTGCAGCTATTATATATTCTGGAAACCATTCTTTTTCTTAGGTTAATCATGATGTTTTCATTGTGTCAGGAATGCCTTACTCTTAGGAGACTGAACTATTTAATGACAAAGAGCTGTGATGTCTGCAACTTTAAATAGTTCAGAAAAAAAAAGCAGAAATGCATAGAAATAGATGATGGATAGACAGCTGGACAGATCAATGATAGAACAATCATAACAAAGTATTAGGTGTCGAATCTAGGCAGTCTTTATTACATTGATTTTGCAGATTTTCTGGACATTTGAAAATGTTTATAGAATCAAGTCGAGGAAGATAAAACAAAGATTCATGCTCCTCACAGCCCAGCCTGCTGCCTACTGTCAGATGGAAAGGCGGAAATGCTCCCAGTCTGTCCCCTGATGTCGCCCCATCTACCATGCAGGGCCTTCAAGTAGCAGACCATGGACTACAGTGGTCCTCATACCTAAGGACATGGGTGCAGCCTCGAGGTTGTGGCATCAGCCCTTTCTGGAGCAGTGACAATTCCTGTCTCTCTCAGCTTATGCATGGGCCTCTGCTTTGTTGAAACACCCTGGCTTGCTGCATCACATTTCCCCACCCCGGTAGGTGTCAGCACCCCACTGTAGACAAAGCTGCAGGGTCATCTTGCCCCCTCCCTGTATCTCCAGTCTGCCCAGCAGGTTAGAAAGAGGCTCAGAATCACCTGCATCCTGCAGCTTCCTTTTCTGAACTGCCCCTCTTTCCCTCTGCAGCACCAAAGTCCGCCGCGACATTCATTTGCAGATAATTTGCTGTAAATCTGCCCCATCTAAGACCCATTGCAAAGCCATTCAGCAGGTAGAGGCATATGCCGCAGGACTCTCAGAATTGGAAGTTAAGACCTTATGTCTGCAGCCCGGATGGCTATCATGAATCTTTCTATCAGGACACGTTCTCTGAGATTAGGCTGCGGGCCACCAAGCATATGCCATCCCCTCAGCTGCTCAGTCAGAATCCAGCTGAGCATCCTCCATAAGCCACTGATGTCTGGGATCTGGAAATGTGCAGCTGCCTCTGTCTAGTATGATGGTCACAGGTGAGTGGAGACTGAGCTGAATCCCTCACAGGGAGCAACCAGTAGCCGACACAGGCATTTCATCCAGAGAGAGATGCTCTCGCCTTTCTCCTGGCTCCCGCCGGGGCTCTGAGCTTCCTCCTGGGTTCCAGCTTTGCCTTTTGTTCAGCAACCAAGAAGTCCTGCATGAGATCTCACTTCAGTTAGTTCTGCTGCAGTTTGAATCTATTTCCTCGTTTTCTTTTTGACTGATTTATCTTAAGAATTAAATTTTACTCCTTTAGACCTTCCTTTTTGGGGTTTCCCTGGTGGCTCAGATGGTAAAGAATCTGCTTGCAATGCGGGAGACCTGAGTTTGATCCCTGGGTCGGGAAGATCTCCTGGAGAAGGGAATGGCTACCCTTGCCTGGAGAATCTCATGGACAGAGGAGCCTGGTGGGCTACAGTCTATGGGATTGCAAAGCGTCAGACACAAGTGAGCTACTAACCCACACACAGAACCTTCTTTTAGACTGAACAACTCATCCCAATTTGCTTAAATTTTCCTGTTTCGCCACCGAAAATCACATAGGTTAGGAGACTCCTCAGTCTGGGGGAATCCAGGATTTCTGGTTGTTTTTCCTTCCCTCGTTCCCTCCCTCTGCATCCCAGGAGGAATTATTCCTTCTGGTTCTCTTCCTTCTCTATACTACCACCACCCAGGAGGTGATTGTCAGTGTCAAAAACAATAGCAAGTATTTATTTCATAGAGGCAGTGAAAAGTGAAAGTGAAGGTCATTCAGTCTCATTCAGTCGTGTCCGACTCTTTGAGACCCCATGGACCATACAGTCCATGGAATTCTCCAGGCCAGAATACTGGAGTGGGTAGCCTTTCCCTTCTCCAGGGGATCTTCCCAACCCACGGATGGAACCCAGGTCTCCTGCATTGCAGGTGGGTTCTTTACCAGCTGAGCCACAATGGAAGCCCTCATAGAGGTAGGGGGATTCTTGATTTTGTGTGTGTGTGCTTATTTCAGTCAGTCCTCACTGACCCTTTGGGGAGGTTCTGTTACCTCTATATACATTTGAGAAAACCAGGGCAGACCCAGACTGGGAGTTTGCCCCCAGTCATGCCGCAGGACTAGGGGGAGGAATTGGGCTTCTAACCCAGATCAGAAGGCTTGACCCCCAGATCCCTCTCACCTAACTACCTCCAGACACAAGGTCACAACTGCCCATGGTTTCAAAAAGCAGGACTCAAAGATCTGAATAATAGGAACTTCCAAAGAATTCTTTTTTAGAATGATTTTTAGCAATGTCACATGATTTTAATATTTTTTATGGTTAGATGATGACCCCCTTGCCCACTTGACTGTTACCCAATCTCCTCATTACACGTATACTGGAGTCAGTATAGTGCAAGTCAGTTATTCTGGAGAGAGACGAGTGAAAGACAAGCCTACTTTTAAAATGGTTGTCATTGAAAGACCTGGCTCTAAAAGCCTCCAGGCTGGGCGCCAGGACCAAGGACTGAATGTCAGGAGACTTGAGTTCTAGCCACTTCCCATCTCCACGTGGACAAAGAATAAAATTCTGAGTGAAGCCTCAGCCTTTCACATTCCCTCCAGAACTCTTGTGTCCTGGCCTTGCTTATCCTTCCTCCTCACTTCTCCCCACCTCTTCATGGGCCGCCCACACCACCCTGAACCTCCTACCCTTTCTGGAAGCCCTGCCTCCTTCCTACCCTTGCCCCCTCCAAGTTGAGTGCCCTCCCCTTGGCTGGCATCTCCTGGAGCTACTGCATGGCTTTTAACAGAAGTACTGCTTTGCCCCTGTCTAGCTTCTTGCACAGATTCCCGACCCTCGCCAGCTCCTGGTCATGAGGTTTAAGTGTCCTAGATAAACTTAGTCCCCTGATTAAGTCTCATACTCTCACTGTGCCTCAGTCTCCATGCCTGTAAAATGGGGATGATGATGAGGATCTGTAAAACTGTGGCTGGGTCTGTAACAGAGCTTACACTCAGGAGGGAGATGAATAAAAACAAGGTAATAATAGAACTAAGATCATGGCATCCGGTCCCATGACTTCATGGCAAATAGATGGGGAAACAATGAAAACAGTGACAGACTTTATTTTGGGGGCCTCCAAAATCACTGCGGATAGTGACTACAGCCATAAAATTAAAAGAAGTTTGCTCCTTAGAAGAAAAGCTATGACCAACTTAGACAGCATATTAAAAAGCAGAGACATTACTCTGCCAACAAAGGTCCATCTAGTCAAAGCTATGGTTTTTCCAGTAGTCATGCATGGATGTGAGATTTGGACTATTAAAAATCTGAGCCCCGAAGAATTGATGCTTTTGAACTGTGGTGTTGGAGAAGACTCTGGAGAGTCCCTTGGACTGCAAGGAAATCCAATCAGTCCATCCTAAAGGAAATCAGTCCTGAATATGCATTGGAAGGACTGATGCTGAAGTTGAAACTCCAATACTTTGGCCACTTGATGCGAAGAACTGACTCATTGGAAAAGACCCTGATGCTGGGAAAGATTGAAGGCAGGAGGAGAAGGGGATGACAGAGGATGAGATGGTTGGATGGCATCACTGACTCAATGGACACGAACTTGAGTAAGCTCCGGGAGTTGGTGATGGACAGGGAAGCCTGGCATGCTGAAGTCCATGGGGTCACAAAGAGTCGGACACGACTGAGCGATTGAACTGAACTGAACTGAACTGAATAATAGTAGTGAATGTCAATCCACCACTTACTCTGTGCCAGCCTCTCCTATGCAGGCTACACTGATGAACTCATTTAGTTCTCACCAGAATTCTTGGGAGTTAGTGTTATCATTCCCATTTTACAGAAAAGGAAATGGAGGTGCAGAGGTCTCCTAGATATTGAGGGCGGCTCAGAGATCTGAACCCACATGTTCTGGCTTTAGAGTCCAGGCTCTTCAATACTATGTCAGATGGCAACAATGCTTTCTAGAAAGCAAATGGGGTATTTGGAGAGTAATTCAGTGGGGAGGTTATCAGGGAAGACTTCTCGAAGGTGATGTCTCTGTTCTAAGACTTCAAGGTTGATAAGAAGACAGACAAGGGACCATCTAACTCAGCGGTTCTCAGTCCAAGCTGCTCATTAGCATCACCTAAGGACAGTTTAGGTGACCAACCTAGATAGCACATTGGAAAGCAGAGACATTACTTTGCCAACAAAGGTTCGTCTAGTCAAGGCTATGGTTTTTCCAGTGGTCATGTATGGATGTGAGAGTTGGACTGTGAAGAAAGCTGAGAGCTGAAGAATTGATGCTTTTGAACTGTGGTGTTGGAGAAGACTCTTGAGAGTCCCTTGGACTGCAAGGAGATCCAACCAGTCCATTCTGAAGGAGATCAGCCCTGGGATTTCTTTGGAAGGAATGATGCTAAAGCTGAAACTCCAGTACTTTGGCCACCTCATGCAAAGAGTTGACTCATTGGCAAAGACTCTGATGCTGGGAGGGATTGGGGGCAGGAGGAGAAGGGGACGACAGAGGATGAGATGGCTGGATGGCATCACCGACTCGATGGACATGAGTCTGGGTGAACTCCGGGAGTTGGTGATGGACGGGGAGGCCTGGTATGCTGCGATTCATGGGGTCGCAAAGAGTCGGACACGACTGAGTGACTGAACTGAACTGAACTGAACTGAAGGACAGTTTGGGGGGCTTCCCAGGTGGCTCAGTTTTAAAGAATCCACCTGCCAATGCAGAAGACAAGGATTTGATTCCTGAGTCAGGAAGATCCCCTCGAGAAGGAAATAGCAACCCACCCCAGTATTCTTGCCCAGAAAATCCCATGGACAGAGGAGCCTGGTGGGCTACAGTCCGTGGGGTCACAAACAGTCGAACACAACTTAGTGACTGGACATCAACAGCAAAGGACAGTGTTAGGAAATGGAATGCCTGAGCCCTCCCCTGGGGCAAGTCAGGCAGCACTTCTGTGGATGAGCCCAGACCCCTGCATTTTTAACAACCTCCCAGGAGAGTGCAGCCTACAGCCAAGGCTGAGAATCAGGAGTCAGAAGAAGGGAAACGCAGGGAGTAGGAACACACACCTCTAGCCTTCCGAGGAGTGACGCATCCTCCTCATCCCCCCATCTTTGCCTGTGGCCTCTATTCTCCCCTCTGCCCTGCCCTGGTGCTTAAACAAAGAGAAGGAGAGAGGAATTAAAGCTCCATTTAGGGAAAAGGTTAAGAGCAGCTTTGCCTCCTAAGTGAACAGGAGGCCAGCAGGGGGGCCGAATCAATGCGGCTCCCATCAGGCCCCTGATGACAAATGACATTCTGAACCAGTATCTCCACAGATACTTCTAAGCTGACCCTTGGAGATAGCTAATAAAAGACCAACCTGTCCTCCAAGATTAACGACTCGGGAGAAAGATGGAGGGAGGAGGGAGCGGGCAAGCAGTGGCTCTGGAAACCTTTGCTGCCCCAGCCTCCCACAGATGGCGAGGAGGCCAGAACAAAGGAAGCTATGGACAGCAAACATCCCTGGCTGGAACGTTTTGTTTGCAACCTGCCCTTCTGCTGGGATCCCCGTCTGAACTTCCTTCCCTGCCCTGTGCCCCCACTGAGATGCGCAGTCCATCTCACCCCCTTCCCTGGTGTTCCAGCATAACCCAGGCTCCCTCTTCCTTGGTTTTCTCTTTGGAATTGTGTCTACGCCCTGCTGTCCACTCTTTCCTGGGCTGTGGTCCTCAGCTATGCCTGTCTTGTTATGCCTTTCCTAGCTTCTCCTCGTGCACTTTCTCTCTCTTCACTTTTCATTTGTCTCTTTCTCTGTTTTGCTTCATCTCTACCAGCCTGCCTTTCAATCTCTCCCTTAGAGGTGTGTGTTACTTGTGTTTTTCTCCGTCTTTCCGTCCCGCTTCACCCCTGTCTCTCGGTCTCCCAGTCTCTTCCATCTCTCTGTCTCTGTGCCTCTCTCTGTCCCTGCTCTGACTCTCTAACACCTGTCTGTGTGTGTGTCATCCTTTCCATTTTGCAGCATCTTTGACAACCCTGCTTCTCTCCATTTCCGTCTCTTACTTGTCTCTCTCTCCCCTCTGGCTCTCTGCCCTTCTTTGCGTTTCTCTTTCTCTCCTCTCCTTTCCCCAGCTCTCAGTGTCTCAGCAAGCTCCTCCTCATCCTTGCCTTTTCCAGGAGTGTGGACAGGGTCTAGGAGCAGGTTCTCGTCTCACCGTGGACGCAGTCAGTGGTGGGCAGGGCTGGGCTGGAGAGTGGCAGCCTACCCCACTCACACTTATCCACCAGCACCCTGAACCCACTATGGTGTGGGTCCCAGAATCTGACCTTGTCCCACTGTCTAGCCCCCTGTGGTATCCTCATCACTTCCTACTCTCCAATGCCTTTTCCATAGAAAAATATAGATAAGACCTCTCACTCCTCAACTTCATTCTGTCCCATCACTGTCAGAGAGAGCTTGGGTTCACAACTGAGAAATTCCAGGCCAGTCATGAATCATGCTTATTGCTTAGTAACTGCAGCTGTGATTTACTAAACACGTGTGGCCTGCCATGTAGTCTGTACATGTAACTCATTTCCACAATAATCCTGCAATGTAGATATCATCATCCCCATTTTTCGGATGAGGAGACCAGGGATCAGAGAGGTTAAGATACCTATTCAAGGTCATACAGCTAGTAAATGGTAGAGGCAGAATTCAAGTCTGTCCTGGGTGGTCCCAAGGGTCATGCTCTTTCTGCTGAATCTTTCAGCACTGTGCTGCCTGATGAGGTGATGGCTAGCCACGTGTGGCTATTTAAATTCATCAAAATGAAAGAGAGTTTAAAACTGAGCTTCTCCATCACACTCCCCGCTTTTCAAGCACTCAGTGGCCACCAGATTGGACAGCACAGATTTGAACATTTTCATCCATGCCGAAAGTTCTGCTGCAAAGTGTTGTTTTAGATAAATATGGAGGAGTTTTTTGTGTCGATTTTCTGGGAGAACAAAAAAGAAGAGGTTATTGAAGTGACCCCGGGTCATATGAGAGTTTCCATGGAAGAGCTTGGACGGAAGCAGCAGTCCTGTTTCCAGATACCTGCAGGCAGCACCACCTGTGCCTCCCAAACCTGCCTTTATAGCCCTATCGATGTCAGAATCACCACCCAGGAACACTGCTTTCATGAAGGGGATGGGAAGGGTGGATGTGTATATTCTTATATAAGGCAGGAAAAGCACAATCTTATGTCAGAAATTGAATTTTCTTATTTCGGTTGGTGTCCAGGGCTTTGAACCCTGACATGAACAGCCTATCTTATTCCAGTCGATCAAAAACATTTCATAATGCCAGCTCCTTCTGCAAGGTCACCTTGAAATCTCTTCCCTGCTCGAAGCATCTCAACTCTTCCTTTCCCTAATAGAAACATTCTTGAAATCTGAGTAAAATGGATGTGCTCAGCCTTGTTCCTTTTTCAAGAAAACTGTATCTCACCCCTCTGGAACAAGTCACTAAAAAGAGGAAAATATTTATACTTTTCTTGCAAGCTCACCAGTCTGGACAGTTTGAAGACCCTAGCATCCTCCAGCCCCATTTGCTTACATTAGAAGGTGTGTGTGTGTGTGTGTGTGTGTTAGTTGATCAGTGTGTCCAACTCTTTGCACCTGCATGGACTGTAGCCTGCCAGGCTCCTCTGTTCATGGGATTCTCCAGGCAAAAATACTGGAGTAGGTTGCCGTTCCCTTCTCCAGGGGATCTTCCTGACCTAGGAATCTTACCACAGTCGTCTGCATTGCAGGCAGACTCGTTACCATCTGAGCCATGAGGGAAGCCCCCTTGGTCTTGTGCAAATTTCTCCCCAGGTGGCTCCGAGCCTGCAGTGGTCTCTCTTGGTTGCTCTAGAAGGTGTTCCCTCCCACAGCTCCCTCGTGCCCCTGTGCTGATCTGTGGGCATTAGTCCCTCCTGCTCTAGGGTTCTCCTCCCTGGTGTCTCTGCCTCTCGTTTAGGCACCAGAGGATCTCCAGTTCTGATGGCTGTCATCCTAAGCCTTTAGATACTAGTATGTGATCTAGCATTAAAACAAAGCTAGCTTGTGGTCTATGAGAGAACTAGTCCCTCCTCTTGACCTTATTTTGATACAGTAAGTCCCCTACATACAAACTTTCAAGTTGCAAGCTTTCAAAGATGCGAACAAGTGTTGGCATGTCCGGTCACGTAAGTGAATTCACATGTCTGGTATACATTGTCACGTGTGTGCACCCTCTACAAGTGGTTGTGTTTTGTGTACTTTACCACACAATACTGTATAGACTAAAGAGTATGGAATCTTTATTTCAAGCCCAGAATGTCTGGAAGCAAGTGTAAAAGCAGCAGCAATATAGCTGGTATCAATGTCTTTCTAAGGTACTGCACTGTAGGACTAAAAATGTTTTCTTTATTGTTGTGTGTGTGTTTTACATATTGTGTGAAAAGCATTATAAACCTATTGTAGCACAATACTATATAGCTGATGGTGTTAGTTGGATACCTAGGCTAACTTTGTTGGACTTACAAACAAATTGGACATATGAACATGCCCTTGGAAAGGAACTCGTTCGTATGCAGGGGACTTACTTTACTCAGTTAGAAGTGGCTCCAGGCAATATTGTTTGGCCCCAAATGTTACTGTATCCTGGAGCCCTTCTTATAAACAGATTTTATTTCTGTCTAATGGTGGAGACTTAGGCGTAATGGTTACAAGCATGTGTGATGGAGCCAGGTAGACTGGTGTGAATCCCAGCTCTGCCACTTACTGGGTGGGTAACCAGACATAAGTTACTTAGCCCCCTTGTGCCTCAGCTTCCTCATCTGTAAAATGGGGATAATTCTAACCTCCCAAGTGTGAAGGCTGAATTCGCTGTTGTTGTGGATATGATCTCACTCTGCTCTTTGGATTCAGGAGTGCCTCCTGATGTGGTTCCAGCCTCACTGTGCTCAGATGTCTACTCCCTGACCATAGAAGATGCTGGCTGCAGCTGCCCCTTTTTCCTTTGTCTTCTGGGAGGCTTTTCTACACCATTCCTGCTCTTCATTAATCAGTCTTCCATCCAACCCTCCCCACACATGTCTGAAGTCCAGTGAAGGTGACAGAAGGCTCAACTCAAGTGGACACACCATCTCCTCTCAGTCCCCTGTCTGCTCTACTTTTAGAAATGGAGGGGCTGAGGCCCAGTGTGGCAAGAGAGTGCACTCAATCCAACACAGATCTTTGATGGAAAGGCTACAACCCAGACCTGGTGTGTTTTGCACCAGAGTCCTCTTCCCCTCAAGACCTCAGGTTATCTCCACTTGAGATGTAAAGCTTCGTGAGTCTTAAGAATGAAGTATGGAAATTTGAACTGCTGCCTCAGCAGCCTGCCCTCTTTCTGTCATTTGTCCTGTTTAGCTGTGACCTTCTGACATGAGCATCCAGTTCACCCCGACAATCTGCAGTTCACACCCTCTCACCTTCCTCTGTCATTGCTCCAGCTGCCATGAGACTCCTCACTCTGAGGTTCTCTTCTCTTGCGCCACCTCCCTCCTGCTGGGCTGTGCCCAGGTACACTCTCCTGTCATTCCAACTCAAGATCTCACTTTGGACATGACATCAGCGTTTCCCCACAGCTCAGAAGGGGCCCCTTTGACCCTGGCATGGCCCCAGGATGGAAGGACTGGACCTACTCGCTCCTGGCTTCTCTCCATGAGGGAGAGCACAGAAAGGGACACAGGGCCGCCTGGTTCCCAAGACTCCAGCAGTACAAGGTGCTGGCAACTTCACGATTTTTTTTATAGTAACCTCTAAATCCCTTTCCAGGCTGGAAGGACTCATGACTTTTTATTTAATATGTGCTCTCCCTCTCTTTCGGTTCATTGGCTCCAGACTTATTATCTCCCATTTGTCTGCATTATGCTGCCTTTTCCTCTGACCATCTGAATGACCCACAGTAACCCCAGCCAACCCCAGCCCCATCCATTTCTGGGGACGTGTGCCTGCTTGTGCTTGTGTGGGCCTGTGCACTTGTTTCCACTGTTCCCATTAGAGCAGGTCCTGGGGCAGAGAGGGTGAGGAAAACTACCCTGAGTCCCAGGCTGGGTTGAGGACATAGAAGGAGGAGCCCAGTATTATAGGGACCGTATTTCTGAGACTCAGTTTGCTAACATGTAAAATGGGAATAATAGCTACATCATAGTTATCAGAGTTACCATAAGGACAAAGAAAGATGAGTATCAGGAAAATGCCTGCACTGTTATAGTACATGGCATATACGTGCTGTGCTTGGTTGCTCGGTTGTGTCCAACTCTGCAGCCCCATGGACTGTAGCCCAAAGGGCCCCTCTCTCCATGGGATTCTCCAGGGAAGAATACTGGAGTGGGTTGCCATGCCCTCCTCCAGGGGATTTTCCCAACCCAGGGATCGAACCCACGTCTCCTGCATTGCAGGAAGATTCTTTACTGTCTTGGCCACGGGGAAGGCCATATGGCATATATAGCGTATGTATATTTCACTGTAGGTGATAATCAGTACTATGTAAAAACTTGCTGTCATTATTGTTGTTGTCATGACAATTGCTCAAGAAGTTGTGGTAGATAAGACCCAAGATTCCATACTAATAAAATAATGGCCACCATGACCAAGCACCCACTAGGTTCTAAGTACTGTGTGTGAAGTACTTCATTTTTCAAAGCTCCCTATTTCCTTGCTCTGGATACAATAATAATGCTAATGGTAGGGAAAGATATACATACACATATGCCATGTAGAGACCACTTACTGGAAAAGACCCTGATGCTGGGAAAGATGGAAGGCGAAAGGAGAAGGGAGCGGTAGAGGATGAGAGGATTAGATAGCATCACCGACTCAACGGACATGAATCTGAGCAAATTCTAGGAGACAGTGGAGGACAGAGACACTTGGTACGCTGCAATCCACAGGGTCACAATGAGTGAGACATGACTTAGCGACTGAAAATTAACAACAAACACACATATGCAGATTACTAGATAAAACTGAAAAGTATGAGTGCCTAGCAGAGTGTCTCTAATTCATGTTCAGAACCTCATCAACATTAGCAAAATAGTAGCCAGGCTGAGGAGTTATTAAATGAATCTCTATACACTACCCAACACAATCACTCATTTAATATGTGCATTTCCAGACATTTATCTATACATATGGTTATAGACTTTTTAGATTATTTTATGAAAGCATGATTGTATTGTCCATAATGATTTGTGAATCACATTTTCTTCCCACTGACCAATTTATTGTGGTCCTATTTATGTGCTGGTCACTGGGGTTTCTTTGGTGCTGGGCACAACAGAGTAGACCAGTAGGGAAGAGGTTTTCTCAAACTTACAAGGTTATTGACTGTCTATTTAAAATGCGAACACAGAATTGAAGTTTTAAAGACCCCCCCCCCCCAAAGAAGCACATACTGGTGATTATTGTATGTTATTTGAATTATGTTAATGATAGCCTGCATGTGCGCCCATGCGTGTGCACGCACACACACACACACACACACACACACAGTGGGATAAAGACTTTTGATATGCTGTCCCATTAAACAGATGTACTACACTGTATTTCATTTCTCTTTGATGGATACTTAGGTTATCTCCAAAGTGTGATCCATTTGATTCATAAGTCCCAAGTCATTGATGGAAAAACAGAAGACTTTTATTTTTCCAGTAGCTGCCACTAACTAACTCTGCCCTTCATTTCCCCTTTATTGTTACCTAGAGGGCTTCCTCCAGGAGATCCCTGACCTAGATCAGATAGACACATTCTGGTATTAAAGTCTTGCCTGGATTTTTAAGTTTATGTCTTGGTCATCTCACAATCGCAATCTCATATGCTATTTAAAGCCCCGCCCCTTCTTCCATCTTAGGACTCTGGGACTTGAGAGAGCAAGGTGGTTCTTGCCTCCTCCCCCGATGGTCAGTCTGCACCATTACAGTATCTGATACTTCCTCATTCAGCTCAGGGTGCTCTAGATTTGGTCCACAAGCAGGGTGGGAACCTTCTTCAGATAGCTCCAGACTTAAGGAATGCTTTCCCTGTGCCTACTTCATTTGCTTACAGGGAGTAGATCCTCTGGAGAAGTAGGATGAGGTAGGGAGATATCTCCAAAAGGTGACCTGGCTCTCCCCTCCTTGTCTTCTTGTATTTTCTTCGGGGCAGTAGAAGGATGGTGCTGGGCTGCTATGGCAGGCCCTCCAGCCCAGGGTCTCCTGAAGCCTGCCCACCTGGGCTTGTGAGCATGAGCTGTTCGTATCTCCTCCAAACTCCATGTCAGGGAGGGCAGACTGGTAGCTGGAAATCAGCCCTGGTGGGAATATTTACATCACGGAAATTGGCGTTATCTGAGAAACTGCCCCCAACCCCCACCCCAGAGCTGATTGTTTAACATTTATCAGCTTACCATCACCTCTCACCCATCCAACACTTGGTCACCGTAGTTAAAGTATGGGATGCTTACTACTGTTTGCATCTCAGCCATTAGAGGTCAAAGATAAGAACTCAGCAAAGATCACACCATCATAACAAGCTTTTCATATTACAAATGATGCTGCAGTGACCAACTTTTTATGTTTAACCTGCCCATTTGAATGATTATTTTCTTTGGCTAAGTTTCTGGAAATGCTGAATCTAAAAGTATGTATAAGTTTAAGGTTTCGGATATATATGGTTCAAATTGCCCTTCAGAAAAGATGGACCTATTTCTACTTCTATTACCAACATGTTGAACATACTGCACGTTTGCCATAACTAATGTGTTAGTCATTCAGTTGTGTCTGACTTTTTGCGACCCCATGGACTGTAGCCCACCAGGTTCCTCTGTCTATGGAATTCTCCAGGCAAAGATAGTGGAGTGGGCTGCCATGCCCTTCTCCAGGGGATCTTCCCATTCTAGGGATCAAACCCACATCTTCTTCATTGGCAGAAAGATTCTTTACCATCTGAGCCACCAGGGAAGCCCTTGCCAGAACTAAATATGATTTTTAAATATATTTTTAGTCTTTTATGCAAAAAAGTATTTTTTTTTTTATCTGTGTGTGTGTGTGTCTTTGACTGCCCAGTATGTTTGGATGGTTTGATGGACTGTTCATTTATTGATTAATAGCATTTCCTACATACCTTCTTCTTTTGTGAATTTCCAAAAAGGCAGAGGAGAGTGGCCCCCAAGAGGAAAGGACAGGGAGCAGGAGGACTGCTCTGTCAAGTGGCCCTGGTTTGTCCCCCACCTGCCCTGACTCTGCCTGAGCAGGGCCCCAAGGTCTGCAAGCCCAAGGCACATTTTTAGAGGCCACACTTTAATTAAAACCTTTCTTACATGATGCATTATCTATAAAAGCAGTTCAGTTAGGTTATTGATTTTGCTGTGTGGTTACAGAGTTCCCATGGGAAGTGTTATTCCACTCTTTGTGGCTTTCTGACCATGGTATCTGTAAGTTTCTTTGTGAGGATTACATACTCATCCAGTCATATGCCTGGACACACATACACACACATGTACACACACACACATTCAGAGGAACACATTCACAGTCATACCCTTATTCACATATAGACACACATACAGATTCATACTACCACACGATTACACTCATCTCACACGCTAGCAAAGTAATACTCAAAATTCCCCAAGCCAGGCTTCAACAGTATGTGAATTGTGAACTTCCAGATGTTCAAGCTGGATTTAGAAAAGGCAGAGGACCAGAGATCAAATTGCAAACATCCGTTGAATCATTGAAAAAGCAAGAGAGTTTCAGAAAAGCATCTACTTCTGCTTTATTGACTATGCCAGAGCCTTTGACTGTGTGGACCACAACGAACTGTGGAAAATTCTTCAAGAGATGGAAATACCAGACCACCATACCTGCCTCCTGAGAAATCCTTATGCTGGTCAAGAAGCAACAATTAGAACTGGACATGGAACAACAGACTGGTTCCAAATCAGGAAAGGAGTATGTCAAGGCTATATATTGTCACCCTGCTTATTTGCTTATTTAACTTATATGCAGAGTACACCATGAGAAACGCTGGACTGAATGAAGCACAAGCTGGAATCAAGATTGTGGAAGAAATATCAATAACCTCAGATATGCAGATGACACCACCCTTATGGCAGAAAGCGAAGAAGAACTAAAGAGCCTCTTGATGAAAGTAAAAAAGGAGAGTGAAAAACTGGCTTAAAATTTAAGATTCTGGAAATAGAACTGCCTTATGACCCAGCAATCCCACTGCTGGACATACACACTGAGGAAACCAGAATTGAAAGAGACACATGTACCCCAGTGTTCATCACAACACTGTTTATAATAGCCAGGACATGGAAGCAACCTAGATGTCCATCAGCAGATGAATGGATAAGAAAGCTGTGGTACATTTACACAATGGGGTATTACTCAGCCATTAAAAAGTATACATTGGAATCAGTTCTAATGAGGTGGATGAAACTGGAGCCTATTATACAAGGTGAAGTAAGCCAGAAAGAAAAACACCAATACAGTATACTAATGCATATATATGGAATTTAGAAAGATGGTAATGATAACCCTGTATGTGAGACAGCAAAAGAGACACAGATGTATGGAACAGTTTTTTGGACTCTGTGGGAGGGGGTCAGGGTGGGATGATTTGGGAGAATGGCATTGAAAGATGTCTAATATCATGTGTGAGATGAATCGCCAGTCCAGGTTTGATGCATGATACTGGATGCTTTGGGCTGGTGCACTGGGATGACCCAGAGGGATGGTATGGGGAGGGATGAGGGAGGGGGGTTCAGGATGGGGAACACATGTATACCCGTGGTGGATTCATGTTGATGTATGGCAAAACCAATACAATATTGTAAAGTAATTAACATCCAATTAAAATAAATAAATTTATAATAAAGAAATAAAACTTAACATTCTGGAAACTTACATTACCATATGTAAAATAGATCAGATCAGATCAGTTGCTCAGTCTTCTCCGACTCTTTGCGACCCCATGAATTGCAGCACGCCAGGCCTCCCTGTCTATCACCAACTCCCGGAGTTCACTCAGACTCACGTCCATCGAGTCAGTGATGCCATCCAGCCATCCCATCCTCTGTCGTCCCTTTCTCCTCTTGCCCCCAATCCCTCCCAGCATCAGAGTCTTTTCCAATGAGTCAGCTCTTCGCATGAGGTGGCCAAAGTACTGGAGTTTCAGCTTTAGCATCATTCCTTCCAAAGAAATCCCAGGGCTGATCTCCTTCAGAATGGACTGGTTGGATCTCCTTGCAGTCCAAGGGACTCTCAAGAGTCTTCTCCAACACCACAGTTCAAAAGCATCAATTCTTCGGCACTCAGCTTTCTTCACAGTCCAACTCTCACATCCATACGTGACCATTGGAAAAACCATAGCCTTGACTAGACGGACCTTTGTTGGCAAAGTAATGTCTCTGCTTTTGAATATGCTATCTAGGTTGGTCATAACTTTCCTTCCAAGGAGTAAGCGTCTTTTAATTTCATGGCTGCAGTCACCATCTGCAGTGATTTTGGACCCCCCAAAAATAAAGTCTGACACTGTTTCCACTGTTGCCCCATCTATTTCCCATGAAGTGATGGGACAGGATGCCATGATCTTCGTTTTCTGAATGTTGAGCTTTAAGCCAACTTTTTCACTCGGCTCTTTCACTTTCATCAAGAGGCTTTTTAGTTCCTCTTCACTTTCTGCCATAAGGGTGGTATCATCTGCATATCTGAGGTTATTGATATTTCTCCCAGCAATCTTGATTCCAGCTTGTGTTTCTTCCAGTCCAGCATTTCTCATGATGTACTCTGCATATAAGTTAAATAAGCAGGGTGACAACATACAGCCTTGATGTACTCCTTTTCCTATTTGGAACCAGTCTGTTGTTCCATGTCCACTTCTAACTGTTGCTTCCTGACCTGCATACATATTTCTCAAGAGGCAGGTCAGGTGGTCTGGTATTCCCATCTCTTTCAGAATTTTCCACAGTTTATTGTGATCCACACAGTCAAAGGCTTTGGCATAGTCAATAAAGCAGAAATAGATGTTTTTCTGGAACTCTCTTGCTTTTTCCATGATCCAGTGGATGTTGACAATTTGATCTCTGGTTCCTCTGCCTTTTCTAAATCCAGCTTGAACATCAGGAAGTTCATGGTTCACATATTGCTGAAGCCTGGCTTGGAGAATTTTGAGCATTACTTTACTAGCATGTGAGATGAGTGCAATTGTGTGGTAGTTTGAGCATTCTTTGGCATTGCCTTTCTTTGGGATTGGAATGAAAACCCAACTTTTCCAGTCCTGTGGCCACTGCTGAGTTTTCCAAATTTGCTGGCATATTGAGTGCAGCACTTTCACAGCATCATCTTTCAGGATTTGGAATAGCTCAACTGGAATTCCATCACCTCCACTAGCTTTGTTCATAGTGATGCTTTCTAAGGCCCACTTGACTTCACATTCCAGGATGTCTGGCTCTAGGTCAGTGATCATACCATCGTGATTATCTGGGTCATGAAGATCTTTTTTGTACAGTTCTTCTGTGTATTCTTGTCATCTCTTCTTAATATCTTCTGCTTCTGTTAGGTCCATACCATTTCTGTCCTTTATCAAGCCCATCTTTGCATGAAATGTTCCTTTGGTATCTCTGATTTTCTTGAAGAGATCCCTAGTCTTTCCCATTCTGTTGTTTTCCTCTATTTCTTTGCATTGATCACTGAAGAAGGCTTTCTTATCTCTCCTTGCTATTCTTTGGAACTCTGCATTCAGATGTTTATATCTTTCCTTTTCTCCTTTTCTTTTTGCTTCTCTTCTTTTCACAGCTATAGATAGCCAACAGGGATGTGCTGTATGGCTCAGGAAAATCAATCAGGAACTCTGTATCAACCTAGAGGGTTGGGTTGGGGAGAAAGATGGGAGGGAGATTCAAAGGGAAGGGATATATGTATACCTATGGCTGATTCCTGTTGAGGTTTGACAGAAAACAACAATATTCTGTAAAGCAATTATCCTTCAATAAAAAAAATAAATTAAAAAAAAAGCCTCAACATTCATAAAACTAAGATCATGTCTTCTGGTCCCATCACTTCATGGCAAATAGATGGAGAAACAATGGAAACAATGAGGGACTTTGTTTTCTTGAGCTCTGAAATCACTGCAGATGGTGAGTGCAGCCATGAAATTAAAAGAGGCTTGCTTTTTGGAAGAAAAGCTATGACCAACCTAGACAGCATATTAAAAAGCAGAGACATCACTTTGCTGACAAAGGTCCATCTAGTCAAAGCCATGGTTTTTGTATGTATGTATACAATAGTCATGTATGGTTGTGAGAGTTGGACTATAAAGAAAGCTGAGTACTGAGGAATTGATGCTTTTGAACTGTGGTGTTGGAGAAGACTCTTGAGAGTCCCTTGGACTGCAAGGAGATCCAACCAGTCCATCCTAACAGAAATCAGTCCTGAATATTCATTGGAAGGACTGATGCTGAAGCTAAAACTCCAATACTTTGGCCACCTGATGCAAAGAACGGACTCATCTGTAAAGACCCTGATGCTGGAAAAGATTGAAGGCAGGAGGAGAAGGGGATGATAGAGGATGAGATGGTTGGATGGTGTCACTAATTTGATGGACATGAGTTTGAATTAGCTCCGGGAGTTGGTGATGAACAGGGAAGCCTGGCGTGCTACAGTCCATAAGGTCATAAAGAGTCAGACACGCTGAGCAACTGAACTGGCTGACAGACTCATACACATATACAAACATGGACACATAAGCACATACAGGCACACACTCATTCAGACACACTCACCCATGCTCATATGCCCGGACACACACAGACACACTCATATAGACATGCAGGTACAAGGACACACATGTACACTCAACAGATACAGCCTTTTCTGCCCTTCACACTCAATGCTGCCGCCATATTTAATTTCTTCCACCCCTTTGCACAGGCTACACCTGCTCTCTGCTTGAGAACTCTGTGCACATTATTTTTTCTGCCTAGGACCCTCTTCCTTCCACTTGTCATCTGAATGTCCTGGACTCTGGTCACTGCTTTCAGACACCTGCCCTGGCTCTCTGGGCTGCCTTGGGGCCTCTTGTCATCACTCCTATTGTATGTGTATCCACCTCTCTCATGAGACTTACTGTGCTTCAGTACAGTTATTCCACAAGGCAGGGGTTTCTGTCTGCCCTGCTCCGTCCTGTGTCCCCAGGGCCTAGGAAGTACATCTGGTAGGTGTGCAAATATAGTATTCAAAGAATGAATAGTCTGGGGAAATGGATGTTTCGGTTGACTATGTGCAGGTAGCTGGTCAGCCACAGAAGCAGGACTCAAATGCCCAGATTCTGACTCCAAAACCCATGTTCTGTATCTTCTGTCCTGGTACTCTTCCCTTCACTGACACTGATTTTTTAAAGGATTCTTTGTTATTAAACACATGTGCACATATACACATGCATGTCAACTAAAGGAAAACGTTGTATGACTTTCCACTTGGGATCTTCTACACCCGTCTGCCCATTCATCACCTCTCTGAACCTAGCTCCCAAAAGAAAGGGATTCTCTACCCTGTTTACTGCAGTAATCACCTCTGTACATAACACAGTGCCTGGCTGAAAGCAGATACTCAAAAGTATGTGTTAAACTCACAGATGAGACTGTTCAATAAGACACTGATGTCATTGAGGCCCTGGACTAAATGCTTATGACAGTCAGAGTTGAATGGACCCAGACCTTGACCCCAATATCTTGCTGTGTTGTTTTTAGATAAATCTTTGCCCTTATGGATATGCAGACAGTCTGGTCCTTTGCTGACCCCCCTCACACCTGTACACAGATAAAACAAAAGCACACACCCAACAGCATGTGTGTGACTGCTGCTCAAAACACCCTGCTCACATACACCTGCACACCTGGGCCTCTTGTCCACGTAAGGAACAAACAGGCCGTAGTATTTGCAGCCCAACCTGGTTTGTTTCCTCTGAGTTCAAAGGAGCTTATTAATTTCAGGCCCTTCATGTGGAATTAACAAAGCCTCCTGTAGAAGATACCATAGCAACTGTGGGAATCATCTGAAAGGAAGATGTTAACCTTTTGGAGCCTGCCGCCCACTTTGTACGACCTCCTTAGCATATTTTCAGTGTCTCTTAAAATCTCTAAAATAATGAGGCTCTCTGACCCAGTGATGCCAATGCACCGGGAGTGGTGAAGTCTAGGGCGAGGAAGTGCCCCCTTCCTGAGCCCAGGACCTGTGGCCTATGCAGGCTGGTGTTGATGCCAGCTGGGGCCAGCTGGTGTCCCGAGCTGGAGGTGGAGCGAGAGGCTAGGGCCACGTGTGCATTAGCCTCGGCTCTGCCCCCAAGCTGCAGGCTGAACTTTCTGAAATTGCCAAAAGGTCTCACTCCGGGTCCTGCTGCCTCCAGTCTGACCTTTTCAGTAAGAGTGAAAAATGTTCAGTGCCTCATCTTTGGGTCCAGAATGGATTGTTTCTTCAAGTAGGTCAGCCATCTCTACTCATTTCGTGACCTTTGGCACACCACCCCAATTTTCTGATCTCATCTGTAGGCAAGGGATTCACTGGAGAGTAGAAAGAATGCCTTTCTGTCCAGGGTGGTGGGGGTGCTAGGGTACAGCACAGCTTGGGAAGAAGGTACCTCATTTTCTGTTTGGTGAAGAAGGGGAGAAGTTTGAGGGACATTCAGACTGGATTCAAACCCCCAAGTCTATTTACACATTTGCTGTGTATCTTTAAATGAGTTCCTTCTTTCTAAGGCTCAGTTTCTTCACTGGCAAAATAGACACAATGATACATACTTTACAAATCTATTGAGAAGATGGAAGGAAATTATATATGCAAGCAGTTTAGATTTGTGCTTGGTATATGCATGCCTGCTAAGTCACTTCAGTCGTACCCAATTCTTTGTGACCCTATGGACTATAGCCCTCCAGGCTCTTCTGTCCATGGGATTCTCCAGGCAAGAATACTGGACTGGGTTGCCATGCCCTCCTCCAGGGGATCTTTCCCAACCCAGGAATTGAACCAGCGTCTCTTACATCTCCTGCATTGGCAGGCAGGTTCTTGACCACTAGCGCCATCTGGTAGATAGTAAGTGCTCAATAAATAGTAGTTTGCTTTCTTCCCAACCCCGCTCTATCTGCTGGCCTCCACTCTGTGCCAACTATAGATACAGTTACAAATGAAGCCAGCCCTTAAGGGGTTCCCAGCCTAGCAGACCAGACAGATGAGCAAAGAGTTATAAGACAATGAAGGCAGTGGCTCATTTGACAGAAGGGAGACTGGGCATCTTCCCAGAAGAGGCGATGTTAACTCAAGGCAGAGTGACCAGGTAGACTGGGTAGGGATCCATTTCCTGTAGGATAGTAGCTCTCATCTGGGGCAACGTTGCCCCCAGGGGACACTTGGCAATGCCTGGAGACGATTCTGGTTGTTAAAACTGGTGACCAGTGTTACTAGCATCTAACAGCCACAAATGCTGCTAACATTTCCCAAAGAACCGGGAAGGCCTCTGCACCACAGCATTATCCAGCCCCAAGTGTCAGTATTTCCAAGGTTAAGAAACCCTGCTCTGGATAGTCTTCATCACAAAAGTTCTAATCACTAATGACTGTTGAGTACCCACTGTGTGCCCAACATGGCACGAGGGGCTGTCCGCACGCATTATGGCATTTAATTCTCAAAACCAGTCTATAGGATAGTTCTCATGATCCTCTTTTAAAGCCAAGGAATCTGAGCCTCACAGATATTAAGCAACTTGCCTGAGATCTTGAATCAGAAGTCAAGTTTGGAATTCAGGTCTGCCTAACTCCAGATCCTACTTTTTTTCAAATCTCACCATGCCTACTGTGAAAAGATCTGGGGCTTTCTTTGACCACCCTTTGGACAAGTGGTATGTAGAGTAAGTCTGACTAGCTTAGGGATTCAAAGAAGAGGGACCGCTGCTGACTTCAGTGGTATCATCTGGGGTCTTCCATCAGGCAAGGAGGGTAACTCTGGCCCAGACCAGTAACACAGTGTTTCTATGGGTGGAGAGTAAATAAAAAACCATCCCTCAGGTCTTGATGGTTCTGCTACTGTTGCTGACTGATGATCCTACTATGATTACTACTGCTACTTTGGCTAATAATTAATGAACACTCATCCAGCTATGCCTTCTATTCACTTGATACTGCGTAGTCTCCCAGCAAATGTAATAAGTATGATTGCTTCTATTTCACGTATATAAAACTAAGGCCCAGAGAAAGGTCAAACATAAGAGGGATGGCTGGTAATCGAAACGATATTATTCCATCAGTGGTTCCCAACTGGGAGAAGATTCCCCCCTTGGGGGGAAATATTATCTGGAGACAGTTTTGTGATTACAACTGGTGTGTGTGTGTATGTGTGTGTGGGGGGGTGCGGGGTAGTGATATTACTGCATTCAGTGGGTCTGCCACTAAACATCCTACCACAACAGGACAGTTACCCTCAACACAGCATTTTCTGACTCTAAATGTCAGTTGTGCCATGGCTGTGAACTTTGGACTCTATCTCAAAAGTTCCTACTGTGCTCTAAGTGTATGGATTGATGGCTTCTGGTTTGTGTTGAGTAAATGTTCATTTAAAGTTTCCTGAGGACACAAGACTCCTTGCATCATGTCTGGAAGCACAAAAGAACAGCAAAAAGCTACAAATTATTTTTTGATTTATTTTTGACAATAGGCTGACTTTAATGGCAAAAGTATGAGAAGGGCCAGGAACACAAACATTGCAAATCTGCCTGTTTATGGTTATGTGAGGGTTCTTTTTAGAAAGATGGAAATTGGGATGGCTAGCAGTGAGCCCTAGTGAAATATTCATGACCCCCATCTAATTTCTAATTCAATTAAATGGTGCTAATGTAGTTAACTGTGACAACAATTATTTTTGTTAATGAATATATTTAAATGCTTATCAGCAAAGGTAATAAGGAGTGCCCACAAGACCCAGTCACAAACTTGAATTTCAAATTGGTTTCAAAGTTTAAAGGTTGTTTTCAGAAAGCTGTGAACCAATTTCTGAATTTAAAAAATGGATAATTTCAGAATTAGCTATTCATTTCTAAAGGCAGCCTTCCATGTTCTTGAGGATTCAAGACAGAATTCTTTTAAAGTGCAAGTTCCTCAATTGCATGTTAAATGGGATTTGATATGTAAAAATTCAAATTATAGTGACTTTGCAAGAACTCAAAGACAAGAAACTGGGAAAATCCCAGTATTTGATGCTGAGGAGAAAACAGAGTTTCTCTACCTGAGATGTCATAAGATTGTTCCAGGAATGAGAGGTTATGTTCTGGGAGCCCTTTTCAAGTAGAACTGAACAGTGTCTCTTCCTAAAAATTCAACTTGTCCTGTGGGGTGGAGGGGTGAACCACAGGCGGATGTACTGGAGCTGGTATACCAGATGTCTAGACATAGTCTCTCATCCTTACACTGGCATTTAAACCATGTACTTGAAATTGCCTAGTTTTAAACACAGTCATGAAAATGTGAAATTGCCTGTTTTAAATTTTACAGTGTTTGCGTGACTTTTAAGATAGGTTTCTAGCTTCTGGATGCAAAATGTCTCTTTCCACATCCTTGATTCTTATTTTCACTATTCTGTTAGCCACAACAGCCACGATGATGGGTACAATGTCATCTTGGTGACCAACAAATCTGGTTTTGACAACTCTACCTCTCATTAGCTGCATGATTTAGGGGAAATCAATAAACATGTCTGAACCAGTTTTTTTTTTTTTTCCATCTGTGAAGCAAGGATTATAATATATTATATACCTAGCCACGTTGTTGAAGGGGTTAGAAAAATAACACCTTAAGGAAAGTGCCCCAAAGCTTAAGTGCCTAATACTGTCTTGACATATTTTGTTGCTTGTCAGCTGCTAAGTCATGTCAGACTCTTTGTAATCCCATGGACTGCAACATGTCAGGCTTCCCTGTCCTTCACTATCTCCTGGAGTTTGCTCAGACTCATGTCCATCTCATCCTCTGTCACCCGCTTCTCTTCCTGGCCTCAATCTTTCCCAGCATCAGGGTCTTTTCCAGTGAGTCGACTCTTCACATCAGGTGGCCAAAGGATTGGTGCTTCATCTTCTGCATCAGTCCTTCCAATGAATATCCAGGCTTGGTTTCCTTTAGGATTGACTGGTTTGATCTCTTTGCAGTCCAAAAGACTCTTACAAGTCTTCTCCAGCACCACAGTTTGAAAGCATCAATACTCAATAGATGGTAGTGATGGTGCTCACGGTACTGGCAGTAGTTTTTGTGTTTATTGTTTAATCTCAAAACATCCTATGGAGTAGATAACATTGTTTCTATTTTATTGAAAAGGAGACTGAGGCTTAGAGAATCTTATATCTTACTTGCTTGTTCAATGTCACACAGTTGCCATTAAGTGACAGGACTCCAAAAGTCCTCTGCTGACTCATTGCATAGAATCAATAGCAAGAGTCAAATACTCAAGTCTCTGCCCCTTTCTCTCACTCTTAACATTCTCACATCTTAATATTATGATTTGAACCAGGTTGGTTTGATTTTAAAGGACATGTTCTGTTCACATAATTTTCCTTCCACTTACAACACATAGTCCATCTCTACTAGACTGAAATTTCTGCATACTTTACAAGGCCTAGTGCTTCCAATTTGCTGATAGGTTTTCCCTGGTGGCTCAGTGATAAAGACTCTACCCGCCAATGCAGGAGACACGGGTTCCGTACCTGGGTCAGGAAGATCCCCTGGAGAAGGAAATGGCAACCCACTTCAGTATTCTTGCCTGGGCAATCCCATACATAGAGGAACCTAGTGGGGCTATAGTCTATGGGGTCGCAAAAGAGTCAGACATGACTTAATGACTAAAACAACAACAACCTTAAGAGACATCATTTGAGAATAACAATAACCAGTCTCACCATTGTTTTGAACAACAATCACTCATTTCCTGTATTTTTATCTCTTCAAGATAATGCAGAAAATAGGACAAAAAGCTGTGAGGTATATAAAGCAGTAGTGATTTGATGCTATTTGGAGAAAGATCCAGGGCACTAGTTTCTACACATAGACTTCGCTTTAACCATTGAGACCTCTTGGGTAATGTCTGAGGAAACTGTTTATAAATCTAACTCTTTCCCCAAATCTAGCCAGGCACTGAACATGCTGCTGCTGCTGCTAAGTCACTTCAGTCGTGTTCGACTCTGTGTGACCCCATAGACAGCAGCCCACTAGGCTCCTTTGTCCCTGGGATTCTCCAGGCAAGAACACTGGAGTGGGTTGCCATTTCCTTCTCCAATGCATGAAAGTGAAAAGTGAAAGTGAAGTTGCTTAGTCGTGCCTGACTCTTAGCAACCCCATGGACTGGAGCCTACCAGGCTTCTCCACCCATGGGATTTTCCAGGCAAGAGTACTGGAGTGGGGTGCCATTGCCTTCTCCAACTGGACATGCTAAGTTCTTGCAAATGTTAAGAGTGAGAGAAAGGGGCAGAGACTTGAATATTTGACTCTTGCTATTGATTCTAGGCAATGAGTCAACAGTGGACTTTTGGAGTCCTGTCACTTCATGGCAAATAGAAGGGGAAAAGTGGAATCAGTGACATATTTTATTTTCTTGGACTCCAAAATCACTGTGGATGGTGACTGCAGCCATGAAATTAAAAGACACTTGCTCCTTGAAAGGAAAGCTATGATAAACCTAGACATCATATTAAAAAGTAGAGACATCACTTTTCTGACAAAGGTCCATCCAGTCAAAGCTATGGTTTTTCCAGTAGTCATGTATGGATGTGACAGTTGGACCACCAAGAAGGCTGAATGCCAAAGAATTGATGCTTTCGAGTTGTGCTGCTGGAGAAGACTATTGAGACAGCAGGGAAAGCAAGGAGATCAAATGAGTCAATCCTAAAGGAAATCAAGTCTAAATATTCATTGGAAAGGCTGATGCTGAAGCTCCAATACATTGGCCACCTGATGTCTCATTGAAAAAGACCCTGATGCTGGAAAAGATGGAAGGCATAAGAAGGAGGGGACAACAGAGAATGAGATAGTTAGATAGCATCACTGACTCAATGGACATGACTTTGAGCAAACTCTGGGACATAGTAAAGGACAGGGGAGCCTGGTGTGCTGCAGTCAATGGGGTCACAAAGAGTCAGACATGACTTAGTGACTGAACAACAAGCTGGAAATTCCAAGAGGAACTCAGACCAGAGTTTCACTGGAGATCTCAAGGAAGGAAAATCATGTAATATTCAACTGTTTCTGGTAAGGTCTCCAGACAGGAACACTGCTGGTGTGGTTCACAATGCCAGTAGGCTCAAAGACTTGTTTGGAAGAAGGAATCCGCCAAAGTAACCCATTGAGGGAGTGATGAGAGATTTCAAAGCCATTCAAATCTCAACAACATTATGCTAAATGAAAGAAGCCACTCACAAGAGACCACATATTATAGGATTCCATTCATATGAAAGTTCAGAACAGGAAAATTTATGTAGACAGATAGTAGATTTGCTCAGAAGTGTTTGCTCTGGGGCTGAAGAGATGGGGGAATAGGCAGGTGATAGCTGCTTTCTGAGGTGATGAAAATGTTCTAAAATTGATTGTGCTGATGGTTGCACATACTTGTGAAAATACTAAAAACCAGAGAAGGAAATGGCAACCCACTCCAGTATTCTTGTCTGGAGAATTCCATGGACAGAGGAGCCTGGTGGACTAAAGTCCATGGGGTTGCAAAAGAGTTGGACATGACTTAGCAACTAACAGTCTCCCTTTCACTACTGAATTATACACTTAAAATGTGTGAGTTGTATGGTATGTGAATTATATCTCAATAAAGCTGTTCTTTAAAATCTCAACAACGAACACAGGCAGTCAGTCTACTGCCTCTGGCCATGCCCTTGCCCTCAGTGCCCACCAATCGTTTTCTCAAAGCCTTTGTGGTCCTGTCTTCCTTATCTTACCAGGCTTAACAAATTGATATTATTTGTATGGTCTCAGAGTTCTCATAATAATATGTATCTTGGAAGCTAGAGAACCATCTCTTTCCTTTCTTAGAGCATGCTCATTTTTCTGATTATCCAAATTTGCTTTTGTGTGTTTCAGATATACCTTTGATGGCTTTAAGGAAATTGACATAGCACCACCCAACAACCATCTGTTCTCATACTGTTAGCCTACTCTCGGAATCACTGCAAGTGGAAAGGGGAACTCTCTTCAACATTATGTTGGAGTTCTACTTGATATCCTCAAGGGAGGCAAAACACGTAGACCTTGGGAGCTCATTTTCTGACAGAATTTGGGACTTACCACTGTGAAATCCAGGGGAAATTACTTAACCTCTCTGAGTCTGCTTTCTCAGACTATTGACTGTTTCTCTATCGAAGGGAGATCATCGTAGTACTTGTTGGGTTTTCTGTGTAAATGAAATAAGATGATGTCTGTAAATCACTTATCTTGACATGCACTCTGTAGATCAGAGCTATTTATTACAATCGCTATAGTTACATTACAATTGATTGGAGTGTGTATACTTCTGAAGTTCAATCGTTTTGTCTCCCTTAGGACCTGTACCCTAGGGAATACCCCAGAAACACCCACATTCTTGTAGACTCTCCCTTTCTTGAAATGATTTACCATCCTAGCCTGACACAGAATTCAGAAGCAGGAGTCTGCATGTCACAAAGGAAACCCTGGTAGCCACGATGGGATGGATGGATTGGGGAATCTTCAGACTAGCTGCATGTGTTTAGATTTTGCAGAACCGCAGACCATCTGGTAGCCAGAGGTGGTTGTTCCTTTAATCCTTTCATCTTTACATTTTGCTAGTGATTTCTGAGAGTACAAAACAAGAGAGCTCAAACCAGGGGTCCATAAGGCAGATTGTCCACAGGTGTGTGTGATTTGCACCCAGAAGTGGCCCTGGTTTTTGATTAGTTATCAGCACCAAGTAAAACTCAGACTTCATTTATTCTGTGGATTTCTGATTCCTCGGCAGAAACTCCTGTGCACACGTTTCTGCATAGCAACTCTCAGCTGGAACTGAAAAGTAGCTGCCCACCTCACCCCCTTTAGAAGGGATGTGCTTCCTCCTGTTCCCCTAGCCTCTGCCCTCCTTCCTGACTTATTTATGTTACCTGTCTGGTGTCTGGATGCACTCGAGTTTATGATCCCCACACTAAGCCTCTGTGAGCCACAGGAATGAATTGCTCATAGCAGAAGAGATATTGATAGGCTTTCTTGGTGTCCCTAGAAAAATCACAGTCTGTGAAGCCAAGTACAGGGATTAAGGTATTTTGTCTGGAAATACACAGGAGCAGGATCCCAGCTAGGACTGGAAACTCTGGCTCAGAACCCCATTATGATATGTGCAAGGGTAGGAAATGAAGCTTCCGAGACAGACGAAGTGTACTATCTCTCTCCAAGTTTGACACAACATCATCAGTAAATCACACCCTCTAAAGGACAATGTCTTGGCATCTGCATTGCTCGCTCTCTCTTCCTTAAATATGTCAGAAGAGGAATAACTCCATAGCTGCTTCCATTGCTACAAGTCTCATGCAGGTCTCTGAGGCCCTCTCCTCCTCTCTAGTCCAGAAGCAGATCAGCTTACATTTTAAATTCTCTATTAGAAGCACAAATGAGGTTATGAACCATTAACCTTAGGTCAGTTTTCCAAAGTCTCGAAAAGCATTTTAAAACAATTAATTACTTTGCTTCACTGGAAGCAGATTGTAGATCAGTACAATTAGGCAGATGCTTGAGGTGAAACATTTCACTGAGATGGACCATAAGCTCCCACCCCAGAACTTTCTGGGTGGGGAGGGAGAAGCTTATTTCTCACATTTGCCCCCTCTCCATCCCTGGCAATGTCATGCTCATTTCTAAGCAAGATCTGTTTGCATTTTCTAAGCGCCTTTCTTCTTACAATTTCAAGTATAACCTTGATTTTTCACTGTGCTTGGGGAAAGGACAGTTCTGAGAAAATGAATTTATAGGTTAAGAGGAGGATCCTCTTAAATTCATTCAGTTCTGTCAAAAGTTTCTTCTAGAAACTCCTCCATTATTTTGTATTAAGAGGAGCCTAAATAATACAATTATTTTGTATTAAAAGGTGATCAACAAGGCAAATACTGTGCTAAGCCTACAGTACACGTGGGTGGAGACACAGACTTTCTCTTATAATTTTTCAGGGTTCTTAGAGCAGAAGACAATGAATGGCCAGTGGCCAGTGTAGAAGGTGAGTGAGGTCCTTCTTTGTCCCAGTTTGCTACCCATGCTGTAGAGGCTTGGGCAAGCAAGTTCCTTTATGTAATTCTCACCCTGTCCATCCATGAAATGATGGACTGGACTGGATCTCAGATTTCCTCTCTATCCCTGACATCTATGATTACTTATAACACTTATTCTGTAGGCACAAAAGGCATAAGAAATCAGGCTACGATTTTCAGTTCAAGATGGCTGACTGAGCACGTCTTGACAGAAGAAATATAAGAGCAAGAATAAATCAATGGTCGTGCTGGAAAATGGGGAATGTTGCCATCAGCAGGCCCAAAATGTTGAGAACTGTGTGGAAAGGATAAAATATATGGCATCAGATTAATGGCCATTCCTTAACAGCCTTTAGGAAACTATAACCCCAAAGTAGATAAAAGAGGAGACAATTGTAAAACTGAGTTCTCCCAAGAACTCTGGAGAAAAAAATCTAAATCAGAGAGAGAGCAGTGTGGGAGAAACAATGATCCGTGAGTGATAAATCGGAGAACAACAGAACAGTTCCACAAATTCTTCATTCAAAAGAAACTGGCTGCTTCACTTACTCCCAGGTTGACTGTGGAGTCAGTTTTTGGTATAAAGTTGTGACTGGAGCTTGGGTGGCTAGAGAGAGACATGGGTAACCTTTGCTGAGCAAAGCAAGACAGAGCACCCACAACTGGAAGTCATGCTTTTCTCCTTCACATCATGCAGGGAAGCCCACTGGATATGCCTCTTCTCCACTTCAAGCAGGGGACAGTGCCTGCCACTTGTCCAGAGGAAAGCCATTTTAGCCGCTGGCACTAATCAGGCTAGACCAGCACTGGACAGTGGAACAGTGTGGGTGATAGAAATGCTTTATGAGGGAGGCATAAACTGGGAGATTAAGACGGACACATGCACACCGCATGCGTCCTAAGTCGCTTCAGTCATATCTGCCTCTTTGCAGCCCTGTGGACTGTAGCCTGCCAGGCTCCTCTGTCCATGGGATTCTCCAGGCAAGAATACTGGAGTGAGTTGCCATGTCTCCTCCAGGGGATTTCCCATCCTAAGTTCAAACCCGAGTCTCTCATGTCTCCTGCATTGGTAGGTTGGTTCTTTACCACTAGTGCTACCTGGGAAGCCCCATGTACACACTACTAAGTATAAAATAGATAACTAATAAGGACCTACTCTAATAGGCAGGGAATCTACTCAATACTCTGCAGTGACCTATATGGGAAAAGAATCTTAAAAAGGCTGGATATATGTATATGTGTAACTGACTTACTTTGTTGTACACCTGAAACTAACACTGTGCTTAGTTGCTGTCCTGTCCAACCTTTGCGACCCTGTGGACTGTAGCCCACCAGGCTCCTCTGTCCATGGGGATTCTTCACGCAAGAATACTGGAGTGAAACTAGAGAAACTAACACAGCATTGTACAATAAATCAACTATACTCCAATAAAATTTTTAAAAATAAGTAAAAATAATATAAATAAATTAAATAAGCTATAAGAATATATTGTACACATATAGCCAATATTTTATATTAACTGTAAAGGGAGTATAGCCTTTACAAATTGTGAATCACTATATCATATACCTAAAACATGTAACAGTCGTGTCCAACTCTTTATGACCCCATGGACTGTAGCCCACCAGGCTGTCCAGGGAATTCTGTAGCCCACCATCCTCTGTCCATGGAATTCTCCAGCCAAGAATAATGGAGTAGTTTGCTATTTCCTTCTCCTGAGGATCTTCCTAACCCAGGGATCAAACCCAGGTCTCCTGCTTTGCTGGCAGGTGCTTTATGGACTGAGCCACCAGGGAAGCATAACATATAACACTGTACAGCAACTATACGTCAGTAAAATTTTCTTAGTATTCTAAAAAAATGAGAAATACTTTATGAATTTTAGAAAGAAGAATGGTGGTTTCCAGGATGTGGTGGGGGTGCGGGTGGGGTGGGGAGTTGTTTAATGGGTATAGAGTTTCAGTTTGGCAAGATGAAAACTTCTGGTGACTCATTGTACAACAGCATTACATGACTGAACCGCACACTTAAAAGTGGTTAAGATGGTATATTTTCTGTTACATGTTTTTTTTTTTTTTACTGCAATTAAAAGCAAAAACTAAAATAACTAAAAAAAAAGAAAGAAAGAAAGAAAGAAATTACTTTATGAAACTGTGCTGCCCACTCCCACAGCTGCTAGCCACAGGAGGCTACTGAGCACCTGAACTGTGGTTTGTACAACCAAAGAAACACATTTTCACTTCATTTTAACTCATTTAAATTGAAGTTGAAATAACCACATATCATTAGTGGCTACCTCATATGGCTATTGAAGTCCTTGCCATATTGGACAGCATGTTCTCTGACGTTCTCCTCTATAGCTGCAAAGAGTTGCATCATCCAACATTTGAGGGAACTAAATGATATCAAAGAGAGACATAAAACTGAGCATATGCGGTTTCTAAATCTTGACCAAAGTTAATATAGGAAAGAGAAGATGACTTAAAGAGTGTTGACTAGTACCCTCAGATCTGAGAAGTACCAGCCATACAACCAATCTGGGGCTAGTCATAAGAATACTTTAATAATACAAACTAAACTTCAGAAAATAAAATATGATTAAAAGATAAATAGAAGGGCTAAATATTAAAAGCTAAGTAGAAGGGCCAAATGACAGAATTAAAAATTAAATAAAAGGATTGACTTAGGGATTTGGGATATTACACCAACCCACAGAGTAATAACAAAGGACAGCAGAAAAGTTGGCATATAAAGGATAGATCCGACAGTGCTGATACTCATCAAGGGATGATTCTAGAAAGAGAGTAAAGGTATAATGGAGCTAATGAAGGAGCTGAAAAAAAACTGAGGACAAAGTGTAAATACTTGCTGAAAATACCGGTGTAAAATTTCAGAGCAACTTTAAAATAGGAGTTAGTAAAATAAAAGAGACATGGAACAAAGGTAAATAGATAAAAATCCATGCATATCTTCATCAAAATATTATACCTAGACCGAAATACTATGTAATAAGACCTGGGATGTTGCAGGTAGGAGAGTGGAAGGAATGAAGGGAGACTACAAGGATTGTCTTTTCAGAAAGGAGGTTTTAGACCACTGATTACTTTTTGACATTGCTAAGAAAAGCAAGAGAGTTCCAGAAAAACATCTACTTCTGCTTTATTGACTAAGCCAAAACCTTTGACTGTGTGGATCACAACAAACTGGAAAATTCTGAAAGAGATGGGAATACCAGACCACCATACCTGCCTCCTGAGAAATCTGTTTGCTGGTCAAGAAGCAACAGTTAGAACAGGACATGGAACAACAGACTGGTTCCAAATTGGGAAAGGAATACGTCAAGGCTGATACTGTCCTCCTGCTTATTTAACTTCTATGCAGAGTACATCATGAGAAATGCTGGACTGAATGAAGCACAAGCTGGAATCAAGATTGCTGGGAGAAATATCAATAACCTCAGATATGCAGATAATACCACCCTTGTAGAAAGCGAAAAAGAACTAAAGATCCTCTTGATGAAAGTAAATGAAGAGAGTGAAAAAAGTAGCTTAAAACTCAACATTCAGAAAACGAAGATAATGGCATCTGGTCCCATCATATCACGGCAAATAAGTGGAGAAACAATGGAAACAGTGAGAGACTTTATTTTGGGGGGCTCCAAAATCACTGCAGATAGTGACTGCAGCCATGAAATTAAAAGAAGCTTGCTCCTTGGGAGAAAAACTATGACCAACATAGACAGCATACATTGCTTTGCCTATAAAGGTCCATCTAGTAAAAGCTATGTTTTTTCCAGTAGTCATGTATGGATGTGAGAATTGTTCTATTAAGTAAGCTGAGCGCCAAAGAATTCATGCTTTTGAACTGTGATGTTGGAGAAGACTCTTGAGAGTCCCTTGGACTGCAAGGAGATCCAACCAGTCCATCTTAAAGGAAATCAGTCCTGAATATTCATTGGAAGGACTGATGCTGAAGCTGAAACTCCAATAATTTGGCCACCTGATGTGAAGAACTGACTCATTGGAAAAGACCCTGATGCTGGGAAAGATTGAAGGAGGGAGGAGAAGGGGATGACTGAGGATGAGATGGTTGGATGACATCACCAAGTTGATGGACATGAGCTTGAGTAAGCTCTGGAAGTTGGTGATGGTCAGGGAAGCCTGGTGTGCTGCAGTCCATAGGGTCACAAAGATTCCGACATGACTGAGTGACTGAACTGAACTGAACTGAAGAAAACAGGATTTGAAAGATATTTATTTTTGTAAAAAATAGATATAAATTAAAATGCAGTATTTTAAAAAGGAAGGTAGGCCTTTATTTCACTGGACAAATAAAAGTAAGACCATTTTTCAGTTAGCTAGAATCTGGAAAGGGAAAAACTCAAGAAAAGAGGAAAAATAGATGACATGAATTAAGATGACAGAAATAAAATCAAACATACAGTGATTGCAGTAAAGATAAATAACAATTCCTCCTATTAAAAGACAAACATTATTAGGATTTTTTAAAGAGAAATCTAACTACATGTTACTTGCTGTTTTGTGTTGTTTAGTTGCTAAGTCTTGTCTGACTCTTTAGTGACCCCACAGACTACAGCCCACCAGGTTCCTCCATCCATGGGATTTTCCAGACATGAATATTGGAGTGGGTTGCCATTTCCTCTCTGGGGGATCTTCCTGACCCAGAGATCAAACCTGCATCTCCTTCATTACAGGCAAGGAAAACTTAAATAAACCATAAAAATAGCAATAAAGTGCTGGCTGCTGCTAAGTCGCTTCAGTCGTGTCCGACTCTGTGCGACCCCATAGACGGCAGCCCACCAGGCTCCCCCGTCCCTGGGATTCTCCAGGCAAGAACACTGGAGTGGGTTGCCATTTCCTTCTCCAATGCATGAAAGTGAAAAGTGAAAGAGAAGTCGCTCAGTCGTGTCCTACTCTTAGCGACCCCATGGACTGCAGCCCACCGGGCTCCTCCGTCGGGATTTTCCAGGCAAGAGTACTGGAGTGGGGTGCCATTACCTTCTCCTAAAGTGCTGGAGAAAGCTATAAATATTGAATTAGCTTCAACTATCTTTTCTAAGAGAAGATTTTCTTTGTTTAAAGATTATGTCCCACTATTTTTTATTCTTGTTATATTCAGATACTCTTGCTTTATGATATGTCAACCTTAGGTTAGCTACTAAATCATTTTGAAAATTTCACTCATAGGAAAAAAATCTCAGATTCTAGAGTTATCTGAGTTAAAATGATAAGAAATCAAGATCATGTCAGGCATTTAAAAACTAATAAAACCTATTCATTTCAGGTTATGTCCCAGGCCAGGACCACAGTTACTTTAAACCCTTCTTCTCATATTATTAGTATTAATTTTGGATTAAAAAGTCAAACTTGGTAGTTGAAAGAAACTCAAATCATTGAAAGGTATGTGTTAACACTATTAGGATTGTGTTCTTGCCTGGAGAATCCCAGGGACAGGGGAGCCTGGTGGGCTGCCATTTATGGGGTTGCACAGAGTTGGACACGACTGAAGCGACTTAGCAGCAGCAGCAGTAAGGGACATCTAACTATAGGTTACTTGCTGCTTTGTTATTTGGTTGCTAAGTCATGTCAGACTCTGTAAGCCCATGAACTGTAGCCCCACAGGCATCTCTCCCCATGAGATTTTCTAAGCACGTAAACTCCTAACACAGATACACACACACACACACACACACACTGCTACACTAGCTCTTTACTGAAATAGGTGTGGAGAACCTGCTCCTCTTGAGCACTTCAGATACTTTACTCCCTTTCTAGAGAATGTTCCCAGGGCATCTGTGCTAATCCATCTACTTGTCCTAAGTGTCTGAACTCAGAAGGTTCTGCCTGTCTTCTATGAAAATCCAAGTTTAACACAATAATTCAGTCAAATGCCCTAGAATGACCAAGCAAAAATATCTGTTTCAAACAATGACCTCATTTTACAGCTTAGAAAAATCTAGACTCAGAGGGATAAAGAGGCTTCCCCAAGGTCACACTGCTACTTTGTGGCAGAGTTGGGACTAGAGCCTAACTATAGAACTCTTCTTTTTGTTTGTTTAAGGTGGTAGGAAACCCAACCCAAACTGTCTTTGATTCCTATAAATGACAAGTTGAGGATCAGAATTAGGTTCAGGTGGGACCCGGCTCAGGTGTTCAAATCATGTCATCATAATGAAGTCTCCCTCCGTCAGAATATTTCCTTCCATTTTGGTCTCCTAGGCAGGCTTCAAGGGGCAGCAAAACGGCTTCCGGCATTCCCAAGCTTAACTCCAATTTCAAGTCTAGGTATAAAGAGCCAGGGCCTCTAATCTTTACCTTCAACTGTATCTTTATGTCTCATTGGCTCAACTTGAATCATGTGACTGTCCCTGAATCAGTATAACCTCCGTAATGTGTGCTCTAATGGGTCTGGTCTGAGTCACAGGCCCATCCCTAGAACAGGAAGTAGATTCAACTCAACCTGAAGCACATGGGCTAAAGATCAGAGGGGAGTGTTCCCTGGAGGAAAAGTTGGTTACTCTAAGTAGAAAAAGGATGAATGTAGGTGAGTGGCCAAGTCAAATCTCCTTCCTCCTGGTCCAGTAATTTCACCCTGCACAAGCGTTGAAACACATTCATTCCTCCACTAACGGAAGCAACTGCTATAAAACCTAGGTTCTAGGTTCTATGCTACTTCAGGATCAGGAACAACCAGGCAGGAGAACTTGGACTCTTTTTTTGTTTGTTTTTTTTTTTTGAGTGCTGCTCGAAGGGCAGTAGTGAAGGATGACAATAGCAAAGCCATTGTTCATTGTTCTGTCATCATCTATTGCAAATTCCAAATCAGCAGAAGCAGCGGCTGTCTGAAGTGACAAAGCCTTTGATAAATTGAAGCCCTCCTGGTTGCCAGGCACTGACCCTGTTCCCATCATTGATTGTGAAAAAAATCAATGGAGAATATAGAACCAGAGATAGTAATATTTTCAACTCTGTATGCTTTCAAAATTGGCTAGCCAGAGGATCAGATTGAGGCACCAGTTCTACAGTTGCTTCTTATAGAATATAACCAGTCTTGGCAGTGCATTTTATGAAGATATATAGAAAAGAGTGGTTCCTGGTAGCCTGGCTTCTCTTGGGCTTGGGACTGTATTGGAGGACTTCTGTAATTTGTGACTGCTCAAAACCAGTGATCTCCTTTTGGGAAAAAACACCCTCCCTAAACACAGTCTTTAGAGAGTGTATTCCTTCCTCTTTACACCTCTATATTTTGTATATTACAAGTATTTAAATAAGGAAGCATATCCAATGCATGGGGTCCAGGTTTGGGATCCCACATGCCTCAGCTAGGAGTTTTCATGCTACAACTAAGACCTGGTGCAATTAAATGAATAAATGAAATAAACTTTGAAAACTAAAGAAGGAAGCACAGCTTCTTGCCTAGAGGACATGTGATGATCTATGATTGGACAGTCAATATTTCCATTCCTCCTGGTCATAGTGATTAAATCCTAGTTGAACCAATCAGAAATGTAACTAAAATTTTATGTGGAAAGGTGGTAGGAAAAGTCTCCTTTCTTCTTTAGAGTTGAAGTTGTGTATATCTGGTCCCATAGGTGCTGGTGATTATGGGGACTGGGATTTAGAAAAGATGTGTGCAGGAAGAACCAGGAGATATAGGAAGAAAGACTGTCCTACAATATCTAGTAAGACATTTGCATGCTTATTTTCAGTTTTCACCCATAAGCCTATTAGTAGAAGCTTCTTTCTGATTCCAGCAATAGGTTTATGCTGTGTCCTTGTGGAGTGGGATAGCCAAACCAGATTATTTTCCTTTTTTACCTAAAGAAGCTGCCAGGGAGGTGGGAGGGGGATTTAGGATGGGGGACACGTGTACACTGGTGGCTGATTCGTGTCGATGTATGGCAAAAGCCACTACAATATTGTAATGTAATTAGCCTCCAATTAAAATAAATAAATTAATTAAAAAAAGAAGCTGCTAGATGCTTCTGGTGGGTATTCTGGTGGGTATAGGAAGTCAATTTAGAGCAGACGTTTATGATTTCTTTTCAATACGCAGATATATTCCAAACAGACTCAGATAAAACTGTTATGATGAGGCCTTTGGTTTGACTTCGAGAAGCTACCTATACACTCTTCTTTGCAAACAGAAGGCTGCTTTGCATATGGAGACCGGGAGGTTTCTGGGAGGAAAGATACTAGCATTCCCAAAATACTTGCCCCTGATTATTTTACTTATGAAGCTTTACTGGAAAGGACTGGAGTGGACCTGGACAAGATTCAGTGAAGGAGAAGAGTAATGGAGCCAATAATCGAAGTCATCAAAAGCATAGACAGATGCAAGACCAATAATCTCTTTCTGGCACTGACTCAGAAAAGAATAGCAAAGGTGGTTCTAGAGATCCAAGATGAAAAAATCCTAGAAAGGCTTCTGATCTAGCATATCTGGCATTCTGTGTTCACTGGTGCTGAGAGCCAAAACATCTATGAATGCTTTTCCCTTTGATGAGATGGTATGGATAGGGGCATCTGCCTGTATCCTGTTTTCATCAATGCTACAGCCAGTAGGCAACTGTGTACTCTGAACAAAGCAACTCTTGGGTGCCCACTGATGGTCTCTACGTTTCTAATTTTTGGTGGTGGTAGACCAAGAGGCTACCTAAGTAGAACTAGTCCCAATCTAAGGAATCATATTCCTGCATCAAGTGGGACTTTGCACAATGATTATCACTTCTCTCTGTCCCACTTTCTAAGATAAGGAAGGGAAGGAAACTTGTATGTGCATGGACATGTTTGCATGTTTTCCTTGTTGTATGCACGTGTGCTTAGTCACTCAGTCATGTCCAACTCTTTGAGACCACATGGACTATAGCCCACCAGGCTCCTCTGTACATGGATTTCCCAGACATGAATATTAGACAGATTATCATTCCCTTGTTGCAGAATATGCTGACTCTAAGTTGCAGGACTTAAGAGTGCTTACACCTAGAGGCCATGGCTCCATATGGGTTCAGTTCAGTTCGATTCAGTTCAGTCGCTCAGTTGTCTCTGACTCTTTGCGACCCCATGAATCACAGCATGCCAGGCCTCCCTCTCCATCACCAACTTCCAGAGTTCACTCAAACTCATGTCCATCGAGTCAGTGATGCCATCCAGCCATCTCATCCTCTGTCGTCCCCTTCTCCTCCTGCCCCCAATCCCTCCCAGCATCAGGGTCTTTTCCAACAAGTCAACCCTTTGCATGAGGTGGCCAAAGTATTGGAGTTTCAGCTTTAGCATCAGTCCTTCCAATGAACACCCAGGACTGATCTCCTTTAGGATAGACTGGTTGGATCTCCTTGATCTCCTTTAGGAGGGACTGGTTGGATCTCCTTGCAGTCCAAAGGACTCTCAAGAGTCTTCTCCAACACCACAGTTCAAAAGCATCAATTCTTCGGCGCTCAGCTTTCTTCACAGTCCAACTCTCACATCCATACATGACCACTGGAAAAACCATAGCCTTGGCTGGATGGACCTTTGTTGGCAAAGTAATATCTCTGCTTTTCAATATGCTATCTAGGTTGGTCATAACTTTCCTTCCAAGGAGTAAGTGTCTTAATTTCATGGCTGCAGTCACCATCTGCAATGATTTTGGAGCCCCCGCAAAAGTCTGACACTGTTTCCACTATTTCCCCATCTATTTGCCATGAAGTGATGGGACCAGATGCCATGATCTTAGTTGTCTTTACTGATCTTCTATTTGAATGCATACAATAGTGCTGGTACTAAGGATGCTTATAGTTACTGAGTTGACCGTTGTTTGTAGGAGTCTTCAGAGAATTAATATAATCTCATGGATTCATATTAATATTTCCAGTTTTAAGTGAAGACTTCTTTCACATAAACTCTTCCCATTACATCAACATGTCCTTTTCCAGTTCAAGAATACTGGCTTTCAAGTGCACCAGAGGTGATAGAATTAGAATATATCATAATTTCTCATCTGTATCTGTTTTATACGATTTTGCATTCATTTTATACAATTTTAAATATATGACAATCTTGGAATAACATTACTCATATCACCTCATTATGATTGTTGAAAATATTAAGAAATTTTGGTCTATAGTCTTTTTACCCCATTCCTTTTTTCAAGTTTATTGAGATAAAACCTACATATAGCAAAGGTTACCTGCTTTAGGTGCACAGCTCTCTAAATTTTGACAAACATATAAAGATGCCCCCCTCCCAAATCTTAATAATTGTACTGTATCTACATGGCTAGAGTGTGTAGCCATTTCATAATACACTCCTGTTATGGGTCCTCATTTGTCTTGGTTTTCTCTGTCTCAGTTGCTAATTGTTTAATGCTCATTAGCAGTCATTATGTCACTGGCTCCTTAGTTATTTTTGGTTTTCTAAAGCTCATTCCACGGTAGATTGCTCAGAAGGGGCTTGTGGGAACAATATTTCTTGAGTTCTTATGTTTTGATAAGTTTGTCTATGCCCTTTGTACTTAAAAAAATCAATTTTGCTGCATATAAAATCCCTGGTGCTCTGTTTCTTGAGTATCTTAAATATATTACTCAATTTTCTCCTGACATAAAGCATGGCTTTCAATGCCTAATAACAATCTAATTTTCTTTCCCTTAAAAGTCACATGCTTTTCTTGCTAGATGCTTTAAATTCCAGATCAGACTAGAATAGTGGGCTTCCCTGATAGCTCAGTTGGTAAAGAATCTGCCTCCAATGCAGGAGACCCTGGTTCAATTCCTGGGTCAGGAAGATCTGCTGGAGAAGGGATAGGCTACCCACCCACTCCAGTATTCTTGGGCTTCCCTTGTGGCTCAGCCTGCAATGCGAGAGACCTGGGTTCAATCCCTGGGTTGGGAAGATCCCCTGGAGAAGGGAAAGGCCACCCACTCCAGTATTCTGGCCTGAAGAATTCCAGAATTGTATAGTCCATGGGCTCGCCAAGAGTCGGACATGACTGAGCGACGTTCACTTTCACTTTCACTTTCTGACTAGACTATGTCTTGATTGTGATCATTTTAGGTCAGATGTTCTCGTGTGTGTGTGATGCTGTATTAAAATGTAATGCAAATTATCATTTTTCAACTTCAGGAGTGTTTTCTTGAAATTAAGGTTTTTAGTATTTCTTCTGTTCCCTTGGGTTTTCATCTTCAGAAATTCCTGTCGTCCATGTGTTCAATCATTTTTTGCCTACTTTCAATACTTCAATGCTTTCTCTCTTCATATTCTCTTTTAAAATTTCTTTGCATTTGTTTATTTTATTTTTTAATTGTGGTAAAACACATATGGCATAAATTTCCATATTTTAACCATTTTAAGTGTATAGCTCAGTGTAATTAAGTACATTCACATTGCTATGCCATCATCACCACCTTCCATCTCTAAAATGTTTTTCATCTTGCAAAATTGAAACTTGGCATTTATTAAAGAATAACTCCTATTTTCTACTTTCTCCAGCCCCTAGCAACCACCATTTTCTGTCCCTATGAATTTAATTACTCTTAAGTACTTCATATGAGTGGAATCGTACAATATTTGTCCTTTTTTCATTGACTTATTTCACTGTCTTCAAGTTTCATTCACATTACAGCCTGTGGCAGAATATTTCCCATCCTGTTCCATGATAAGGACTGATCACATTTTCTGTGTTCATCTGTGGATAAACTTTTGGATGGCTTCCACCTTTTGGCTGTTGTGAATAATGCTGCTATGATCATGGGAGGACAGTACTGGTTTGTGCTCTTTGTTTCTTATTAACTGGAATTTTTCTTCCTTTTCATCATCTGTGTCTTTAAGGCATCATTTCTTTTGTTCTTTCTAATACCTACAATGGGATTCTATTTTCTCAAGCCAATCAGATCCTGCCTCCATTCCTTCCCTCTTAGTCCTCCCCCACAGACTTCAGTACCAAGCATTCCTGTTATCTGTTAGTGGTCTGTCTGCACCCTCCTGTCTTTGTTTACTAGGTTTGTTTTGAAATGTTGTTCATGTGTTTCTAGCTTTGCTAGCTAGTTGCTGTTTTGGTGTTGGGATTGGAAGAGACTGAAAAACTAACCTGCCACTACTTCCATCTGCTGAGAACCCCACAGTTGTTTCTTTCTCTTACTTTCTCCTAATTATATCTTACTTCCTACATGCTTCAGTTCAGTTCAGTTCAGTCACTCAGTTGTGTCCAACTCTTGGTGACCCCATGGACTGCAGCACACCAGGCTTCTCTGTCCATCACCAAATCCCGGAGCTTACTCAAACTCATGTCCATCGTGTCAGTGATGCCATCCAACCATTTCATCCTCTGTCATTCCCTTCTCCTCCTGCCTTTAATCTTTCTCAGCATCAGGGTCTTTTCCAATGAGTCAGTTCTTTGCATCAGGTGGCCAAAGTACTGGAGTTTCAGCTTCAGCATCAGTCCTTCCAATGAATATTCAGGACTGATTTCCTTTAGGATGGACTGGTTGGATCTCCTTGTAGTCCAAGGGACTCTCAAGAGTCTTCTCCAACACCACAGTTCAAAAGCATCTATTCCTCGGCACTCAGCTTTCTTTACAGTCCGACTCTCACATCCATACATGACTACTGGAAAAACCATAGCTTTGACTAGGCGGACCTTTGTTGGCAAAGTAATGTCTCTGCTTTTTAATACACTGTTTAGATTTGTCATAGCTTTTCTTCCAAGGAGCAAGCTTCTTTTAATTTTGTGGCTGCAGTCACTGTCCACAGTGATTTTGGAGCCAAGAAAATAAAATTAGTCATTGTTCCTGCCTATCCCCTGCTATTTGCCATGAGGTGATTGGACTGGATGCCGTGATTTTCAGTTTTTGAATGTTGAGTTTTAAGTCAGATTTTTCACTCTCCTCTTTTACCCTCATCAAGAGGCTCTTTAGTTCCTCTTTGCTTTCTGCATAAGGGTGGTATCATCTGTATATCTGAGGTTGTTGGTATTTCTCCCAGCAGTCTTGAGTCCAGCTTGTGATGTATGCAGCCCAGCGTTTCACATGACATACTCTGATGTTCAAGCTGGTTTTAGAAAAGGCAGAGGAACCAGAGATGAAATTGCCAACATCCACTGGATCATGGAAAAAGCAAGAGAGTTCCAGAAAAACATCTATTTCTGCTTTATTGACTATGCCAAAGCCTTTGACTGTGTGGATCACAATAAACTGTGGAAAATTCTGAAAGAGATGGGAATACCAGACCACCTGACCTGCCTCTTGAGAAAGCTGTATGCAGGTCAGGAAGCAACAGTTAGAACTGGACATGGAACAACAGACTGGTTCCAAATAGGAAAAGGAGTACGTCAAGGCTGTATATTGTCACCCTGCTTATTTAACTTATATGCAGAGTACATCATGAGAAACGCTGGACTAGAAGAAGCACAAGCTGGAATCAAGATTGCCGGGAGAAATATCAATAACCTCAGATATGCAGATGACACCACCCTTATGGCAGAAAGTGAAGAGGAACTCAAAAGCCTCTTGATGAAAGTGAAAGTGGAGAGTGAGAAAGTTGGGTTAAAGCTCAACATTCAGAAAACGAAGATCATGGTATCCGGTCCCACCACTTCATGGGAAACAGATGGGGAAACAGTGGAAACAGTGTTAGACTTTATTTTTTGGGGCTCCAAAATCACTGCAGATGGTGACTGCAGCCATGAAATTAAGAGACGCTTACTCCTTAGAAGGAAAGTTATGTCCAGCCTAGATAGTATATTCAAAAGCAGAGACATTACTTTGCCAACAAAGGTCCGTCTAGTCAAGGCTATGGTTTTTCCTGTGGTCATGTATGGATGTGAGAGTTGGACTGTGAAGAAGGCTGAGCGCCAAAGAATTGATGCTTTTGAACTGTGGTGTTGGAGAAGACTCTTGAGAGTCCCTTGGACTGCAAGGAGATCCAACCAATCCATTCTGAAGGAGATCAGCCCTGGGATTTCTTTGGAAGGAATGATGCTAAAGCTGAAACTCCAGTAGTTTGGCCACCTCATGCAAAGAGTTGACTCATTGGAAAAGACTGTGATGCTGGGAGGGATTGGGGGCAGGAGGAGAAGGGGACGACAGAGGATGAGATGGCTGGATGGCATCACTGACTCGATGGACGTGAGTCTGAGTGAACTCCCGGAGTTGGTGATGGACAGGGAGGCCTGGCGTGCTGTGATTCATGGGGTCACAAAGAGTCGGACATGACTGAGCGACTGAACTGAACTGAACTCTGCATAGAAGTTAAATAACCAGGGTGATAATATACAGCCTTGATGTACTCCTTTCCCAATTTTGAACAAGTCTGTTGTTCCATGTCCGGTTCTAACTGTTGCTTGTTGTCCTGCATGCAGGTTTCACAAGAGACAGGTAAGGTGGTCTGGTATTCCCTTCTCTCTTTTTTTTTTAAATTTAAATTTATTTATTTTAATTGGAGGCTAATTACCTTACAATATTGTATTGGTTTTGCCATACATCAACATGAATCTGCCATGGGTGTACATGTGTTCCCCATTCTGAACCCCCCTCCCACCATCCCTCCAGAATGGGAGAAAATAATAGCAAATGAAGCAACTGACAAACAACTAATCTCAAAAATATACAAGCAACTGTTGCAGCTCAATCCCTTCTCTTTAAGGATTTTCCAGTTTGTTGTGATCCACACAGTAAAAGGATTTAGCATAGTCAATGAAGCAGAAATAGATGTTTTTCTGGAATTCCCTTGCTTTTTCTGTGATCCAGTGAATGTTGGCTATTTGATCTCTGGTTCTTCTGCCTTTCATAAATCCAGCTTGTACATCTGAAAGTTCTTGGTTCATGTACTGTTGAAGCCTAGCTTGAAGGATTTTGAGTGTTACCTTGCTAGCATGTGAAATAAGTGCAATTGTATGGTAGTTTGAACATTTTGTTGGTATTGCCTTTCTTTGGGATTGGAATGAAAACTGACCTTTTCCAGTCTTATAGTGATCTGAGTTTTGCAAATTTGGTGGCATATTGAGTGTAGCACTTTAACAACATCATCTTTTAGGATTTGAAGTAGCTTAGCTGGAATTCCTTCACCTCCACTAGCTTTGTAGTAATGCTTCCTAAGACCCACTTAACTTCACACTCCAGGATGTCTGGCTCTAGGTGAGTGACAACACTGTTGTGGTTATCTGGGTCATTAAGACCTTTTTTATAATTCTTCTGTGTATTCTTGGATGGCCCTAGGCTTGGTATTTAGTTACTTGTGCCCCATGAGATTTTGAAAATTGAAGCCTAAATTAATCAGTTTGGGGAAATGCTTTCAGCAAAAAAAAAAAAAAAAAAAAAAAGTGGTTCAATACTGTGCTTACCATTCTGAATTTCTGCCATCCCTTAGATTTTGGTTTGATAATTCTTCACCATCAGCATTTTTACATTTTTTTTTCAGTGGTAATATTGGCCTTCCTTCTGGTCAGAAATGGAAGTTCAACATGATCTTATTCTATGTAGGCTTTTGTGGAAATACTGTCACTCTTTGCAGTCATAAGAATTGCTCCTCTTTCTTTCAGTTGGGTATCAGGAGCCATGCCTAGTGAAGTTTCATTGTCCAGACCAAGTAGTGGCATCCAAGAGCATCTAACAAGATCAAGGAGGCCAGATCCAATCTCAGAGTCTAGATTAGATCTACACACAGGCAAGTCATATTGGAACAGCCCTGTCTGGCCTTTTTCTCTTATAATATAGTCTCCAGCTTCACAAGACTCATCTCAATTTCTGAGCTGGCATACCTGCTTTTACTCTTAGTTGATCTATTGTGGACTGGAGATGGATTCTAGAATAAGACTGTCTGAGTTTGAATCCTGGCTCCATTACTATCAGTACTGTGACTTTGAGTTTGTAATTTAATCTCTCAAATCTACTTTCCTCACTTCAAAGGTGGTGAGAAAAGAATATGCTTTATTGGGATGTTCTGAGAATTGCATATGATAAAGTATTTAACACAATGCCTGGCACATTTATGAGCCCTCAGTAAAAATTAATTGCAACCTTAATATCCCCAGAGTGAAAACTCTTATGGCATTTTTCCCTTCACTTTTTAAAAAATCTCCTTGTTTAACCATACTCTATCCATCATTTCATAATTTCATCCAGATCTCAATTGTTTACCATGCTACTCTTGGCCATAATAGAAATGCTAAAACTAAAGTTTTAAAGGATGATATGGAGAAACAATTTGGAAGCACAAGAACAAAGAATGTTCTGAGTGAATGGGGAAGGTGACTGATGGAGGAGAAGATGCCATGCAACAGAGACCACTAGGTCCTGCTGTCTCCATGAGAGTGACAGTGCTCAAGAGACAGGAGCAAGGGATCGTTGAAGTGAGGAGGGGAGGAGCCAGACAGGTGTGGGAAAGTCCTGTGCGGTGGAGAGACTGGGTCACTAGTTGATTAACAGTGGAGTGTGTGGGTAATGAAGTCTCATATTTACTATGCTATTGATTGTAAGAATTCTGCAAACAGTAGCATTGAGTGGACTATGGGGAATTGACCCCTGAGTTTGATCTGGGTTTTCAGAGTTCCTGAAGTTTGCTTTTGGCTGCTTTCTATTTTTTTTTTTTTTTATTTTAACTTCACACCTTAGTTCTTCCCATCAAGAGGCCCAGAGCTCTTCTGGTAATTGTGCTGTGACAGCCCGAGGCAACCAAGGAGCCCTTCTCTTTGCCCTGTATTCCCATCAAGACTCACCGCTCCTGTGATCTGTTCTTTCTGAATTTTCTCTGCCTTGCTAACCTGACAAACACATCTGTGGACTAACTTGTTCTCCATTCTAGGAACATTCTAATGAGGGCTTTCTGGAAAGCTGGTTGCTTCAGTCCAAGGATGGCATATTGACTCTGTCATGCACGCCAAGTTCAATCTAGTGCTGGCAAGAATGCCAAGACACAGGATCACCCATTCACTGCCAGTGGGAATATAAAATGGTACAGCCAGCCTAGAAAATAGTTAGACAATTTCCAAAAACACTAAACATGCAGCTACATTATGACACAGCTGTTACACTCCTAGGCATGGATCCCAGAGAAATGTATGTTTACACATAAGTCCACAAATGCATATAATACTTTTATTCTAAAAGCCCCGAATTGGAAACAACTCAGATATCCTTCAGGGACACATAGTTAAACAGTCTATACCATGGGATACATCCATACCATGGAATATGACTCAGCAATGTAAAGGATCAAAAAACTGATTCATGAATCCACTAGAATGAATCTCCAGAGAAATATGCTAATGTAAAAAATTCAGTCTCAAGAGGTTACATCCTATATGATTCCCTTTATATAACATTCTTGAAATGGAAAAATTATAGAAACATGAAACAGATTAGTAATGACCAGAAGATAAAGAGGGGGTGGGGCAGGTGGGAAGTGGGCATGACTATTAAAGGAGAATATGAGAGGTCCTATTTGTGATGGAAATATTCTGTATAAATGTCAGTTTCCTGGTCGTGATACCATGCAATAGTTTTGTGAAGAATTGCCACTGGGGGCAACTGAGTAAAAGGCACATGGATTTCTCTATTATTTGTTACAACTGCATGTGAATCTACAATTATCTAAAAATAAAAAGTTTAATTTTGTAAAAATGCTAATATACATTAAGTACTCAGAACAGTGATTGGCACAAAGCCAGAGCTATTTAAGCATTTGCTATTATTAGTAGTGATAGTATGTTAATTTTTCAGATATACTGTGTTCCAATCCCATCGATGATAGAGAAATAATCTACCCTTGTAGGATGAAGATGAGGAGGGGATTAAGTGGGCCAGTCCCTGTGGCGGTACCTAGAGAAAGACTCTCTAATATCCATGACCTTCCCTGTCTTGGGATCAAGAGAGCCCATCCCTTCTTGATGGCCTTCTGCTCATCTCTTTATTGGCCTCCAGGGAGCTTTGCATATCACTACAGACTAATGGTGGCCTCCCAGAAAGTCATAACTCTCTAGGACTCCCAGTCCTGCATCTTTAGGGCTCACCTGTCCTTTGGAGAAGAAATCTCTTCCCTGGTTCTGTCTAGAAGGATTGAAGCAGATCCCAAGGCTTTATTTGCTTCTACCTACACCTGGATGTCCATTGGACTTCCCTGGTGGTTCAGATGGTAAAGTGTCTGCCTACAATGCAGGAGACCCGGATTCATACCCTGGTTGGGAAGATCTCCTGGAGAAGGAAATGGCAACCCACTGGAGTACTCTTGCCTGGAAAATCCCATGGATGGAGGAGCCTGGTAGGCTACAGTCCATGGGGTTGCAAAGAGTCAGACACGACTGAGCGACTTCACTTTCACTTTCAGATGTCTATTCCTTAGACTCATGGGTAGACCAGAAAGATGCCTCATTCAGCTTGCCATGCTCCCAGAATCTAATCTGATGCTCTCTTTCTTAGGAATGTCACATTATCAGAACCTCCCTCTACTTTCTCTCTCTGAAATGTCATTATGACCCACATTCCCAGCATCTCCTTGGCCTGCTCTTTGCAATGTATTAGGATGTGCCCAGATTCCCTTTGGCCCTCTCCCTGAAGGCCCTCATGCAATACATACAATAATACTCATAGGGAGGGGGAATAGTATCTTCTAGAGAGTGGGGTGGTTAAAAATGTTGCCATATTTTTGGCAACCCAAATGAAAAGCCGCAGGTTTTTTTGTTTTTTTTTTTTGTTTTTTCTATCACAGGGTGCTGGGCACACAGAAAACAGTATTTTCCTTCTCCCATTCCTTGGTTCCATATAGGAAAAGGAGTTTGTCAAGGCTGTATATTGTCACCCTGCTTATTTAACTTATATGCAGAGTACATCATGAGAAATGCTGGACTGGAAGAAGCACAAGCTGGAATCAAGATTGCCGGGAGAAATATCAATAACCTCAGATATGCAGATGACACCACCCTTATGGCAGAAAGTGAAGAGGAACTCAAAAGCCTCTTGATGAAAGTGAAAGTGGAGAGTGAAAAAGTTGGCTTAAAGCTCAACATTCAGAAAACGAAGATCATGGCATCTGGTCCCATCACTTCATGGGAAATAGATGGGGAAACAGTGGAAACAGTGTCAGACTTTATTTTTCTGGGCTCCAAAATCACTACAGACGGTGACTGCAGCCATGAGATTAAAAGATGCTTACTCCTTGGAAGGAAAGTTATGTCCAGCCCAGATAGCATATTCAAAAGCAGAGACATTACTTTGCCAACAAAGATTCGTCTAGTCAAGGCTATGGTTTTTCCTGTGGTCATGTATGGATGTGAGAGTTGGACTGTGAAGAAGGCTGAGCGCCAAAGAATTGATGCTTTTGAACTGTGGTGTTGGAGAAGACTCTTGAGAGTCCCTTGGACTGCAAGGAGATCCAACCTGTCTTTCTGAAGGAGATCAGCCCTGGGATTTCTTTGGAAGGAATGATGCTAAAGCTGAAACTGCAGTACTTTGGCCACCTCATGCGAAGAGTTGACTCATTGGAAAAGACTCTGATGCTGGGAGGGATTAGGGGCAGGAAGAGAAGGGGATGACAGAGGATGAGATGGCTGGATGGCATCACTGACTCGATGGATGTGAGTCTGGGTGAACTCTGGGAGTTGGTGATGGACAGGGAGGCCTGGTGTGCTGCGATTCATGGGATCACAAAGAGTTGTACACGACTGAGCGACTGATCTGATCTGATCTGATCTGATTCCTTGGCATTGCTGCATAGCATATTTACCACTAGCTTTTATTTTAATTGCAACTACACTACAACATGATTTAAAATCATGATCTCTGAGCACACATGAATGGAACTTCATGTTGACATCAACTTCTAACCAAGGTGATCCCACACCTCGTATCACTGTTGCCATGCTGCAGGGCAGTTAGGCATAAAACACATGCTCATCTTATAAATAAAAGTGATTCCAATTCCTCTCTTCAAAGCACTGAATCATATGCTCCTAGAGTTGAGGGAATGCAGGTTCTGGGAAAGGATCTTGACTCAGCAAGCCCTCCATTGTCACTAGAGGAAGAATTTCCCTTCAGTCCTTACCTGGATCTGATTATCATGTTCCTTGATCTCTAAAGTGAAGTGAGTGAAGTCATTCAGTCGTGTCGGACTCTTTTCGACCCCATGGACTGTAGCCTTCCAGGCTCCTTCATCCATCAGATTCTTCAGGCAAGAATACTGGAGTGGGTTGCCATTTCCTCCTCCAGGGGATCTTTCTGATCCAGGGATTGAACCTGCATCTCCTGCACTGCAGGTAGATTCTTTACTGTCTGAGCCACCAGGGAAGCCCTTGATCTCTAAAAGGTGGACTTAAATACTTACTTGGCCAAGTTTGAAATCATGTATATTCAGCCCCTAGTACCTATTAGACACAGTAGCCATGAACTCTAATTATTCATCATGATTCAAACAGAGAGGGGAAACAGAGCCAAAATTCCATGATCATCACCCACATGTGTGTCCTTGATGTCTACTGGGGTTATTTTGTCCTTTGAAATTCCAAAGACACTGGCTTCTCCTTCATCCCACACATGGTGGAAGGGCCCCTGCCCCTTCCTGTCTCTCTCGAGGACTCTCACAGGCCTGATTTGGATCAGCTCTATGCTTCTCTGGTCACTCTCCTGTGTTTCTTTCTTCGGGGAATTAGATTAGCTTAGGGAGTACCTCTGGTGGCTCAAGGATAAAGAATCTGCCTTCAGTACAGGAGATGTGCAAGAGACCTAGGGTTCGATCCCTGGGTCAGGAAGACCCCCTGAAGAAGGGCCTGGCAACCCACTCCAGTATTCTTGCCTGGAGAATTCCATGGACAGAGGAGCCTGGTGGGTTATGTTCCACAAAGAGCTGGACATGACTGAAGTGACTGAACACACAGGGAGTACCTCACTGTCTTGCAAGCTCTGTCCACAAAAAGTAAAACCTCAGTTTTTTTCACTTCCTCCAATCCCTGAGACAAGGTTGTATTCATCAGATTGTTGGTGAAGCTTTAAGACAGCTGAGGAGGTTCGTGTGGCAATTTTCCCAAATCCATGCTGGTAAGTTAGACATCCCTGCTCCTAAATAATGCCGTCTGACCCCTTGCCATTGGGAACATATCACTGATTATGTTTCTCAGCTTCTCTGACAACTCAGTTGGTAAAGAATCTGCCTGCAATGCAGGAGACCCCAGTTCGATTCCTGGGTTGGGAAGATCCACTGGAAAAGGGATAGGCTACCCACTCCAGTATTCTTGGTCTTCCCTTGTGGCTCAGCTGGTAAAGAATCTGCCTGCAATGTGGGAGATCCAGGTTTGATCCCTGGGTTGAGAAGATGCCCTGGAGAAGGGACAGGCTACCCACTCCAGTATTCTGATATGGAGAATTCCATGAACTGTATAGTCCATGGGGGTCACAAAGATTCAGACACGACTGAGCTACTTTCACTTTCACATGTTTCTCAGAAGGCTCCACTTTCCCACCTGTCACTCAGTACCCTTTGCTTCTCCCTCTTTTCCTCTTCCTTTTCATCTCTCTCATCCCACGTGGAGGACCTTCCCACACAAAGTATTTTCCTAATCAAACATGGTTCCAGCATATGAGGGTCTCTGGTGCCCACTGTTGAAAAAACATTTTTTATTCCACAAAGTGGGGGAAACTCAGAAGTACAAAGGTCTTTCAGACTCCAGGTCAAGCCCACCATATAAGGTTTTGTGAGTTGTGCAGTGCACAAAGGTGTCTGGCTGAGAAAGTAAGTAGGGGCCCAAAGGTAGCCAGTTCACTCTCCAAGCTGTGTGTCCCTTGATGTTAGGGTACTTCTCCCTAGGTCAACCACTGAGGTAGAAATAGCTTTTTCTTTTTTTTTTTTAACATTAGATTTTATTTTATTATTATTTTTAATATAAATTTATTTATTTTAATTGGAGGCTAATCACTTTACTATATTGTATTGGTTTTGACATACATCAACATGAATCTGCCATGGGTATACATGTGTTCCCCATCCTGAACCCCTCTCCCACCTCCCACCCTGTACCATCCCCCTGGGTCATCCCAGTGCACCAGCCCCAAGCATCCTGTATCATGCATTGTTCTCCTTGGGTGGGGACGATGGGTGGGTGGAAACTGTTGTGGTGTGTTCTTTTAACTCATCAGTCTCGAGGGGCTCCATTTTCTCATTCTCACAAAGGTACTTGTTAGCAGTGGCCTTGCTTGAAGTCAGGACATTGGCGATCAAGTTGTGTAAGTCAAAGCCTGGGATTGAAGTAGCGCAGTGTCAGTAATTGAGTGGAAACAGCGGCGGGGCTGTGTCATTTTGAGGGAAAGACATCTGCAGTTTTCCCCAAGCTGTCACTGGGAGGTATCATTTGCACATTAAACAAATATTTAAAATTAGCCATGCAGCAAACAATCAGAAGCTGACTTTACAGACGTCACTCCTTCAAAGCAACAGCAGGCATTGAAATATACCTCTAGGTGTGCTCATCTGGATGGCAGTGGTGTGACTTAAGCCAGGATAAATTTCTATGACAGGTGACATTTTCAGGTATGAAAGGGAAAATAAAATGAAATAAAATGAGATAAAATAAAAACCATAAAATAAATAAAACACCAACTCCTTTATACTCCAATGGCTATGTTGTTGATCAGCCCCTAAATCGTGTCCAACTCTTTGCAACCCCTGAACAGCAGCACACCAGGGTCCTCTGTCTTCCACTGTCTCCCAAAGTTTGCTCAAATTCACGTCCATTGAGTCAGAGATGCTAGCTGACCATTTCATACACATCCACGACTGAATGTCATTTCCACTTTGGCACAGGTGCTTCATTCTTTCTGGAGCTATTAGGAATTGCCCTCCACTCTTCCCCAGTAGCATATTGGACACCTTCAGAACTTGGGGGGGCTCATTTTCCAGTGTCATATCTTTTTGCTTTTTCATACTCTTCATGGGGTTCTTGTGGCAAGAATACTGGAGTGGGTTACTATTCACTCCTCCAATGGACCACAGTTTGTCAGACCTCTTCACTATGACCTGTCTGTCTTGGTGGCCCTGCACAGCATGACTCATAGCTTCACTGAGTTACAAAAGTCCCTTAGCCACAAGGCCATGATCCATGAAGGGGATCTTGGTTGAGAGTTACATGTGGTGATGCATTTAGAATAGTGGCTAGCCATAGTAAATACTCAATAATGTGAGTCACAACTGCCATTATTCCAGAGGCGACAGCCGACATACTTGTAAATGGACCAATCAGAACAGATGACACCTATGGACAATCAAATTTGGCCTTGGACAGGCAAATTTGGCCTTGAAATACAAAATGAAGCAGGTTAAAGGCTAACAGAGTTTTGCCAAGAGAATGCACTGGTCATAGCAAACACCTTCTTCCAACAACACAAGAGAAGACTCTACAAATGGACATCACCAGATGGTCAACACCGAAATCAGATTAATTATATTCTTTGCAATCAAAGATGGAGAAGCTCTATACAGGCAGCAAAAACAAGACCGGGAGCTGACTATGGCTCAGATTATGAACTCCTTATTGCCAAATTCAAACTTAAATTGAAGAAAATAGGGAAAACCACTAGACCATTCAGGTATGACCTAAATGAAATCCCTTATGATTATACCGTGGAAGTGAGAAATAGATTTAAGGGATTAGATCTGATAGACAGAGTCCCTGAAGAACTATGGACCTCTGTCCATAGTTTGTGACATTGTACAAGAGCCGGTGATCAAGACCATCCCCAAGAAAAAGAAATGCAAAAAGGCAAAATGGTTGTCTGAGGAGGCCTTACAAATAGCTGAGAAAAGAAGAGAAGTTAAAGGCAAAGAACAAAAGGAAAGATATACCCATCTGAATGCAGAGTTCCAAAGAATAGCAAGAAGAGATAAGAAAGCCTTCCTCAGCGATCAGTGCAAAGAAACAGGAAAACAACAGAATGGGGAAGACTAGAGATCTCTTCAAGACAATTAGAGATACCAAGAGGACATTTCATGCAAAGATGGGCTCAATAAAGGACAGAAATGGTATGGACCTAACAGAAGCAGAAGATATTAAGAAGAGGTGGCAAGAATACACAGAAGAACTATACAAAAAAAAAATCTTAATGATCCAGATAATTACAATGGTGTGATCACTCACCTAGAGCCAGACATCCTGGAATGCGAAGTCAATTGGGCCTAGGAAGCATCACTACAAACAAAGTTAGTGGAGGTGATGGAATTCCAGTTGAGCTATTTCAAATCCTGAAAGATGATGCTGTGAAGGTGCTGCACTCAATATGCCAGCAAATTTGGAAAATTCAGCAGTGGTCACAGGACTGGAAAAGGTTAGTTTTCATTCCAATTCCAAAGAAAGGCAATGCAAAGAATGTTCGAATTACCACACAATTGCACTTATCTCACACACTAGCAAAGTAATCCTCAAAATTCTTCAGGCCAGACTTCAAAAATACATGAATCATGAACTTCCAGATGTTTAAGCTGGTTTTAGAAAAGTCGGAGGAACCAGAGATCAAATTGCCAACATCCATTGGATCATCAAAAAAGCAAGAGAGTTCCAGAAAAATATTTACTTCTACTTTATTGGCTATGCCAAAGCCTTTGACTGTGTGAATCACAATAAACTGTGGGAAATTCTTAAAGATACAGGAATACCAGACTGCCTTACCTGCCTCCTGAGAAACCTGTATGCATGTCAAGAAACAACAGTCAGAACAGGACATGGAATAACAGACTGGTTCCAAATTGGGAAAGGAGTACATCAAGGCTGTATATTGTTACCCTGCTTATTTAACTTATATGCAGAGTACATCATGAGAAATGCTGGACTGAATGAAGCACAAGCTGGAATCAAGATTGCCGGGAGAAATATCAATAACCTCAGATATGCAGATGATACCACCTTTATGGCAGAAAGTGAAGAACTAAAGGGCCTCTTGACGAAAGTCAAAGAGGAGGGTGAAAAAGGTGGCTTAAAACTCAACATTCAGAAAACTAAGATCATGGCTTCTGGTCCTATCACTTCATGGCAAATAGATGGGGGAACAATGGAAACAGTGACACACTTTATTTTGGGGGCGGTGTGAGGGCTCCAAAATCACTGCAGATGGTGACTGCAGCCATGAAATTAAAGCTTGCTCCTTGGAAGAAAAGCTATGACCAACCTAGACAACATATTAAAAAGCAAAGACATTACTTTGGTGACAAAGGTCCATCTAGTCAAAGCTACGGTCTTTTCAGTAGTCATGTATGGATGTGAGAGTTGGAATATAAAGAAAGCTGAGTACCAAAGAATTCATGCTTTTGAACTGTGGTGTTGGAGAAGACTCTTGAGAGTTCCTTGGACTGCAAGGAGATCCAACCAGTCCATTCTGAAGGAAATCAGTCCTGGATATTCACTGGAAGGACTGATGCTACAGCTGAAACTCCAATACTTTGTTCACCTGATGTGAAGAACTGACTCTTTGGGAAAGACCCTGATGCTGAGAAAGATTGAAGGCAGGAGGAAAAGGGGATGACAGAGGATGAAATGATTGGATGGCATCACCGACTTGATGGATATAAGTTTGAGTAAGCTCCGGGAGTTGGTAATGGACTGGGAGCCTTGGCATGCTGCAGTCCATGGGGTCACAAAGAGTTGGACACGACTGAGTGACTGAACTGAATGGAAAATCAAATTTAGTCATTATTTGACCTGATTTTTCCCACTTGATCAAAATGTATAATTCAAATAATAGCTCAGTGATTTTTGAGTAGGCTAAAAGTGTTACACATTTCATTTTATTTAATACTTGTGATAACCTCATGTAGCAGGGAATAGCATTATCCCCACATTACAGATGAGGAAACCAAGGCAAAGAGAAATTAAACAAGTTGGCCAAAATCACACCTCTAGCATTGAACCTCACACCACAGCTTGTTCCCATGACCGTCTGCCAGACTGTTCCCATCATCCCATTCCATTCTGCTCAAGGCAATGTAGAGGGACACGCCCATCTTCTTTGATTTAGCAGGTAAGGCTTTTTGGTGATATAGTCACTGTGCCCCAATAAATAAGTTTTTTAACCACTCTATGCTTTTCTCTATTTTCCAGTTTCCCACAGTTGTTCTAGTTTTTTTTTTTTTTTTTTTTTTATAATTGGACAAAGAGTGGTAAATAAAAGCAAGTGCTAGTTAAATTTAAAGGAGAAGATAAACTGATGCTTCCCACTCAACCAAAGGGACTATGGATTTGTGTCATTAACTAAAATGCTTTCTTCAGCACAGATACTGCATCCCCATTAGCTCATCTTGTCTTCACACTGTATGGGAGGGGGAGCTTATATCCATATTGGAGTGAGATTAAACATCCCAGAGGGAAGTGGATGCAGAGAATGTAGTGACAGCCAGCCAGCATGCTGGAGCCCCAATCCTCTAGGGCCTAAATCATTCATGTTGGCCTTGTTCAGATGCCCCTCATATACAGGCAGAGCAGGTACAAGCCACTTCTGTGATCTGAAACTACCGTTTATCCTTTCTCCAACTAGAACAACATTTGTTTTTAATTTACTGAGCATGAGAATTATGTGGGGGTACTTGTTAAAAGTGTAGATTCTCCTACTAAGAAATATTACTTTATTCCAGCAAGAACAATTCCAGGATCCTTCATCCCCAAGAAATACTTTAGAAGGTTCAGCTGAGAGCATTCCTTCCACTTTGCTTTGGGTGGGAAGTGGGTATGGCCACGGGACACTTTCTCTGGGCCAGGTCTGGACTAAGCATTTCAAAAACACATTCTCATTTCATCCTCATAACCACTGTCTTTAGCACCATTTTACAAATGAGTAAACTGAGACTTAGAGAGTTTAACCCAGACTTATCAGTCCCCAATACTTTGGCCCCTTGAGCTGACTCACTAGAAAAGACCCTGATGCTGGGAAAGACTGAGGGCAGGCAAAGAATGGGGTGACAAAGGACGAGATGGTTGGATGGCATCACCGACTCAATGGACATGAGTTTGAGCAAGCTCCAGGAGATAGTGAAGGACAGAGAAGCCTGGTATGCTGCAGTGCAGGGGGTCACAAAGAGTCAGACAAACACAACAAAAAAACCAGCCCCCAGGGCCCTCCCTCTTGTCCAGCATACTAGCAACCATTTCCAGATCCAGGTCTACCAGCTGGTCCCATCATGGTCACTAAGATTTTTGTTAAAATACATATTCCCAGGTTCACCCCAGAGTCACTGAATCAGAACCCGAATTAAGGGCCCAGATTCTGAATTTTTAATAAATGTTCCAGGAGGTGTGTGATGTGCAGACAGGCTTACACCCTCTATTTCTGTCCATGCAGGGCTGCTGGCGTACCCTGGCACACTTACCTAAGTCGGTGAAACATCAGTGCCTCTCCATCCTGATTGGTAGAAATGTGCTCACCCCAATCTCTGGTGCCCCAGCCTCCTCCTGCACCATTCCAGCCACTCAACAAGAACTCCAGCTAGTAGAGGGCTGTTTCCAGCTCACTCAGGGTCTTCAAGGGTCTGCTCCAATGCTGAAGCCATTGCATGTCCTAATTTGTGGGTGATCGAACATACCTGTTATCAAGGATTTTGAATATCACCATGTACATGAGTACATCTCCTTCTTGAGATCATCCACCCTGGAAGTCAGGAAAGATGACTGACACATCTTTCCATTCTAAACGGGACCCTACGCATAGTCAAATATTCATTGAATTGATTTTTTTTTTTTAATCCCAACTGTATGAGTTTTGTTCTCATATGTGTTGGAAGAACGAGCTGCACAGACAGGAGACAGAGCAGATATGACCCAGAACCAATTCCTGGAGGTGGTGCAGCAGGGTGGACTTTGGGAAGCCTGGGACCAACTTCCAGGGACTCAGGAAGACAAGAAATTGGTGCCATTGCAGAAAGAGAAAACGGGGTGCTCAGCAGACTGGGTCCTCTAAGAGACATTTGTTCAATGTTAGGTGAGTGAACATAACGAGAGAATTGCAATTGGGCTCATTTTTCACATAATCTAAAGAGAAGAAAGGACCCGGGGGTAGAAGTATGTCAGTTTCAATTCCATTGTAGCCGCCACATGTGGAAAAGACATTAAATTCTCAGGAAGGAACCCATTAAGCAAAATAAACGTCACAGTAGCCAAATATTATTGGCTCCCTGACTTCCACAGATAACTTTAGAGATGGGTTATTTCCTTAGTTGAGAAATCACGGCTGGGTATTTTCAATGGAAATGAGTTTTGAAACCTCTAACATGTTTGAGGAAAAGAAATATTTTTGACACTCCATTCCAATAATAGATAATGCAGAATAATCTCTCGGGTAAATCAGCAAGGTGGAACAATCTGCTTCATCACGGGAAGGCTGGCTCTCCCCCCACCCCCACCTTTCCTTTCTGGAATGTCTGTATCATCTCCCATGCTGCTCTCGTGCTTCAGGAAAGCAATAAGAAACTCAGGGTAATACACTAAATGTGTTTGTAGCAGAGAGCTGCATTTCTGTACCACTGGCACACCCACTAGTTCCCTTGGCACCCGGTCAAGTCCACTGACCGGGGTGTTGCAGCACAATCTAAGAATGTCTAACTAATTGACCCCTGATTATGGCAAAATGAGGTTTTTAATAGAGAAGAGTGTGCCAAGGCTTCATTTGGGAGACGTAGAGGAAAAATAAAAAGTCAAACTGTAACCAAGCCAGCTCAGAGCATGAGAGAGAGAGATCAGCGAAGAATGCAAATGCAAGCAACCAGACTATTCCCAGAGTCTTGGCTGCAAGATTTCCAAGTTGAGGTCAGCTTTGAAAATAATTTCTTTGACTTGGCTATTCAGGGCAAATTTCAAACCATCCAGGAGCCTCCTGGTTGGAAAATGGATGCAATGGCTATTCTTTGTTGTAGGGGGGGAAAAGTGAAAGTGAAAAAGTGTTAGTCTATCAGTTCAGCCTGACTCTTTTCGACCCCATGAACATTAACTCACCAGGCTCTTCTGTCCATGGGATTCTCCAAGTATGAATACTGGAGTGGGTTGCCATGCCCTTCTCCAGGGGATCATCCCAACCCAGGGATCCAACCCAGGTCTCCTACATTGCAGGCAGATTCTTTACCATTTCAGCTACTCAGGAAGCCCTCATACACTGTAGGCATCTTTATTGTGGAGGTGGCCCCCAAGGCAGCCTCTAGACCCTGAGGAACAGCAGTCTTGGTAGAGAAAAGTCATTGATCCCCTAGGTCTCTGCTTCTTGTGTTTCTGCTTTCACTTCCTGGGGGACAAAACTAAAAGACAAAAATATTTTACAGTAAGGAAGCCTTTCCATTCCTTGTGAACCCAATATTTTCACACAATAGTGAACCCAATATTTTCATTCTTTCCACAGCAGTGAGTTTTGGGGTAGAAAATGAAGTCATAAGATTTGCTGATGTTTTAGAAATCACTCAAAGGGATTTCTCAACAAGAAGTCACCATAAGTGTCCAGAGTAACTGATGTCAGGGAGCTATTAACTAAAGATAAAATATATTATATATTTTTTAGACATGAGTTTGATCCCTGGGTCTGAAAGATGCCCTGGAGGAGAAAATGGCATGCCTCCAGTATTGTTACCTAAAGAATTCCATGGACTGAGGAGCCTGATGGGCTACAGTCTATGGGGTCAAAAAGAGCCAGACATGACTGAGCATGAAGTGAAGTTAAGTTGCTCAGTTGTGTCCGACTCTTTGTGACCCCATGGACTGAAGCTTACCAGGGTCCTCCCATGGGATTTTCCAGTTAAGAGTACTAGAGTGGGTTGCCATTTCTTTCTCCAGAGGATCATCCCCACCCAGGGATCGAACCTGGGTCTCCCACATTGTAGGCAGACGCTTTACCGTCTGAGCCACCAGACTGAGCATAGCACAGCATATATATATAAATAAATACATATATATGCAGAAGCATACATATATTTATACATGCCAAAGAGATCAAGAACAGAGGGAAAGAATACACAAAAGAACTGTACAAAAAAACATCTTAATGAACTGGATAATTACTATGGTGTGGTCAGTCACCCAGAGCTAGACATTCTGGAGTTTGAAGTCAAGTGGGCCTTAGAAAGCACTGCATCAATAAAGCTAGTGGATGTGATGGAATTCCAGTAGAGCTGTTCAAAAGTCTAAAAGATGATGCTATAAAAGTGTTGCACTCAGTATGTCAGCAAATCTGGAAGACCCAACAGTGGCCACAAGACTGGCATAGGTCAATACTCATCCCAATCCCCAAGAAGGGCAGTACTAAAGAATGTTCAAACCATCGGACAATTGCACTTATCTCCCATGCTAGCAAGGTCATGCTTAAAATCTGGCATTCAGCATTATTCGAACCAAAAACTTCCAGATGTCCAAGCTGGGTTTAGAAAAGGCAGAAGAACCAGATATCAATTTGTCAACATTTGTTAGATCATAGAGAAAGCAAGGGAATTCCAGAAAAACATCTACCTCTGTTTCACTGACTACACTAAAGACTTTGGCTGTGTGGATCATAACAAACTGTGGAAAGCTCTTAAAGAAATGGGAATTCCAGACCATCTTAACTGTCTCCTGAGAAACCTGTGTGTAGATCAAGAAGCAACAGTTAGAACATGTATGGAACAAAGGACTGGTTTAGGATTGAGAAAGGAGTATGACAGGGCTGTCCATTGTCACCTGTTTATTTAACCTATATGCTGAGCACGTCATGAGAAATGCCAGGGTGGATGAGTTACAAGATGGAATCAAGATGGGCGGGAGAAACATCAAAAACCTCAGATATGTGAATGATACCACTCTAATGGCATAAAGTGAAGAGGAACTAAAGAACCTCTTGATGAGGGTGAAAGAGAGTGAAAAAGCCAGCTTAAAACTAAATATTAAAAAAACTAAGATCACGGCATCCAGCCCTATTACTTCATGGCAAATAGAAGGGGAAAAGTTGGAAGCAGTGACAGATTTCCTCTTCCTGGGCTCTAAATTCATTGCGGACAGTGACTGAAGTCATGAAATCAGAAGATGATTGCTTCTTGGCAGGAAAACTATGACAAATCTAGACAGTGTGTTGAAAAGCAGAGACATTACCCTGTCGACAAAGGTCTGTATAGTCAAGGCTACGGTCTTCCCAGTGGTCATATATGGTTTTGAGAGCTGGAGCACAAAGAAGGCTGAGCACCAGAGAATTGTTGGTTTCAAACTGTTAGAAAAGACTCTTGAGAGTCCCTTGGACAGCAAGGAGATCAAGCCAGTCAATCTTAAGGGAAATCAACCCTGAATACTCATTGGAAGGACTGATGCTGAAGATGAAGCTCCAGTATTTTCATCACCTGATGCCAACAGCAGACTCATTGGAAAAGTCCCTGATGCTGGGAAAAATTGAGGGAAGAAGGAGAAGAAGGTGTCAGAGGATGGGATGGCTGATGGCATCACCGATGCAATGGACATGAACTTGAGAAAATTCCAGGAGATGGTGAGGGACAGGGAAGCCTGGTGTGTTACAGTCCATGGGGTCTCAATGAGTCAGACCCAACTGGGTGATTGAACAACATCATATATATATTTCTTTTTTCTGTCCCTCAAGTACTATGGTTTTCTATCTTAGAATCAGCAAAGAGTTTGGAGTTTGGAACATCTGAGTTCAGATCTCAGCTCCTCTCTCTTGAATGAAGCTGAGCAAATTTCTTACTTTTTTCTGTGCCTCCACAGTCTCAACTGTAAAATGGGAATGATCATTGCTGACTGAGGATGCTCTAGAGAGCTCATTTCAGAAGAAGGGAGGATGGCCTTCCTCCAGCTTTACTTTACACTTTGTCATCTGCTCCCAAAGAACTCAGAACCCACAAAGTCTAAAGATAAGGCAGTTTGTAAACTTTGAGCTCATAGAAGAGAAGAGCAGTGCCAGAGCCAGGGAAAGGGAGATACCACGCAGGCCCTTCCATGGTTGTTCCCTTTCTCCCTTTGATGGAACAAAATACTGGCCCCCAGCTCTTCACTGATTATAAAACAAAAGCCTCCATGTATATCAATGCGTGCGTGTGTGCTAAGTCACTTCAGTCTTGTTCAACTCTTTGCAACCCTACGGGCTGTAGCCCGCCAGGCTCCTCTGTGCATGGGATTCTCCAGGTAAGAATACTGGAGTAGGTTACTGTGTCCCCCTCCAGGAGATCTTCCCAACCCAGGGATCTAACCCACGTCTCTTGCATCTCCTATATTGGTAGGCGGGTTCTTTACCACTAGTGCCACCTGGGAAGCCCATGTAAATCAACAGGTGAAGATAAATTTCTAAGGAGAAAGAAAAACAACATTCTGTTTGAGCATGGTTGGCCAAAACACCCCAACACTTTATAAAACCCACTTGCGAACACCGTGATTCCTGATTATTAACATTATGGTTAAAAAGACATTCCTCCACCTTGCTTTTGGCTGAAGACTGGAGCAGAACTTTCAGAACAAAGAAAATGACCTTCTTCAAAAAACTTAGCTTTTTTTCCCCCAAGACTGAACACAGAATGAATATGAATATATTTTCACAGTGAATTTTATAATAGGAATTACCAGACCAACACACCACTATGCTGATTAAACTGGAGACTTGAGTGATCTTTCACACCTGGCTACACATTAGAAACATCTGGAGAACTTAAAAATGGATAACCACCCCCCCACACACACAATGTCCAGGCACTCTCCCTACCCTGAGATGGTGACTTACGTGGTCTGGGAAGTGTGAAAGTGAAAGTGTTAGTTGCTCAGTTGTGTCTGACTCCTTGTGATCCCATGGACTGTAGGCCACCAAACCCACCAGGCTCCTCTGTCCATGGAATTCTCTAGACGAGAATACTGGAATGGGTTGCCATTTCCTTCTCCAGAGGATCTTCCCGACCCAGGGATCAAAGCCCTTACAGGCAGATACTTTATCATCTGAGCCACTAGGGAAGCCCAGGCCTCTATGGGCTTCACGGGTCCCACAGAGGCTTTAACATGAACTTTAGATGTGGGCACCACTGCTCTAAAATTGTTTCCTATGGGGCTTTTTGTGGTTGCCAGTGCAAAATAAACACCAGAGATTGATGTTTATGTAAACGTAGACACCTTACCCTTTCTGACTCTTGAGTTCCAGAAAAAGCTAGCTAAGGTGTCCTGATCCCCAAGGAATACTGGCTGTGGTCTCAGATTCAAAGAGACGAAAAAAAATCATCATAAAGCCCATTTAACGAATGCAGATTCACTGGGAGAAGGTTTCTAGTGGGGAACCTGCCACTGGCCATAGCTGCATTCTCTGGTGGGATGAAAAGACTGAAAGAGACTTGTTCAACAAAGAAGAGGTGAAACTGGCAAGGAAATGCAGCCACCCTGTATCACTGCATGCTTCCTCTAAGAAACAGACCTAATGCAGCCAGCGTGACAGAGAGAAACCCTCTGAGCACAGACTTAACCATCTGTTGTGCTTGCTGTGCTTGGTCCATAGTAGGGTGAGCGGCGAATCCTCAGAAACAAAAGCCATCTATCAATCACCACTAACGTTACACCTTAAACTAGTAATTTTTTAAGTGTCCTGAGCAGTTTTGATCGATAAGGAGTGGGTCTTTACACTGGGAAACCTTCCAACTAGCCATGGCTCATCTGCCTATGTTCATCAGGGTCTGAGAAAAGCAACCTCTGCCCCCCAGCCCCTCCTCTAGTCTCTCATACACATGGCCACTCTATGGGCCCCTCCCCATTGTCCTTATCTAGTGACAAGGACACTGTATCACAACTTGTTTCTCTCATGGGGGGCAGATCCTTACATCACTATAAGGCAAGTTTTATCTTTGGGGCTTGTAGTAGATTTAATTATTGGTCTTAATTATGTCCTCCTTCGGAACAGTATTTAGACACCCACCTCCTTGCCACGATTTCCTGGTGGACAGTGTTGCCCTACCATCTGTCTTCAGGCTTGGTCGTGTGACTTGCCTTGGCCAGTGGGGTGATAAAAAGGGCCAGCAGAGACTTGAAATGTGCTTTTGTGATTGATTACACTTGCAGTCTTGTGCTTTTGTCATTGTTATGACATACACCTGCCCTGGCTCATCTGCTGGTCCAAAGAGAATGAGAGATGTGTGGAACTGACCTGAACCCAGCTTCCAGCTTGGAGCAGAGTGTAACCTAGAGCAGTGGTCCCCAGCCTTTTATGCATCAGGGACTGGTTTTGTGGAAGACAGTTTTTCCATAGAAAGGGGTGGGGAGATGATTCAGAAAGGGGTTTCGGGATGATTCAAGCACATTATGTTTAATTGAGCACTTTATTTCTATTACTATTATATCAGCTCCTTAGATCATCAGGAATTGGATACCAGAGGTTGGGGACCCCTGGCCTAGTTCACCTATCAATCACCACTAACATTACACCTTTACTACTTTGTAACAGGTATAGCTAGCTGGTCCACAAATCTCTGCATCAGAAATAAATACTTGTTACTGTATGCAACTGAGTTTTAGCATTGCTTGGGACGCATTGTTATTTTGACATTAACTATATATTAAGTGCATGGCCTTCAACTTTGGACTTCTGCTGTTCAGTTCAACTGAAGTTGAACTGAAGTTCAAACAACTTCAACTTTTCTGTTGTTGTTGTTCAGTTTCTGAGTCGTGTCTGACTCTTTGCAACCCCATGGACTGCAGCACACCAGGTTCCCCTATCCTCTGCTACCTCCCAGAGTTTGCTCAAATTCATGTCCACTGAGTTGGTGATGCTATTCAACCATCTGGTCCTCTGCTGCCTCCTTCTCCTCATGCCTTCAGTCTTTCCCAGCATCAGGGTCTTTTCCAGTGAGTCAGCTCTTCACATCAGGCGGCCAAAGTTTTGGAGCTTCAGCTTCAGCATCAGTCCTTCCAGTGAATATTCAGGGTTGATTTCCTTTTGGATTGACTGGCTGGATCTCCTTGCAGTCCAAGGGACTCTCAAGAGTCTTTTCCAGCACCACTATTCTAATTCTCATTCTTAAGCACTCAACCTTCTTTATGGTCCACCTGTCACATCTGTACATGACTATTGGAAAAACCATGTGTGAAAGTCACTCAGCTGTGCCTGACATTTTGCGACCCCATGGCCTGTCCAAGGAATTCTCTAGGTGAGAATACTGAAGTGGATTGTCATTCCCCTCTCCAGGGATCAAACCCGGGTCTCTTGCATTGCAGGCCAATTCTTTACCATCTGAGCTATCAGGGAATCTATAGCTTTGACTCTAAGAACCTTTGTCAGCAAAGTGATGTCTCTGTTTTTAATACATTGTCTAGGTTTGTCATAGTTTTCCTTCTAAGGAGCAAGTGTCTTTTAATCTCATGGCTGTGGTCACCATTCACAGTGATTTTGGAGCCCCCCAAAATAAAACCTGTTACTGCTTCCACTTTTTCCCCTTCTGTTTGCCATGAAATAATGGAACCAGATGCCATGATCTTAACTTTTGGAATGTTGAGTTTCAAGCCATCTCTTTCACTCTTTTCTTTCACCCTCATTAAGAGGCTCCTTACTGCCTCTTCACTTTCTGCTTTGATACAGAAAAATCATCCTTTGCTGCCATTTCATTGTTTATGGTCTCCATTCTGAATCAGTGTCTTCAACCTGCTTGCTCTCCTTGCTGACATGTTCTTCATCTTCCCCACCTTTGTTCCTTGACTGTTGATGGCCTTATCTGCTCCACGGAAATTGTGCTCTTGGCTGCCTCTCTGATTTGCCTTCCACTCCCTTCTGGCATGAATTACATTGGTCTCAGTGCTGGCTTTGGTTATGCATCATTTGTGAGTGCTGGGACTTCACAACGACACTCAGAACCTCAAAGGCAGATCCCTACTGGGCTCACCTATTCCTGTGAGTTGGGTCTACACACGTTTTCATTTTCTTCCAAGTGCACAGTGGAGAAACAGTGCAACCTACTGGTTAGAGTACAGGCCCAGGAGCCAAAGTGTGTGAACTTGGGCGACCATTTTTATGTCTTTACCTACAAACTGAGGAGGGAAATGCCTGCCTCTTAGGATGGCAGTGAGGATTCATTCCTGGAAAGAACTTAACTCAGAACCTGGCACAAACGAAGAGCTATGTGCTCTTATTATCACAAGATCTTATTATCATATCTTTTGCTCTTATTATCATAATCATTACCCTTCATCTTCCTCAAATGACTGCATTTTACATCCAACTCTCAACATCCTACTCTGTGACTGACATGATACACATGAACAGTTAACCAAGAGTTGACTCTCTGAGATGTAAGTGGTGTCTTAATGCTTTAGCACCAGGCTTCTCAAATTGAAGTGTGCATGTCCCTTAGTATACAATTCTGCTAACAAGCACTCAGAAGCCATGGAATAAATATGGTGCAACTTTCTCAAATGTGAATTTTGCTTGACAATGTTATTAAAAACACTACTTTTGTGTACTGAAGTTATTTTTTTTTAATCTTGTTAGCTTGAATAGAATTTCTCTTAGAGAAGAAATTCCTGGGGTAGAAAGTGAGGACCCTGAAGTAAAGAGTCAAAACAAATGTAAAAATGAAGGATATTTTTGGTTTCAAGTGACATAAAAATGAACTCAAATTGGCATTAAAAACAGAGGGAATTTATTACTTCTTATACCTAACAGTCAGGAAAATTTGGTTTTGGATAAGGCTTTATCTTCAAATAATTTTACCAAGCACCCAGATTTTGTGTATCTTCTTTGCTTTCTTGCCTTTTGGCTAAGATCAAGTGTAGTGTGGGGGCTTCCCAGGTGGCACAGTGGAAAAGAATCTGCCTGTCAATGCAAGAGACACAAGAGGCTCAGGTCCATCCCTGGATTGGGAAGATTCCCCTGGAGGAGGAAATGGCAACCCACTCCAGTATTCTTGCATGGAAAGTTTCATATATAGAGGAGCTGCTACAGCCCATAGGGTTGCACAAAGTCTGACATGACTGAGGGACTAAGTTTGCATTTGCATGCGCGCGCGCGCGCGAGCGCGCGCACACACACACACACACACACACACACACACACACACTTTACTTTCCATGGTGTCTGGCTTCATCCTCAAGTTCTGGTAGTTTCTCATACCCCAGTTCTGAGTTCTCTCCTTGGGATAATAAAGAGGCTGAAGTAGTTCCTATCTCAAAATACATTGTCCAGAGAAAAGGAATTTACCTCTTCTAATACCACCTCCTTAAGACCTGGCTTTCCTTTTCTGTCATTCGCCTGCACTGGGTCATGTTCAACTCTGAACCAATCACTGTAGCCAGGAAGCTGGGACATGCTGATTGGCTAAGTCTCTCAGAGCTAATCCCTGTAGCTGGGGAAGGGATTCTGCTCACATAAAACTAAGACTGGAGGCGGGGTGCATTCTACATTGAAAATGTGATAGGCTGTTGATGGGGAAAGGGACATGGATGTTTGGGTGATAACCCACAAACACTGAATATCTAATAAAGTAAAGTATTAGTTGCTCAGTCATGTGGGACTCTTTGCGACCCCATGGATTGTAGTCCACCAGGCTTCTCTGTCCATGGGATTCTCCAGGCAAGAATACTGGAGTGCGTTGCCATTCCATTCTCCAGGAGGTCTTCACAACCCAGGGATCGAATCCTCATGTCTTGCATTGCAAGCAGGAAATACCATCTTAACCATCTGAGCCATCTGGAAACCCCAAATAAAAGATATGATTAAATAGCTCTGCAGAAGATAAAGAAAGCAATTAATTTTTGCACTGGATAGAGAGGGAGGGAGAAGAAAAATTAACTATTTTTGAGGTGAGAGAGTATATATATACACACACACACACACTCACTATTCAATGTGTTTATATTATTATGGTGGGCTGCTAAATGTTTAACAACTAGCTCTCTGGGGAAACACGTAAGCTTATTTATATCTTTACTGATATGAAGGATGTGTAGCGCACAATTTACAAATGAGAACAAAATATAGGCTATTCTTTCCCATCTAACCACTTGATTCTCACAAAATGCATTCACGGATTTTGTAGAATTCTTGTATCTCTATCTGATCAATGGTTGCAATTCAACCATGATTTGACAAAATGAGGCTAAAAATAAATACTTGATTACAAGTGTAGTTCTGACATGAATGTTGGTTGATATTTTCATTTATGTTGATGAATAGGATGGAAGTGAAACAAGGGTAACAGCCCTGTCGGAACTTCATTCATTTGTCAATGACATGAGTGACTACTTCGTTGACACAGGTAATAGTTTTCAAATATTGACAAAAAATTTCTTCAGCCTTTTATGTGAGTCACACATACAACACATTTTAAGTTTAATTGACCTTATTAATATCATCTTCATTAATTTTTAAGTCTAGATAAAGAACAAGATTTGATTTATTGAATTTATCAATTTATGTGATATAAAGACTCTACCATGGCTGATTTCTTTCTACCAATGTAGCCACTAAACATAGAATTGTGAAGAGATGTGATAGCCGCTCATTTTATAATATTTCTGCCACCCAAGTGTAGTAGACAACTTCAGTGGTATAGATAATAATGAGATGTAGTGAAATGAATGATAAGTACTGTGGTTGGGATAGTTTATTTAATTATCAGTTCAGTTCAGTCGCTCAGTCGTGTCTGACTCTTTGCGACCCCATGAATCGCAGCACGCCAGGCCTCCCTGTCCATCACCAACTCCCAGAGTTCACTCAGACTTACGTCCATCGAGTCGGTGATGCCATCCAGCCATCTCATCCTCTGTCGTCCCCTTCTCCTCCTGCCCCCAATCCCTCCCAGCATCAGAGTCTTTTCCAATGAGTCAACTCTTTGCATGAGGTGGCCAAAGTACTGGAGTTTCAGCTTTAGCATCATTCCTTCCAAAGAAATCCCAGGGCTGATCTCCTTCAGAATGGACTGGTTGGATCTCCCTGCAGTCCAAGGGACTCTCAAGAGTCTTCTCCAACACCACAGTTCAAAAGCATCAATTCTTCTATTTAATTATAGGTTTATATAATTTAATTTTTTTTTTACCTTACAATATTGTATTGGTTTTGCCATACATCAACATGCATCTGCCATGGGTGTACACATGTTCCCCATCCTGACCCCTTCTCCCATATCCCTCCCCATAGCATCCCTCTGGGTCATCCCAGTGCACCAGCCCCAAGCTTCCTGTATCCTGCATTGAACCTGGACTGGCGATTCTTTTCTTATATGATATTATACATGTTTTAATGCCATTCTCCAATGAGGTGGATGAAACTGGAGCTTATTATACAGAGTGAAGTAAGCCAGAAAGAAAAACACCAATACAGTATACTAACACATATATATGGAATTTAGAAAGATGGTAACAACAACCCTGTATGCGAGACAGCAAAAGAGACACAGATGTATAGAACAGTCTTTAGGACTCTTTGGGAGAGGGAGGGGGGGATGATTTGGGAGAATTTAATTTTTAATAATAACTTTGTTTACCAACCAGATTGCAAAAATCCTGAAAATTTAATAGCTGGCTCTTGTGAGCCTAAATGAGCCTGCTCCTGCACATCACTATTCCTCCTCCCTTCTATTTTGCCCCTGTTCTTTCCTAAATAATCATTATTAGAATGTACTGTACATACCAATATCTTCTGAGAATTAATTTTAGTGGAAATCAAATATGGGTCACTTTCCATGCATCAAAAAGTAGAGATGGTGACAACAGAATGGTGAGAGGGTCCAGAAGTGAATTTAGTGGAAGAAAGAATTTAGAGCCTGGAGATGAACCTGAGGCTATAAGCACCCACCCTTATCCCACCAGGGATTTTTAGAAATCTGAGAAAAGTCTGTGTACGTGCATTGGCTAGAGCATGGGCTATTCTAGGAAAGGTAGCATATTTTGGAGCCAGATAATATCTGGGATATGAATATATGTATATAATTCTTATTATTAAAGTAGAATCCAAAATTATATCATTTTTAGGATAAATGAGAAAGTTTCAAAGAAATTCCCCTGTGGGAATGTCTAGGCTCAAAGTTCCAACATCCTGGGAGTATGTTTCATTCTTCTCTGCTATTTGAGACATGTAATGTGTTTCTCTTCCCTGAAAGCTTGTGTTTTTCATCTACTCTTGGCATTTTAGAGGGCTTCCCTGGTGGCTCAGACAGTAAAGAATCTGCATGCAATGTGGGAGACCTGAGTTCAGTCCCTGGGTCCGGAAGACCCCCCTGGAGAAGGAAATGGCTACCCGCTCCAGTATCTTGCTTGGAGAATTCCATGGACAGAGGACCTTGGTGGGCTACAGTCCATGGGGTCACAAACAGTTGTACACAACTGAGTGATTAACACTTGACATTTTAATCAGATGACTCCCATGTCTGACTAGTATCAGAATCTGCCTGGAGGCATTTGAAAAAATACTGATTCCAAGACCCCATTCCTAGATGCTCTGATTCAGCAGACAGAGACTTGGGATTGACAGTCTGAATTCTAAAGACCTTATCTCAGTGACCCAGCCACATGTGACAGGGAAACCACAGGACGGGTCCAGGTCTAGGGTTGAGTCACAGTTCTACCCTTCGTTGGGTCAGTTGGTGGGTCACATCTCCTTCTTGGATGGTTTATGTCTCAAGCTCTGACATTCAGGAAAGTGCTGTGAAGCATGGCAGGGCAAGGGGTCCTCTCCCATCCCTGCTGGTGGGAAGGTCCTTCCCACCTTCACAGCAGCCCAGCCCTGTCTGCATGGCTGGCTTCCCTTTGATGGGGAGAAAGGATTATGTTTCTCCCTTAAAGTGGCATGTCCTGATTACAATCCACTTCTAAAGTTTCTCTCTGACAAGGAAAACGTTCACTCCCATTTAATTTGCCTGGACCAGAGGGGCTCTGTAAGTCAGACTTCCTTCCAGATGGAAAAATTGATGTGAACTCTTAAATCAGTTTTTTAAAAATTATTATTAATCTGCCTCATGGAATACAGCATGCTCTGACCAAAGGCAGGAGGAGTCAGGGAGCCCCCGAGTATCTAATTTAACACCTGAAAATTCCCAAGGATGATTATACCATGGAAGACATATTAAAGATTGTAAGAAAAGGTTTAATAAAAAAATGTAAATGGAAAGGCCATAAAATTCAAATGAGGCTCATTCCCTGGGTTATAACAAGCTCTGTGCACAGACCTTGTTAATAGCTTTTTAAAAAAAAATAATAATTTTATTGTAGCTTCTATTTTTTTCTGTCGGTGTAATTAGAGCTTAATTAATTCCCCCCTAAAGGGGAAAAAGAGGACAAAATGGTATTTGATCTGAGACATGTAGAGTGGGCAAAGCAATTAGGATCAGCAAGTTACTTTCTGTTACCCTTTTTTCCTAGTTAGGTCTTCTGAGAGGCAGAAGGCTTTGGACAGAGACTCTAAGGGTCTATCCCTGGATCAGACATTCAGCAGTGCCAGGACATGCTCCAGGCCAAAACATTTTATTTAAACAGAGATCATCCAATTATATATATATATATACACACACACACACACACACACAACTGCAAGAGCCTGCTGCATCAATTCTCTGGTAATAGGAAGGGTTAGTTAAGTTCTGAATGTAAAACATAGTTCAAAGTACCAAAACCATAGCTCATGGAGGATATTAGAAAGAACATGAGTTTGGTAATAACTTAGCACTGAGACGAAATCCCAAATCCAGCACTGAAGCTGTGTGACTTTAGAGACCTCTCTGGGCCTTAGTTTCTTAGAATCTGTAAAACAAGAAGAGCCATGAATACTATTGCACCTAAGGGATGGGCTAATTATGGGAAGAAAAGGAAGCCATGTAACGAAAAGCATCAGAAGAAGTTGCTAAGTGACAGTACGATTTGTGTGTGAGTGTGTGTGCCCTAATTTCACAATACAGTTTAGTGGAATTAGTCTTGAGCCCTTCCCAGTGTTAGAATTAATTACCCTGAGCTTTTTCATGGCAAAGACTTATTATAGCGAGCTTGTTAATGCGACCTCTGGTGGCCTCATGGGCTCAGGAGAAGTCTCCGGGAGCACAGGTGCACTAGCTAATTAGAGAAGAAATAACATGCAGGACCCTCCGTCAGTTTACACGGCGTGTTGGAAGCCAGGTGCTTGTGGGACCCTGTGAGCAGCAGAAAGTGATTTAGGGTAGGGGGTGTCACAAGAGAGTAGGGAAAGAGACATTTGTCTTCCAAAAGCAAGCAAGCCAGCTCCTAGCTCACTCCAGCATTGCTGGGGCCTCCAAGGTGATGAGGCAAAACGAAGCCAAGGAGCAGCTCTTGCTACAACACGCTCTGAGATGAAAGCCTGGAGGCAGAGCTGAAGTCTGCTTTTTGCCTCCTGGCCTCTTTGCCTGTTTAGTTTCTGCCTGGAGTGCTCCCCTCACCTGCTTCATCAGTTAGCCCCTCCTCTTTCTTTCATATTTCCTCTGGGCAACTAATTCTGATGCCAACCACCTTCTCCCAACATATTAAATCCAAGACAGTTGTTATAAACTCTTATCTCCCCCTGCAAGCACTTTGTAAATAGATAAGTTTATTTGATTAAACTCCACTAGGATGCAGATTGTTTTGTTGTTTGTTTATTTTTGCTCACCTCCATATCCTCCATTTCCAGCCCAATTTAAGACTTTTTAGGCAACTTCTGGTGGTTTCCCACAGACCTTGGCTTGTGACTCCATTGCTCCAACAATACATCTTGTCTGATTCTAACCCTCCTTCCTGCCCAAGGACATTGGACCCACCAGGATAATCCAATATCACTCATCTTAAGATCCTTAACTTAATCATATCTACAATGTCCCTTTTGCTGTGTAAGGTAACATAGTCACAGGTTAAGATTAGAACATGGCTGACTTCTTGGAGGGTCGTTATTATACCTACCACTCTCTAAAATGATCTACAGTGTTAATTCATTACTTATCACTATCAAAGCTGGACTTTTTTCAGGAACTTTCAAGCTAATATGAAAATCTGTGTATCCTAGAATAGCCAAAACAATTTTGAAAAGAAGAAGTAAGTTGGATTTACTGTTCTTGATTTCAAAACATACTTCAAAGCTACAGAATCAAGACAGTGTGGTATTACATAAGGTTAGACATATAGATCAAGAAAATAGAATTGAGAGTCCAAAAAAAAAGCCCTCACATTTGTGGTCCATTGATTTTTGACAAAGGTACCAAGACAATTCAATGTGGGAAAGAACAGTCTTTTCATCAGATGATACTGAATACCTGGATATTCACAAGTAAAAGAATGAAGCTCTGTCCCTACCTCACACCAAAAATTAACTCACAACATTTCAAATTACATGTAAGAGTTGTAAGTATAAAACCACTAGAAAAAATAGGGGTATATCTTTGTAATCTTATGTTGGCAAAGCCTTTTAGATATGACATTAAACAAAAGTGACCCAAAAATAATTAGAGAAATCAAACTTCATTGAAATAAAAAACTTTATGCTTTGTAAGACAGCATGAAAAAAGGTTAAAAGGCAGTACTCGGATTAAGAAATATTTGCAAATCTTATGTCATATAGGGACCTTGTGTCCAAAATACATAAAGAAGTCTTACAACTCAACAACAACAACAACAACAACAAAAATTACAAATGAGGAAAGGATTTCAACAGACACTTCTCCAGCAAAGATAAGCAAACAGCCACTAGGTATGGATGGGTAGATGCTAAATGGCATTAATCATTAGGGAATGCAAATCAAAACCATAATGAGATACCTCTTCATACCTACATCAATGGTTATAATCAAAGAGACAGACAATAATGAGTAGGTGAGGATCTGGAGTAATGAACCTTAACATATTGTTGGTGAGAGTGTAGAATGATCCAGCCACTTTGGAAGACAGTTTGCTAATTTCACAAAATGTTAAACATATTTACTATATGACAGCCCTTCTACTCTTAGGTATATCTCCAAGAGATTTGAAAACACACAGTCATGTAAAAATACGTATATAAACAATGATAGCAGCACTATTCACATTAGCAAAAATTTAAAATAGAGTATCTATTAATTTATGAAAGCAGAAGTAAAATGTGGCATATCTATACAGTGTAATATTATTCTGTTATAGAAAGGACTGAAGTATAGACATATCCTATCCCATGAGTGAACCTTGAAAACATTATGCAAAGTGAAAGAACCCATCACAAAAGAATGCATATTTTGTGATTTCATTTATGTGAAATGTTCAGAACAAACAAATCCATAGAGACAGAAAGTAGAGTAGGGGTTGCCTCAGGCTGGGGATAGTAAGCAGTGTGGAGTGACTACATCATGGGTTTTGGCTTTCTTTTGGGGATGATGACAATGTTCTGGAATTAGACAGTCCTGATGGTTGAACAATTCTAAATTTACTAAGACCTACTCAGTTGCACACTTTAAAAGACTGAGTTTTATGGTATGTGAATTACATCTCAATAAAGCTGTGGTTTAAAAAATGAAATCGTAAAGAACACTCAATTAACCCAACAAAGGGAAGAAGCAGAAAGGAAATAGATACAAATGGATCTAATAAAAAATGGCAAGATGCTAGACATGAACTTAACTATATTAATAATTATATTAAATTTAAGTGGCTTAAGAATCCTTATTAAAAGGCAAGAAGATGAGTTTGGATTTTTTAAAAAAGACCTAATTATATGCTGCAAATACAAGAAATGTTCTTTAAATGTAGATACATAAATAGGTTAAAAGTAAAAATATAGACAAAGATATAACATGCTAACGCTATCTTTATAAAAACCCAGAGCAATTTTATTATTATCAGATAAAAATAGAGCAAAGAATACAGAAGTTTACTTTGTAGTGACAAGGGGGTCAATTACTCCAGAGGACATACGTGTTTATGCATCCAATAAACAGACCTTGAAAAGACTCAAATCAAAAATAGGAAAATGCAAAGAGAAATAAAGAATTTCACAATTATATCTCAAAAAATAAAACTCTTTTTCAATAATTGATAGAGCAAGTAAAGGGAAAATCAGCAAGGAAATAGAAGATTTGAACAGCACGGACCTAGCATTACTGAATTAACATTTCCAGAACATTCAATAGTAGCAGAGCTCGTGTTCTTTTCATTGTTTTCAATGTCCACACAGAACCTTTAGCAATATAGACTATACCCTGAACCAAAACACAAGTCCCAATATGGTTAAAAGGATTCAAGTTATTCAAAATATGTTTTCTGACTCTCTTGGAATTAAATTAGATATTAACAGAATAACAGAAAGATTTCTGGAAAACTCCAAGCACTTGGAAATTTAGTAGCATACATCTAGATAACCCATGGGTCAAAGAAGAAATGAAAACAAGGAATTAGAAAGTATTGGAACTGAATGAAAATGAAAACAACATATGGTAAGATATTGAATATTGTTAAGGCAGTAGTTAGGGAGAAATTTGAAGTATTTAAATGCCTTCATTAGAAAGCTATGACAGTCTTAATCAATGAGATCAGTTTCTACCTTAAAATAAAAATGAAGAGCAAGTTGGACACAAAGTAAGCAGAAGAAAGGATGTAATAATATGCGAGCAGAGACAAATTAAATAGAAAACAGAAAACAAAAGGGGGGTGGAGAAAACCAATACAACAAAACCTGATTCTTTGAGGCCATCAAATATTTGATAAACATCTAGCCAGATTGATCAAGAAAAAGAAAGAAGACACAAATACCACTATCAGGAATGAGAAAAGTGATCTCATTACAGATTCTATAAGAAGGTGAATATTATGAACAGTTTTATGTCCATATGCTCAACAAGTTGGTTGAAACAGACAAATTTCCTGAAAGATGCAGACTAGAAAAGCTCATTCAAGATGACGTTGATAACGTAAATAGTGATATCTATTGAAATGAAATCGTAGCTTAAAACTTTTTCACAGGACTTCCCTGGTTGTACAGTAGATAGGAGTCTGCCTGCCAAGGCAGGGGACATGAGTTCGATCCCTGGCCCAGGAAGATTCCACATGCTGTGGAGCAACTAAGCCAGCTGTGGGCCACAACTACTGAGCCCACTCTCTAGAGCCCTCATGCTGCGACTGAAGCCCCAGCTCCCTAGAACCTGTGCTTCACAACAAGAGAAGCCACCACAACGGGAAGCCTGCTCACCACAACTAGAGAAATCCCATGCGCAGCAACAGAGACCTAGCACAACCAAAAATAAAACTAATCAATTAATTTAAAAAATTTTCCACAAAGAAAACTCTAGACTCAGATGTCCTCACTGGTGAACTTTCCTACACATTTTAGAAGGAAATAATATCAACTCTACACAAAGTCTTCTGAAAAGTTTAAGAACACTTCTTAATTCATTGTATGAGTCCAATATTACCCTGACACCAAAACTTTATCAAAGACATTACAAGAAAACAAAATCTCAGAGTGAGGTTCTAGTCACTCTCAAGACAGAGTCTGAATGTGAAAATATGGAAGACCAACCTGGATAACTGGTGACTGCAGCCGTGAAATTAGAAAACAATTGCTTCTTGTCAGGAAAGCTATGACAAACCTAGACAGTGCATTAAAAAGCAAAGACATCAATCACTTTGCCGACAAAGGTCTGTATAGTCAAGGCTATGATCTTTCCATTAGTCATGTACAGATGTGAGAGCTGGACTGTAAAGCAGGCAGAGCACCCAAGAATTGATGCTTCTGAACTGTGGTGTTGAAGAAGACCTGTAAGAGTCCCTTGGACAGCAAGGAGATCAAACCAGTCAATCTTAAAGTAAATCAACCCTGAATACTCATTGGAAGGACTGATGCTGAAGCTGAAGCTCCAATATTTTGGCCACCTGATATGAAGAGCTGACTCACTGGAAAAGACCGTGATGCTGGGAAAGATTGAAGTTAGGAGGAGAAGGGGGATCACAGAGGCTGAGATGGTTGGATGGCATCACCGACATGGACATGAACTTGGGCCAACTCTGGGAGATGATAAGGGACAGGGGAGCCTGGCATGCTGCAGTCAATGGGGCCATAGAGTCACAAATGACTTAGTGACTGAAAAACAACAGCAATCTGGATAAAAATTCTATAAGACAATGATTAAGAGGATCATTCTGTCAGCCCAGTATAAGTTCAAAAGTTCTTCTCTGACACGTTTCCATCTATGTGACCCTGGACAAGTTGCTTCACCTCTCTGATCCTCAGTTCCCTTATCTATAAAATCAAGGTAATAAGAGCACCTATGGCTAAGGATTAGAGTGAAAATTCAACTAGATATTTTCCCAGCACCCTCAAACAGTGCCTGGGACATAGCCGGCAGTTCAATAACTATTAACTGTAACAAGATAATATTCTTGTTAAGATAAAAGAGGCTTGTGCCTTTTGTAGTGGGAATAAATGTTTGCAGCCGGTAGTTATTTTCTAATCAATGAAGCCATTTCAAAATTATTGTTTTCCTTTGCATTTAAAGGAAGAATTAGAATCCTCTATAACTGTATAGCTTATATGACAACATAACTTATCTCCTAAATAGCAGTGGCCCATCTTTTTTTTCCTCCCTTTTTTTTCTTTCTGTCATCAGTAGAAGGAAGGATTTTCTGCTCCAATCTAATGTAAAAATTCCTCTTGACCATTTATTTTCCTGCTAGCTGAAGAAGGACTTGACTTCCCCGGATAGCAGTCACAGTTCAAGTTGAGACAAAGACCAAGGAAGTCTGCCTGGCTGGAATCTGCTGGTTTCCGCTAGCCCATGAGGATTACAGCCTTGCTTGAGAAAAACCTTGTTTGGAGGAGAGCTTTAACTGGCTCTGCTCAAAGCCTTGCCTTCCCCGGGGCCTGGGGAATAAAAACAAATAAATAACCCCGAGTACTTATCCTTCTTTATGCCTCACCTCAAAGTCACCAAGACACCCAAATGCAAGGGATTCAAATGCCTTCCTCCCTCTGCTCCAGGTTAATGAAAACTGACATGAAGAGTTGGGACCATGAGCTTTATACACAGTATAGTTTCCATGAGCTTTATTGATGGTTTGCACTCTCCCACTCCCATCATCACCCAATCCTCATCATTCAATAAAACTGTATTATAGAAAGTGGCTTAGACAGGGGCTCATGGACCCCCCCTCCCCAAATCTAAACCCTGAAAGGGACATGACTTCTGTGTATGGAAGCAAAACTTACTGAACAGACTTGAAGTCCACACTCACAGACGCCAGTGAAAGGCAGGCTCCTCCCTCATCCTCCGTCTTCCTCAGCAATGCCCTGCTTCTTGTTTTCACTGCAGGGGTCAGCAACGGGACTGGAGAAAAAAGACTTACTGCGTCTGGGGGCAGATGAGACCAGAGGAAGTAGACAGCCTGGCTCTTGGTTTTGAAGCTTCTGGAGACCAAAGATCCTGCCTGCTTATTAATGTGCCTCAATAATTGTCCCATAATCTGACAAACAGGGTTACTCACTCCCTCCCATGGAGAGGACAAGTAAATCCACACAAAGAAACTGAAATTATCAGGATATGTCTTTTTTCCTCCTGCAGCATTGCTGGCATTTTGGACCAGATAATTCTTCTGTTGTAGGGTCTGTTCTGCCACTGTTAGATTGGCCTCTACCCACAAGATGCCAAGAGTACCCCCGCCCCAAGTCATCACAACCAAAATGCATCCAAACAATGCTGAATATCCCCTGGGCAGGGAGGGCGTGCAAACCCCCCTGGGGGTCGAAAACCACTGACCTCTGCAGAACCGTGGGAGTAAAAGCATTTCTCATGAGCTCTCACTACAGCTTTCTCCTAGAAAAATGGGAGAAGGAAGCAAATTCCTGAAGTTCACACAGCAAATCAATGGATGACAAGAGAGGGAAAAAATGGGTTTGTAAATGCTGCTTGGGCAGTTAACCATTTGGGCCAGACTTTGTCCAAGTAGGAAATAAATCACCAATTGATTTAGCCAGAAAAATACCAAAACTGTTTTGCAGTACTCTCCAGTGAGGGCTGAGCTAGCAGATTCAGGATGACTGGACAATATTTCTTAGCATCCTATCCCAGCTACAATGTGGGATATCCAGGAATGCAACCCAGACCAGCAACACAGAGTCTGGGGGAGTTAAAGGAAGAGCACATTAGCCTTGAAAGAAATTCTCTCCTTTCAAGTGAGAGATCCTCACCCCTTAGCAAAACTTGGAATGGGCCAACCAGAGAAACAAACTTGGAGAAAGGAGACAAGGTCTCCTTCTCTGCAACAGTGGTTACCATTCATCTGTGATGCAAAAAAAATGGGCTGAGGCCAAAAAAAATCCAAGCCCATGATGGTAGAACCATAGAACCATGGTCCACTGAACAGGGTCCTCCTAAAGTTATTTATGTCCTCTTGCCCAGAAACTGCATCTTACCTTATAAGGCAAATGGGATGAAGTAAAGGATCTTGAGATGGAAGATCATCCTGGTGAAAGTGAAAAGTGAAAGTGTTAGACAATTGCATCTGACTCTTTCGAGACCCCATGGACTGTAGCCCGCCAGGCTCCTCTGTCCATGGGATTCTCCAGGCAAGAATACTGGAGTGAGTTGCCATTCTGTTCTCCAGGGGATCTTCCCAACCCAGGGTTGAACCCAGGTCTCCTGCATTGCAGGCATTTTCTTTACCATCTGAGCCACCAGGGAAGCTCTGGTGAGCCTGATACAATTATAGGGTCTTTAAAAGAGAGGTACAGAAGAGTCAGAGTTAGTCAGAAAGTCATGTCATGATGGAAACAGAGGGAGAGAGAAAGAAAGGATTTGAAGATGCTACACTGCAGGCTTGAAGACAGAGGAAGAAGATCATGAATAAAAAGATGCAAAAGAGCCTTGGAAGACAAAAAGGTCAAGGAAACAGGTTCTCACGGAGCCTCCAGAAGGAACATAGCCCTGAGGACTCATTTCAGACTTCCAGCCTTCAGATCTGTAAGCTAATAAATATGTTTTAAAGTCACTAAGTTTGTGATAACTGGCTAGAGTAACCATAGGACACAAACATGGAACCCTCCAGAGAATCTCAGGGAATTCAGATTTAGAGACCAAAGTTTCACAGCAGCTTAGCCATGGAGGTGTCAGTGTCTCTCAGTCTCTTTTACTCCTCTGTAAAACAACTGATCACTACACTCTGAAAACATTCAGCCAGTTCTCCGGAGGAAATCTGGGGTGAGAGAAAGGAAGAGTGATGGTGTCAAACTCTGCCCTGGGGGTATGATTATAAAGAAGAAAAATCTGGTCTTTGTCTCTGATTCCTGGCACAGAGCTTCAAATACCTTTGGAATTTCCTAAGTGGTAGGAGAACCTTCTTATTCATAAGGAGCCCCTTTTGAGTGCACCTGAGTTTATGTAAAGAGGTGATTCATGGAGGATAGTTAGTTTCCCTTGAAACTTAGTTTCAAGGGAGGATCTGGCCACACAAGAAACACTGTGTGTGAGATTAGAGGATTGGAACTTCTAGCCCCACTCTGTTATTTTTCTTTTATTAAAATTTGGTTATAACATAAAACCTAAAGGGTGCTGCAGTCGTTTCCGACTCTGTGCGACCCCATAGACGGCAGTCCACCAGGCTCCCCCGCCCCTTGGATTCTCCAGGCAAGAACACTGGAGTGGGTTGCCATTTCCTTCTCCAATGCATGCAAGTGAAAAGTGAAAGGGAAGTCGATCAGTCATGTCCGACTCTTAGCGACCCCATGGACTGCAGCCCACCAGGCTCCTCTGTCCATGGGATTTTCCAGGCAAGAGTACTGGAGTGGGGTGCCATTGCCTTAAAACTCCAATACTTTGGCCACCTCATGTGAAGAGTTGACTCATTGGAAAAGACCCTGATGCTGGGAGGGATTGAGGGCAGGAGGAAAAGGGGACAACAGAGGATGAGATGGCTGCATGGCATCACCGACTCAACGCACATGAGTTTGGGTGAACTCTGGGAGTTGGTGACGGACAGGGAGGCCTGGTGTGCTGTGATTCATGGGGTTGCAAAGAGTTGGACACAATTGAGCGACTGAACTGAAGTGAATTTAATTTAAAATGCTGGGTTAGTTTCAAGTGTACAGCAAAGAGATTCAGTTATATGTGTGTGTGTGTGTATGTGTATTCGTTACCAGATTCTTTTCCATTATAGGTTATTATAAGACATTGAGCAGAGTTCTCTGTACTTCATAGGAGGCCCTTGTTTGTTTTCTTGTTGTTTACTATTTTAGTATAGTAGTTTGTATCTGTTAATCCCAAATTCGCAATTCATCTCTTCCCCCACCACTTGCCTTTCATAACCATAAATTTGCTTTCTAGGTCTGTAAGTCTATTTCTGTTTTGTAAATAAGTTATTTTGTATCATTTTTTTAAGACTCCACATATAAGTGATATTGGGTTTCCCAGGTGGCACTAGTGGTAAAGAACCCTCATGCCAACATTGAAGACATAAGAGATGTGGGTTCAGTCTCTGGGTTGGGAAGATCCCCTAAAGGAAGGCATGGCAACCCACTTCAGTATTCTTGCCTGGAGAGTCCCATGAACAGAGGAACCTGGTGGGCTATAGTCCACGGGGTCACAAAGAGTTGGACATGACTGAAGTGACTTAGCATGCATGCCCATAAGTGATATTAAATGATATTTGTCTTTATCTATCTGACTTAATTCACTTGGGATGATAATCTTCAGGTCTATCCATGTTGCTGCAAATGGAATTTTTTTTCATTCTTTTTTGTGGCTGAATAATATTGCATTGTGTGTGTGTGTGTGTGTGTGTGTATGTGTGTGTGTGTGTGTGTGTGTATAGGCTTCCCAGCTGGTAAACAATCTGCTTGCCAATGAAGGAGACCCAAGAGACATGGGTTGGATTCCTAGGTCAGGAAGATCCCCTGGAGTAGGAAATGACAATCCACTCTAGTACTCTTGCCAGAAAAATTCCATGGACAGAGGAGCCTGGCGGGCTACAGTCCACGGGATCACACAGAGTCAGACACGACTGAGTGACTGAGCCATTATCTGGGTCATTAAGATCTTTTTTGTATAGTTCTTCCATGTATTCTTGCAACCTTTTCTTAATATCTTCTGTCTTTTTAGGTCCATACCATTTCTATCCTTTATTGTGCCCATTGTTGCATGGAATGTTCCCTTAGTATCTCTGATTTTCTTGACAAGATCTCCAGTCTTTCCCACTCTATTGTCTTCCTCTATTTCTTTGCATTGATCACTGAGGAAGGCTGTCTTATCTCTCCTTGCTCTTCTTTGGAACTCTGCATTCAGATGGGTATTTCTTTCCTTTTGTCCTTTACCTTTAGCTTCTCTTATTTTCTCAGCTGTCTGTAAGACTTCCTCAGACAGCCATTTTGCCTTTTTGCATTTGTTTTTCTTGGAGATGGTCTTCATCACTGCCTCCTCTACAGTGTCATGAACCTCTGTCCATAGTTCTTCAGACACTCTATTAGATCTAATTCAGATGAAGCATAAGCTGGAATCGAGATTGCAGGGGAGAAATATCAATAACTTCAGATATGCAAATGACACCACCCTTATGGCAGAAAGGGAACAGGAACTAAAGAGCCTCTTGTTGAAGGTTAAAGAGACTAGTGAAAAAGCTGGCTTAAAACTCAACATTCAAAAAGCAAAGATCATGACATCTGGTCCCATCACTTCATGGCAAATAGATGGGGAAACAATGGAAACAGTGACAGATTTTATTTTGGGGGGCTCCAATATCACTGGGGACAGTGATTGCTGCCATGTAATTAAAAGACATTTGCTCTTGGAAGGAAAGCTATGACAAACCTAGACAGTGTATTAAAAAGCAGTGACATTATTTGTCAACAAAGGTCCATATAGTTAAAACTATGGTTTTTCCAGTAGTCATGTATGGATTTGAGAGTTGAACCATAAAATAGGCTGAGCACCAAAGAGTTGATGCTTTTGAACTGTGGTGTTGGAGAAGACTCTTGAGAGTTCCTTGTACATCAAAGAGATCAAAGCAGTCAATCGTAAAGGAAATCAGTCCTGAATATTCATTAGAAGGACTGATGCTGAAGCTGAAACTCCAGTACTTTGGCCACCTGATGTGAAGAGCTGACTCATTGGGAAAGACCCTGATGCTGGGAAAGATTGAAGGCAGGAGGAGAAGGGGACAACAGAGGATAAGATGGTTAGATGGCATCACCAACTCAATGGACATGAGTTTGCCCAAACTCCAGGAGATGACAGAGGATAGAGAAGCCTGACATGCTACAGTCCATGGGGTCATAAAGAATTGGACACGACTGAGTGACTTAGAAACAAAGCCCAGTATGTATACACCCGACCCTCAAACAAAGCAGGCCATAGAGGTGCTGACCCCCACACAGTCAAAAATCGGCATACAGCTTTCTAGTCCACATACATCCATGGTTCCATGTCCACCGATTCAACCAAACACAGATCACATAGTGTTTTAGAATTTATTTCCTGCAGGAAAAAAACCCACATTTAAGTGCACCTGCGTGCCTTAAGCCTATGTTGCTCAAGGGTCAGCTGTATGTATAATAAATTAAAGCAAATTCCAGGCCCCAAGTGTCTTCCAAAGCTTCCTTCTCCTTATCCCTGAGATGCCTATGTGAAAAACTGGGGCCCTGGTGAGTAATTGGAGAGTCAGTGGCCTAGGTGATCTGAGATCCCCTTTGCTCTCAGGAAATCCTATTATATACTCTCCAAGTCTAATAAGCAGGAATGTGATTTCTCTGAGGCTTTGGATGCCACTTCAGGGGGCCCCTTCCTCTCTCAAGAGGCCCCCAGGGGAACTGATGACAGACGATGCCCGCCTTTCAACTGAGTTGGAAATGAGCCCTCACTCCTGCTCAAGTCCTCTGCCGGGGACCAAGGTCAAACCTGTGTGGTCGCAGATCCCAACTCTTTATTATCAGAAATAAAGTAAATTCTACACTTCTCTCCTCCCCCACACAAGGCAGCAGCAGGCTCTGGCCCTATCTCTGGTAATATCAGGTTTATAAGAACAGTTTCTCACTTTTATTCATTTGAGAATTGAATTAGCTTTCACATTTGCCTCCACAGCTTCAAAGAACATCTCCCAGCCATCATTTACCACACTATTAAATCGAGAAGCATCTTGTCGGCACATCTGATAATTTGATTCTGAGTGATGTTTGTGTTGTTGCAAAGGATTTTAGCCAGCAACAATAACGTTACGGATGTGTGGCTGGGCCTTTTAACTACTAACTCAAAAGAGATTTCGACAACTGGCTATAGCACTGGTAATGAAGAGACTAGATTAGTTTGAAAGTTATTATGTTTCAATAGGAGGAACTGGATTCAATTTAGAGATACTCCCAGGTCTGGCCACTGTAACATCTTCAGTTCCTTACACGAAACTAGGTAAAAAATCTGCTGTTGGAGCAGCGGGCGATCTTCAAGGCCCAGCATGCTAAGTAGGTTTGGGATTGTCGCTGTCAAGTCTCCTGTTTAGTTCTTCCTTGTAGGTAAGACCTGCCAAGAGTTATAGGCTCAATAGTAAGAGCAGAGGGTTTCAACCCAAAAGTTCAGTGGTACTTGGGCAAATAACATATTTATCAGATTTCTCTTTAGTCTAATCAGGAAAATAATAATAATGATGCTGTCGATGGGATTCATTTAGATCAGAATTTCTCACCCTTGGCACTATTGACTTGGGGATGGACTCTTTGTTGCGGGGGTTTGTCTGGCGTAATACGGGATGTTTAGCAGGATCCCTGGCCTCTCCCACTACATACGAGCATTAAACCCCTCCAGAGTGACAATCAAAATTGTGTCCAGACCTTGCCCATCGTGCCTGGAAGCAAAGTCACTCTGAATAAGACCCACTGGTTTGATAATGTCAAGGCTCTTAGATGGTGCCAGACTCATAGTAAGGGCTCAGTAACTGTTATTAAGATTTCTTTTTAAAAAGTATCTGAGCAGCCTGGACCCTTCTCATGAATAGTGGGTTGAATGTATGCTCGTGGGTCTCTGCTGTACCCGCTAGACCAGGATTGTCTGTGGATGCAGGTTAGGGGAACATCTAAGGAGATGTGAATTCTGGTGGCTTTTATGTGACCCGACAGCCTAAATTCCCTAATCTGCACACTCACAATAGTCAGTGTAATCACACATCTTGCTCACAGCAGGATAAGATACCTCTGTGGACAAGTGAGGCTGACTGGCACAGTATGTCTCGTATCTATCCATCCTTTTTTTAAGTAAACATTTGCGTGCATACTAAGTCACTTCAGTTGTGTCCGATTGTGTGCAACCCATGGATTACAGCCTTCTGGCTCCTCCGTCCATGGGATTCTCCAGGCAAGAATACTGGGGTGTGTTGCCATGCCCTCCTCCAGGAGATCTTCCCCACCCAGGGATCAAACTCACATCTCTTAAGTCTCCTGCAGTGACAGGTGGGTTCTTTAAAACTAGTGCCACCTGGGAAGCCCAAGAAACATTTATTCAGTGTCTATTATATGCCAAGTTATGTCCTGGGCATTTGGGATACAATGAATAAGTGTTCGTCTTGGTCTTCTAGAAGTTACAGTGTGGCAGAAAATACACACACAGAGAAAAAATGAATATGGCAGAGAATGATAGAAAAAAAGAAGCAAAGAAAAAGATAGAAAGAAGAAAAGGAAGGAAGGAAGGAAAGGCCAGAGTAGAACTTGACCACCCAACACAACCTGGAATATCGGAAATACTCCTTTGTGAGACTCAGAGTTTTGAAAATTTAGGACCTAGCTTTTCCTCTCCCAAAACTGGCTGTAAGGATTTATTTCATATTTAATCTTTTTACCTTTCAGACTAGAAAATTTGAGGACAAAGAGATAGTAACTCTTGTTCAAAGAAACCCAGTGAGTCTTCCCTGAGTTCAGAGTTTCTTTATGCTATAGGTCTTGTGAGTGTGTTTGTGTGTGTGTGTGTGTGTGTAGGTTAAGTCTCTTTAGTCATGTCCAACTCTTTGCGACCCTATGGACCATAGACTGCCAAGCTCCTCTGTCCATGGGATTCTCCAGGCAAGAATACTGGAGTGGTTTGCCATGCCTTCATCCAGGGGATCTTCCCAACCCAAGAATCAAACCCATGTCTTTTGTCTCCTGCATTGGCAGGCGAGTTCTTTACCACTAGCGCCACCTGGGAAGCCTTTAGGCCTCCTATAAGAGGCAAATAAATCCAATAAACTGAATGTGGCTGACAAAATGCTCTATTCACCAGAGGAAAATACAGTGATTTCTCAGTTTCTAGTACTGCATCCTGGCCTCTGTGTGTGTGTTTACCTGTGTGTGTGTCTGTCTGTGTATATGTATGTGCATCTGTGTGACTATTGAGACATTGGCAATATCTGTTGTGATATTTGCCCATTGCTGGCTGTTTCAAAGAGAACAGACTGCTCGACAAGGGTAGTCATGGACTTGAAATGGTCTAGAAGCTGCCATTCACTAGGAAGTGGGGTAAGAGTTTCTCTAGCAGAGACAGAAAAGTGTGAGGGGAATGTAGCTACAGTAGGAGGAGGAATCTTTCCTTTATTCTAAACCAAGAAAATGATCATGACCTGACAGGTAGTGCTCTAACAAGTGTTTAATGTTTGAATGAATCAATGCATAAGGGAAGAGAAGTAAATAAATGAGTAAAATTTGAAACAAGTGAGTTCTTCCTGTGTTTACTTCCAGAAGAGAAGGGTAAGTTCCATCTTTGGTTTTGTCTGGCCAGCCTGCCTCTTTTTCTCCAAATCGTCCCTCCACCTACAACATCCATTTGTTTTCCTTTAGAGGGACTGCGTTCTCACATGACCCTGCATCTCCTGTCACTGGTAGCTGGTCCAGGAGCAGACATCTGATCCAGAATGGGCCCATCAGAGCATACTTCTCTGCACCGGAAGAACTGAGTGACCAAAGAAGGTGTCCCTGACCCCTGCTAAGCCAGAGTCCATTCATGAGGCCATTTAGACCAGCATTGAGGGAAGTAGTTCAGTATCTCTAGAATGACTGACAGCATAAGTAGAAAAATCAGGAGTTAGCAGGAGCCATTTTTTTAAACAACTGATTATCAATTTATTGGGGGCTTCTCTGGTGGCTCAGATGGTAAAAGAATCTGCCTGCAACATGGGAGACCTGGGTTTCATCCCTGGGTTGGGAAGATCCTTGGAGAAGGCAATGGCCACCCATTCCAGTATTCCTGCCTGGAGAATTCCATGGACAGAGGAGCGAGAGTGGCAGGCTATGGTTCACAGCATCGTGAAGAGCCAGACATAAGTGAGCGACTAACACTTTTGCTTCTCACTTTCACTTTATCAATTTATCAAAAAGGTTGATTTAAGCATCTGCAATGGTGACTTCAACCTCGACTCCTGACTCATTGATGATAGAAGTGATCTGTTTGACAATCTCAGAATGTGCAAGTCAATGTTGCTTGTGCATCCTTGCCTAGAAATAATTCCAAGTCTTAGAACCACCTTTTGCAAGTCCTCCTTGTATCCTTGTAGTTGTTCTCAGAGTCTCAGTAGGCATCTGAACCCATGCTTGCAGTTTGAGATTCTTTTCCTTCACACCTCTGGTCAGCTCAGCACTAACCTTCTCCAAAGACTTCATGTTGCGGCAGAGGGTGATTCTAATCTGATGAATCACCACCACTGGCTCCACGGAGTAGTGTGTGTGTGTGTGTGTGTTCAGTTGCTCAGTCATGTCCGACTCTTTATACCCCATGGGCTGTAGCCTGCCAGGCTCCTCTGTCCATAGAATTTTCCAGGCAAGAATACTGGAGTGGGTTGCCAATTCCTCCTCCAGGGATCTTCCCAACCCAAGGATTGAACCTGTGTCTCCTGCATTGGCAGGCAGGTTCCTTACCACTGCACCAACTTACAGTATCTTTAAAAGCCACAGGTAAGGTGAGGCTTCCTGACCAACTTGTTCCTGGGGAAAGTGAACAGTGGTGGGTCAGGAACAGAAGCGGGTGGCCTGGGGCTCCGCTGCAGCAGTGACCTGCATTTTCCTCAAAGAGCAGGAGCTGTGTTTTTTGCTGTGTAGCTACAAACCATGTACAATGAGAGAGAAGAAAAAAGGAAACAAGCAGACAGATGCTATAGGAAATGGAAGAAGAATCTCAGTGTGTCTGAATCTTGGTTTTATGGTTCCTGAGGTCTCCCTGCATTCCTGTCTTTTCCTGGGCTTGATTCATCCGTTCTTCATGAGATCCCTCCAGGTCCTTATAATTCCATTTTTCCTTAAACTATTTTGAGTTGTGTGTCTGTCAGTTGCAGTCAACAGAGTCCTGGCTGAACACACAGGCTACGCATCAAGATAAGTTCATTCCCTTTGCCTGATTTGTCACTTCTGTGCATGGTATCAGGCAGGCGTACACGCCACACTGTAAATCATCAACACAAGGCCCTTGGTCTATAATAAAGCAGCATTCTCCTTCAAATGCATTCAATACACCTTCATAAGAGTAATAGCTCAGAAGTCGCTTTGTAACAAAGATGCCGATATTACAGAAACTCAAGATGGAGAATTTACTGGAGAGAGAAGAGCAGTCTATTGACCTGCTACAAATGTTCTGGCTCTGTCATTATTCAAATATTTCTATTGCCTGGACTCCTGAATTTTTTCCTCTGTCTTCTGAACATGAGGGAGTCTTTCTCCTAAGCCTTTCCTACCTGTATGACTTTGAATTAATGCTCCTCTTGGAAATGGCAGGCCATGGTGTAACAGTTTGTGGCAGCAAATAGCCCAAGCTGCCAATGAAACCACATAATCTGGAAGCCTCCATTCAGAGAGGAAGGAAAATCACCCTTTATCCACTGCTGACCACTTTTCTAGGCACTGTCCACTTGTTATTATCTGTCATAACATAGCAAATGTGATGCTCACAGCCACACAGCAAGGATTGATACCCTATTTTAGAGGAAGCTGAGGCTCAGATTAGTTAAGGAAGTGGTCCAACTGATCAGCTATGGGGCAGGGCTTGAAATTTGGATTTTTCTGGTTTTTCTGGCTTTATAGCCCGTGTTCCCTCTTTGTTGAGATCTTTGAGGGACACAGAGAGACTTCCCAGGAGAAATTCCTGACTGCCCAGAGTGGAAGGAAGTCCTGGCTCATTCAAACCAGGCTCTCCTTACTGAAACATGAGAGCCTGCAGTCTATAGGACCTACAGCATCCCAGGACACTTCCCTCTTTTTAACATGGGAACTCCATGTCGGAAACCTACCATTTTTGTACAATAACAGAAGAAAACACTCAACTACCTTTTGTCCCGAAATTCTTGTTCATGGCTTATTCTCCCCTCTGCTGCTAATATGGACACTCTCCTTCCCACTCAGCTGGGTCCAAAGCCTCGGAAATAGTTTGCTGACTGCTTTCGTTACCGAATTTCTATTTTGCACCCCAGACCAAAAATGAGATCTGAGAAACTTTTAATCTGCCTGGTGTCCCTACTTTGCTTCTTGCGCTGTTGGTGGGAATGTAAATTGATACAGTCACTGTGGAGAATAGTATGGAGATTCCTTTTAAAAAGTAACATATGAGCTGGGGTGTCCACTTGGCCATTTTCCAGAAGGAGCTCTGGTCTGAAGCGCTGGGTGCAAGGCCTCTGCTTGAGCAAGTGAAACCAGACTAAGCATTAAAGAAAAAAAAAAAAAAAAAAGAGATCACGCCCTGAGCCTTTGGAGTGGGAGTACTGACTCCAAGACCCTAGACTACCAGAGAACTAACCCTAGGGAGTATCAAATAGTGAGAACTCACACAAAGGAAACCACTTGAACACAAGACCCAGCATCGCCCAACCACCAGTAGCACCCCATGCAGGATGCCTCATCTAAACAACAAACAAAACAAAAAATATAAATCCAGTCATCAGCAGACAGGACTACCACCTCACTCAGCCTTGCCCTTCAGAGGAAAAACAAATATACAAAAAACTCAACATAAATCTCACCTTATACAAAGTTTACACAAACCACTGGACCAAACTTAGGAGGCCAGAAACCAAAAGGAAGAAAGAATTCAACCTTGAAGCCTTTGAAAAGGAGACCTCAAACACAATAAGTTTAAAAAAAATAATGAAAAGGCAGCGAAATATTACACATATGAAGGAACAAATTAGAAACACAGAAGTCCAAATAAATGAAGAGGAAATAGGCAAACTACCTGGAAAAGAATTCAGAATGATGATAGTAAAGATGATCAGAAACCTTGAAAACAAAATAGAGAAAATGCAAGAATCAATTAACCAAGACTTAGAAGAATTATAGAAACGACACAGTTACTGAAATTAAAAATACTATGGAAGGAATTGGGCTTCCCTCATAGCTCAGTTGTTAAAGAATCCACCTACAATGTGGGAGACCTGGGTTTGATCCCTGGGTTGGGAATATCCCCTGTAGAAGGGAAAGGCTACCCACACCAGTATTCTGGCCTGGAGAATCCCATGGACTGTATAGTCCATGGGGTTGCAAAGAGTCGGACATGACCTAGTAACTTTCACTTTCTGGAAGGAATCAATAGCAGAATATCTGAAGCAGAAAAACGAATCAATGAGCTGGAAGATAAAATAGTGGAAATAACTTCTGAAGAGCAGAATAAAGTAAAAAGAATGAAAAGAACTTAGAATAGCCTCAAAAACCTCTGGAACAATACCAAACGCACCAACATTCAAATTATAGGGGTCCCAGAAGAAGAGAAAAAGAAAGGGTATAAGAAAAATTATAAATGCTGGAGAGGGTGTGGAGAAAAGGGAACCCTCTTACACTGTTGGTGAGAATGCAAACTAGTAAGCCACTATGGAGAACAGTGTGGAGATTCCTTAAAAACTGGAAATTGAACTGCCTTATGACACAGCAATCCCACTGCTGGGCATACACACCGAGGAAACAAGAATTGAAAGAGACACATGTACCCCAATGTTCATCGCAGCACTGTTTATAATAGCCAGGGCATGGAAGCAACCTAGATGTCCATCAGCAGATGAATGGATAAGAAAGCTGTGGTACATATATACACAATGGAGTATTACTCAGCCATTAAAAAGAATACATTTGAATCAGTTCTAATGAGGTGGATGAAACTGGAGCCTATTATACAGAGTGAAGTAAGCCAGAAAGAAAAACACCAATACAGTATACTAATGCATATATATGGAATTTAGAAAGATGGTAACAATAACCCTGTATACGAGACAGCAAAAGAGACACAGATATATAGAACAGTCTTTTGGACTCTGTAGGAGAGGGAGAGGGTGGGATGATTTGGGAGAATGGCATTGAAACATGTATAATATCATATATGAAACGAGTCACCAGTCCAGGTTCGATACATGATTCTGGATGCTTTGAGCTGGTGCACTGGGACGACCCAGAGGGATGGTACAGGGAAGGAGGTGGGAGGAGGGTTCAGGATGGGGAACACGTGTATACCTGTGGCAGATTCATGTTGATATATGGCAAAACCAATATAATATTGTAAAGTTAAAAATAAAATTAAATTAAAAAAAAGAAAAATTTTAAACAGATTATAGTTGAAAATTCCCCCAACATGGAAAAGGAAATATTAAATCAAGTCCAAGAGGCGCAAAGAGTCCCATACAAGATAAACCCAACAAGAAACATGCCAAGACACATACTAATCAAACTAACAAAGACTAAACACAAAGAAAGAATATTAAAAGCAGCAAGGGAAAAGCAACAAGTAACAAACAAGGGAAACCCTATACGTTTAACAGTTGATCTTTCAGCAGAAACTCTGCAGGCCAGAAGAGAATGGCAGGATATATTCAAAGTACAGCAAGGAAAAAATCTACAACCAAAATTACTATACCTGGCAGGGATCTCATTCAAAATTGATGGAGAAATAAAAAACTTTTAAGACAAGCAAAAGTTAAGAGAATTCAGCACCACCAAACCAGCTTTACAGCAAATATTAAATGGACATATATAGTAAAGAAATACAAGAGAAGAAAAAAGATCTACAAAATCAACCCCAAACAATTAAGAAAATGGCAATAGGAACATATATATCAGTAATTACTTTAAATGTAAATGGGTTAAATGCTCCAACCAAAAGACACAGACTGGCTGAATGGATACAAAAACAAGACCCATATATATGCTGTCTACAAGAAACCCACTTCAGACCTAAAGGCACATATAGACTGAAAGTGAGAGGATGGAAAAATATATTCCATGCAAATGGGAAGCAAAAGAAAGCTGGAGTAGCAATCCTCATATCAGACAAAATAAACCTTAAAATAAAGAATATTACAAGAGGTAAAGAAGGACAATATGCAATGTTCAAGGGATCAATCCAAGAGGAAGACATAACAATTGTAAATATTGTTGGGTGCATAGGCACCCAACATAGGAGCACCTCAATACATAAGACATAAAACAATACATAAAACAAGACATAAAACAAAACCTCAATACAACAGACATAAAAAGAGAAATTGACAGCAACACAATAATAGCAGGAGACTTTGAAACCCCACTCACACCAATGGGCAGATCATCAAACCAGAACATTGATAAGGAAACACATTAAATACATTAAAATGTATCTTAAATGATACATTAGATAAGATGGATCTCATTGATATCTTCAGGACATTCCATCCAATTGCAGAAGAAGACACCTTCTCAAGTGCATATGGAACATTCTCCAGGATAAACACCATCTTGGATCACAAATCAAACCTCAGTAAATTTAAGAAAGTTGAAATCATATCAAGCATCTTCTCTGACCACAATGTTATGAGACTAGATATCAATTACAGGAAAAAACTGTAAGAAACACAAACACGTGGAGATTAAACAATACGTTTCTAAATAACCAACAGGTTACTGAAGAAATCAAAAGGGAACTCAAAAAATTTCTAGAAACAAATGACAATGAAAACACAACAACTCAAAAACCTACAGGATGCAGTAAACTCAGTTCTAAGGGGGAAGTTTATAGTAATACAATCCTACCTCGAGAAACAAGGAAAACATCAAATAGAGAACCTAACTTCACACCTATAACAACTGGAAAAAGGGGAACAAATAAAACCCAAAATTAATAGAAGGAAAGAAATCATAAAGATTCAAGCAGAAATAAATGAAAAAGAAATGAATGAAACAATAGTAAAGATTAACAAAACTAAAAGCTGGTTCTTTGAGAAGATAAACAAAATTGACAAACCTTTTGACAGACTCATCAAGAAAAAAAGAGAGAAAAATCAAATAAACAAAATTAGAAATGAAAAAGGAGAGGTTACAACAGACAATGCAGAAATACAAAGGATCATAAGAGACTATTATGAACAACTATATGGATAAAATGGATAACCTGGAAGAAATAGACAGATTCTTAGAAAAGTTAAATCTTCCAAGACTGAACCAGGAAGAAATAGAAATTATGAACAATCCAATTACAAGTAATGAAATTGAAGCTGTGATCAAAAATCTCTCAGAAAACAAAAGCCCAGGACCAGATGTCTTCACAGGACACTTCTATCAAACATTTAGAGAAGAGCTAATGCCTATCCTTCTAAAACTGTTTCAAAAATTTGCAGAGGAAGGAACACTTCCAAACTCATTCCATGAGGTCACCACCACCCTGATACCAAAACCAGACAGAGACAACACAAAAAAAGAAAACTACAGGCCAATATCACTGATCAACATAGATGCAAAAATCCTCAACAGAATTTTAGCAAACAGAATTCAACAACACATCAAAAAGCTGATCAAGTTGGGTTTATTCCAGGGATGCAAGCATTCTTCAGTATACCCAAATCAATCAATGTGATATATCATATTAACAAATTGAAAGATAAAAACCAAATGATAATCTCAATACTTTGGCCACCTGATGAGAAGAACTGACTCATTTGAAAAGACCCTGATGCTGGGAAAGATTGAAGGTGGGAGGAGAAGGGGACAACAGAGGATGAGATGGTTGGATGGCATCACCGACTTAATGGACATGAGTTTGAGTAAGCTTCGGGAGTTGGTGATGGACAGGGAAGCCTGGCGTGCTGCAGTCTATGGGGTCACAAAGAGTCAGATATGACTGAGCAACTGAACTGATAATCTCAATAGATGCAGAAAAAAACTTTGACAAAATTCAGCACCCATTTGTGATTAAAACTCTTCAAAAAATGAGCATAGAAGGAACCTACCTCAACATAGTAAAGGCCATATATGATAAGCCTACAGCAAACATTAATCTCAATGGTGAAAAACCAAAAGCGTTGCCCTAAGATCAGGAACAAGACAAGAATGACCACTTTCCCCACTATTAGTCAACATAATTCTGAAAGTCCTAGCTTCAGCAATCAGAGAAGAAAAAGAAATAAAAAGAATCCAGATCAGAAAAGAAGTAAAGTTCTCACTGTTTGCGGATGACATGAAACTGTACATAGAAAACCCTTAAGATAGTATTGGAAAATTACTAGAGCTAATCAGTGAATTTAGCAAAGTTTCAGGATACAAAACCAATTCATAGAAGTCACTTGCATTTCTGTATACTAACAATGAAAAATCAGAAAGAGAAATTAAGGAATCAATCCTATTCACCATTGCAACAAAAAGAATTAAATATCTAGGAATAAACTTACCTAAGAAGACAAAGGAACTGTACACAGAAAATTATAAGACACTAATGAAAGAAATCAAAGACAACATAAACAGATGGAGAGATATTCCATGTTCCTGGGTAGGAAGAATCAATATTGTGAAAATGACTATACTACCAAATGCAATCTACAGATTCAATAAAATTCCTAGCAATTACCAATGACATTTTTCACAGAACTAGAACAAAAAATTTCACAATTTATATGGAAACACAAAAGACCCTGAAAAGCCAAAGGAGTCTTGAGAAAGAAGAATGGAGCTGGAAGAATCAACCTTCCTGACTTCAGATTATACTACAAAGCTACAGTCATCAAGACAGTATGGCACTGGCACAAAAACAGAAACATAGACCAATGGAACAAGATAGAAAGTCCAGAAATAAACCTGTGCACCTATGGGTACCTTATATTTGACAAAGGAGGCAAGAATATACAATGGGGCAAAAACAGCCTCTTCAATAAATGGTGCTGGTAAAACTGGACAGGTACATGTAAAAGAATTAAATTTGAACATTTCCTAACACTATACACAAAGATATACTAAAAATGGATTAAAGACCTAAATGTAAGACCAGAAACTGTACAACTCTTAGAGGAAAACATAGGAAGAACACTCAATGACATAAATCAAAGTGAACTCCTCTATGACCCACTTCCTAGAGTAATGGAAAGAAAAACAAAAGGAAACAAGTGGAACCTGATTAAACTTAAAAGCTTTTGCACAGCAAAGGAAACTGTAAGCATGGTGAAAAGACAACACTCCGAATTGGAGAAAATAATAGCAAATGAAACAACGGACAAAGGGTTAATTTCCAAAATATACAAGCAGCTCATACAACTCAGTACCAGAAAAATAAACAACCCAATCAAAAAGTGAGAAAAAGACCTAAACAGACATTTCTCCAAAGAAGACATACAGATGGCTAACAAACACATGAAAAGATGCTCACATCACTCATTTTTAGAGAAATGCAAATCAAAACTACAATGAGCTGTCACCTCACACTGGTCAGAATGGCCATCACGAAAAAGTCTACAAACAATAAATGCTGGAGAGGGTGTGGAGAAAAGGGAATACTCTTGCAGTGTTGGTGGGAATGTAAATTGATACAGCCAGTATGGAAGATGGTATGGAGATTCCTTAAATAACTAGGAATAAAAGCATATATGACCCAGCAATCCCACTGCTAGGCCTATACCCTGAGAAAACTAAAATTGAAAAAGACACATGTACCGCATTGTTCATTGCAGCACTATTTACGAAAGCATGGAAGCAGTCTAGATATCCATTAACAGATGAATGGATAAAGAAGTTGTGGTACATATACACAATGGACTATTACTCAGTCATAAAAAGGAATGCCTTTGAGTCAGTTCTAATGAGGTGGATGAACCTAGGACCTATTATACAGAGTGAAGTAATTTATAAAGAGAAAGATAAATATCATATTCTAATACATATATACAGAGTCTATAAAAATGGTACTGAAAAATTTACTTACAGGGCAACAGTGGAGAAACAGACATAGAGAATAGACTTATGGACATGGGGAGAGGGGAGGAGAGGGTGAGATGTATGGCGAGAGTAACACGGGAACTTACATCACCATATTGAAAATAGATAGCCAATGGGAATTTGCTGTATGGCTAAGAAACTCAAATAGGGGCTCTGTATCAACCTGGAGGGGTGGGATGGGGAGGGAGATGGAGGGAGTTTCAAAAGGGAGGGGATATATATATATATATATACCTATGGTTGATTCATGTTGAGGTTTGACAGAAAACACCAAAATTCTGTAAAGCAATTGTCCTTCAATAAAAAAAAAATAAACTTTTTAAAAAAAAGTAAACATAGAACTACCACAGTCCATACGGTCACAAAGAGTTGAACATGACTTAGCAACTGAACAGCTACAACAAAAGAGCTACCATATGACCCAGCATTCCCACTACTGGGAATATACCCTGAGAAAACCATAATTCAAAAGTACAAATACACCCCAATGTCCACTGCAGCATTATTTACAATAGCCAGGACAAGGAAACAATCTAAATGCTCAAGGACAGATAAATGGATAAAGAGGATGTGGTACATATACACAATGGAATATTACCCAGTCTCTAAAAGGAATGAAATGAGGTCATGTGTAGATACATGGATGAACTTAGAGTCTGTCATACAGAGTGAAGTAAGCCAGAAAAAACAAATATATATTAATGCATATATGTGGAATCTATAAAAATGATACAGATGAACCTATTTCCAAGGCAGGAATAGAAATGCAGACATAGAGAATGGATCTGTGGACACAGCTGGGGAATGGGAGAGTGGGACAAATTGGGAGATTGGGATTGACAGATACACACTAGCATGTGTAAAATAGCTGGTAGGAACCTGCTATAAAGCACAGGAAGCTTGGTGTTCTGTGAAGACCTAGAGGGGTGGGATGGGGGGAGTGGACGGGAGGTCCAAGAGAAAGGGGATAGATGTATACTTATGGTTGATTGATTCTTTTGAACTGTGGTGCTGAGAAGACTCTTAAGAGCCCATTGGACAGCAAGGAGATCAGACCAGCAGTCCTAAAGGAAATAAACCCTGAATATTCATTGGAAGGACTGATGCTGAAGCTGAAACTCCAATAATTTGGCCACTTGATTCAAAGAGCTGACTCACTGGAAAAGACTCTAGCACAGGGAAAGATTGAAGGTAAAAGGAGAAGGGGGTGACAGAGGAAGAGATGGTTGGATGGCATGACTGACTCAATGGACATAAGTTTGAGCAAACTCTGGGAGACAGAGAAGGACAGGGAAGCCTGGCATGCTGCAGTCTACGGGGATGTAAAGAGTTGGACACGACTAAGTGACTGAACAACAATTGGTTGATTCACGTCATTGTACAGCAGACAGTAACACAACATTGTAAAGCAATTATATTCCAATAAAAAATAAAATAAATAAAAATTTAAGAAACACTTACCTCTATGGCTTATCCTGACCCTAAGAATAAAGTCTAAAATCCTGAGCCATGATTTACAAAGCCCTCCAGGATCATCCACATCTTCTCTTGCCTCACCTGACACTCTTAAGCTTTGCTCTTGCCCACCCCAACCTAGTTATATTTTCTTAATTCCCTTCCTTCTTACTCTCACTCATCCACCCCAACCCCCTTCACCCCAGAGATCTGAGCATCAAGGGCTTTCCTGCTGAGAAGTGTATTCTGATCCTTGAGACCAGATTAGGCACCTTCTCTGTGGTCCAAGGGGCACCCTCTGCTTCCCTTTTTAACGTTACGTTAGGACTGGTTTTCCATGTCCATCTTCCTCACTAGACTGCAGAATGATGGGCACATGGCTGTCATATTCTCAAATACAGCCCAATACTTGGCACCTATAATCATCTAATTCTTCTTCCTTTGGAGAACATCACCTTCCTTGGTGTTCTTTATTTCCTTTCCATTTATCATTATCCCAAATGTTTTAATACAATACAGTTGGTTCCTGGGTCTCCTCACTCGAGTTCCTCTTTTGCTGCATGGCCCATTCAACTTCTTAACACATTGCTTTGAACTTAAAGCATCCTTATTCTGAAATGTTTGTTGGCTTCCTATCACCTACACACCAAAACAGCAAAATAATATTTGTAGCTCTTCACATATGGTCCAAATTAGATTTCCAGCCTCAATAAGCCTGATTTCTCTTGTGACCCCAAACTAACAAAAGTTTCTTTCCCTTTCCTTTCTTTTCTCTATTTCCTTTGCTTCTTCTCCTTGTATTCTTTTCATCTCTCCCCTTCTTCCCCTTCCCTTCTATTGCTTCCTCTCTATTTCCATCCCTCCCTTCCATTCAGTAAGCAAAGATTTCAGCAATGGTCACCTGCTTCTGTGATTATCAACCCCAATTTCACAAGAGATTCAGTTGGGAAGTTTTCTGTTTTTTATGGATGCCCGGATCTCAATCCCTTCACCTCATCCCCTCAGAGATTCCTATTTACTTAGTACGGGGGTCAGATCATGCATCATATTAATAATTTTTAGAGCTCTCTAAGTTAAATGCTGGTATTGAAAACCAAATAGACACATTTACCAGGCATTGGATTGGTTCTTTCCTCATGGAGTCTATAGGACTAGACTATACAGTGGTGGTTTTCAATGGGGGACTATTTTGGTCCCCACCCACCCAGGAGACCTGGAGTGATGTCTGGAGATATTTTTGGTTGTTCCAACTAAAGTGGGAAGGGTGTGCTCCTGTCACCTAGGTTGTTTTTCAGTTGCCCAGTCATGTCTGACTCTTTGTGACCCCATGGACTGCAGCACGCCAGGCCTCCCTGTCCCTCACCATCTCCCAAAGTTTGCCCAAGTTCATGTCAATTGGGTTGGCAATGCCATCCAGCCATCTCATCCCCTGACACCCTCTTATCCTTTTACTTTCAATCTTTTCCAGCATCGGGGACTTTTCCAATGAGTTGGCTATTTGCATCAGATGACAAAAATACTGGAGTTTCAGCTTCAGCATCGGTCCTTCCAATGAGTATTCAAGGTTGAGGGATGCTGGCAGAAGTAGGGATGCTGCTGAAAATCCTGCAAAACTCATGGCAGCCTCTTCCCCGGCATATAGCAAAGAATTATCTGGTCCAAAATGTCAATAGAACCAAGACTGAGAAACTTGCTGTAGTGTGCAGAGGCATTGATGAAATAATCACTCAAATGAAGTTTTATTTACTAACTGAAATAAGGGCAATAATGATAAATACTCAGTGACATTGAGTGTGCATCACAGGGCAATCTGAATGGCCTGGCTCAAGTGGTCTTCCTTAGCTAGAGATCTGAAGGTAGGGTGTAAATTAATCACCACAGGAAGGGTGGGGATGAAAGCATTTCCCCAACACGGTGGCCTCCCCAGCACATCTGAAGTTTTGGAGAATTCATATAACTCAGAGAACATGGTGGACTGGAGTGCAAAGAGAGGAGGCAGGAGAAGAATTTTAGCCTAGAGCAATGGGAGACATATTGGAAGGCAAGTAGGGTATGTCATCAACAGATGAAAAAGATCATTCTAGCAGACAAGTGGTGAAAGGCTTAGAATGGAGCAAAAGTGGTTGCCCCAGGAATCTGGGTGAGACATTAGGCTGAGAGGGAGATGGGAGAACTGGGGAGAAATAGATGTAAGAGATTCTTAGGAGATAAACTTGACCATCTCTCTTTACACCTTGTACTTGTCAGCCTCTAGGTGTTTGATGACACCATTGTCTTTAACGAGAAATACACCGTCTATGTGAAACCTTTTGGTCTTCACTTAAACCCCAAGCCAAATAAATACCATAAGGAATTTCCTGCTTATCTCAGCCGATATCACTGCCTTTGAAATTCTGGGGTTCTCTGTGCCTCTGGAATCAACTTTTACTTGTGATGTACAATTTGCATACACTGGGTTTTAACTTCCTTATAAAAAGATAAGGTCCTTGACAGCTGAAATCTGTCTTAATAATTTTTATTTCCCACAAAATTTTCTAGATATTTAGTCAAGGGCTCTTTGATGGCAAGAAACAGAAACTTATTGGACTAACTTAAAACAGGTGTTTGTTTTTTTTTTTTGGTAGGGAGACTAGGATATGGCAGAGGTTCCCTCTTTTTGCTGCCCAGAACCCATGTTCTGGAACAGCACCCTAATATTTTGAGTGGCATTCCTTTGCATTCTTTCCCTTAGTCCTCATGGTTTGTGTGGGTCTGATTCTACCTCATGGTGAGTTCTAAGGATGGGTTGATGAGTTAACATATAACTCAGTGTCAGTGTCTTGGTTTCCTGGTGGTTTTATGACCAAACCATCCAATGGGCATCAGCTTCCCAGTTTTTCTAAACCTCCTGGGAATGTGAGCAGTTCCTCCACTACCATGTCTCAGCCAGAACATCTGGGAGCTTTTGGTGAGCCCACCAGAGAATGAAGCCTACCTCAAGGAAAGCAGAGCTGAAAGCTGGGGAAGGAGCACCCTGATGACATTGACCTGGTAACCGCAGCCCTCGTGCCTGGTCTTTGCAGCTCTGTAAGCTAATAGCCTCCTTGGATTCACGAGTGAGTTTGAGTTGTGTTTCTGGCACTTGCAAGCAAAGCAACCCTGACTAGAATCGCAGGGCATCATGGTTCAGGACTAAGAGCAGGAATTTCAGCCGTGTCTCCCAGGGGCCTGGAACTGGGACCAGGTACCTGTCTCTCCTGGATGGGGACCCAAGTTTCTCACCCTGTGTCTTTCTGCAGACTTGTCTGCTTCATTCTTCTCCTTCTCTCTCTGGTAGCAGCTGTGTCTTTCTGAGGCAGGTTATAGAATTGTGTGGCTCTTCATTCAAGTGAATGACAGCAACGATGCAGAGCTCCTGAGCCACATGCTGTTTAAAAAAAAAATGAAATATAGTTGATTTACACTATTATATTAGTTTCAGGTGTACAGCAGATTGATTCAATATTTTATAGATTACACTCGATTTAAAGTTATTACAAAATAATAGTTGTATTTCCCTGTGCTGCACAATAGATTGTTATTGTTTATCTACTTTATACATAGTAGTTGGTATCTCTTAATCCCCTACCTTATCTTCCCCCTTCACTCCCCTACACTGGTACCACCAGTTTGTTTTCTGTATCTGTGAGTCTGTTTCTGTTTTGTTATGTACATTTGTTTGCTTTATTACTTAGACTGAGCCGCATTCTCAATCCCCAAGCGATGCTGCCATTATCCAAATTTAGACTTAGATTTATGTCTACCCTTGGCCCAATCTGTAGTCAAGGGGCAGGATGAAAGGGGCAGGATGCAAGCCTGCCACTCGGCAGGCTGTGTGGAAGCTCACTAAGAGATGGAGCTGCAGAGGTACAGCACACCGAGTGGTCAGCATTAGGGTTACATGAATGACTCCAATTCACCATTAATAAGTACAGGTGGGAAGGAAATCACACAGAGTTGCACCAACTTCAACTCCAAACCCGACAGGTTGGAATATCAGGTGACCTTTCTAGCAAGAAAGAGGGCTGTATTCTGACATTTTCTGTGGCCCAAATGTTGAGTCCATGGCAAAATCCAATGATATCTTCCTTTTGTTTTATCTAAGACCCAAAGTTCCTTCCCCATCTGTCCATTGAGATGTGTATAACAAGCAAAGCAGACAAGCAGGATTCCTAAAAACGGTGCTTTGACCAAGGTCTACACCCTGGCGTATCACTCATCTGTCCCCAGTGGAGATGCGTGGGCTCCTGCTCGGCAGGGGTGCAGCAAATCTTGTCCTGTCTCAGCTTAACAACACTTCGCACAGTCTAATGGTCTCATCTGTTCCCTCGAGGGAAAAATAATTATGGCACTGTGACAGAAGCCCTTATAGCAGATTTTCCCAAGAGTCCCCCATAATAGTCCTCTAGAGCTGAGTGGGACCCCACTAGAGTCTGGGAAGGTTAAAGGCACAAAGCTCCAAGATGCTGCCCCCAATTCCAATTAGCAGCTCTGCTTTTATTTTGTCCATATAATCAAAGCTATGGTTTTCTCAGTAGTCATGTATGGTTGTGAGAGTTGGACCATAAAGAAGAGTGAGTACCGAAGAATTGATGTTTTCAAATTGTGGTGCTGGAGAAGACTCTTGAGAGTCCCTTGGACAGCAAGGAGATCAAACCAGTCAATCCTAAAGGAAATCAGTCCTGAATGTTCATTGGAAGGATTGATGTTAAAGCACAAGCTCCCATACTTTGGCCACTTGATGCGAACAGCTGACTCATTGGAAAAGATCCTGCTGCTGGGAAAGATTGAGGGCAAGAGGAGGAGAGGACAGAGGATGAGATGGTTGGATGGCATCACTGACTCAATGGACATGAACCTGAGCAAATTCCTGGAGATAGGGAAGGACAGGGAAGCCTGACATGATGCAGTTTGTGGGGGGTCACAAAGAGTCAGACATGACTTATTGACTGGACAGCAACAACTTTTGTTTTGTAGATTGGGTTTTTGTTTTTTAATCTATAGAGACACAAAACAGATTAATGGATCCAGGGACTGGGAGTGGGGGATGGGCATGAGGTTTCCTTTGGGAGCGATGAAAATATTTTAAGCCCTATAGGAGTGACGGCTATACAACACTGTGAATGCACCAGTTGCTGCTGGATGGACCCTGTGTGTGCTGTGCTTAGTCGCCCATTCGTATTCGACTCTTTGCAACCCCATAGACTGTAGCCCACCATGCTCCTCTGTCCATGGGATTCTCCAGGCAAGAATACTGGAGTGGGTTGCCATGCCCTCCTCCAGGGGATCTTCCCAATGGTTAACAGTTAAGTTTATGTCATGCCAATTTTACCTCAATAAAAAAAGCTGGAAAACTGCTAGTTTAAATAATCTTGTTTAGAAGTCATTTGTTAGCCTGTGTGAATCTCTTAACCTCCCTCAGTCTCTGTTTCCTCATCTGGAAAAGGGGTTAATAATTGTGCCTATATCTTGGGTTGGATGTAAGATTGAAATGAGACAGTGATTTTGAAGGCCTTCATTAAATGTAAGCATCTCTCCCCTGTATACCTTTTTGTCCTGATATTTCATGATTCCACTTGATCTGTAGATCACAGGGAATGTTGTTTGGATTTTAACAGGGACGAGATATGACGCCAGTGTTTTGTCCTCCCTTTGCACTGAGCTGGAGAATTTTGCTTGCTCTCTTTTTCCCTGCTCCCAGAGTCTCTCCAGAGGTCCTGCCTGTAGAGGCCACATTTTTCTCTCCCAACTTGCTTCAGAGACTGTCAAAGAATGTTGATGGAGGGATGCAGAAGCAGGGATGAATTGCCAGGCTCTAAAGTCGATACCTGTTCAGAGGCTACCCTGAAAGTGAATGATTACGGGCAGGGAGAGTTTGCCGAAGTGGGCTGATGAATTGGGGCACATACAGTCTCAATAAAGATTGCGATGCTGTTAGGAGACCAGATTAAATTTTTCTGGGCTACAATAGGCTGCAATCATCTTGTTATGTCAGCTTGTTTATTGTTTTGGGTCCTGACTTATTTTCGGAGTGCAAGGTATCTACAAAAGAACTCTGCTGTAAACACTCAAATAATTTGGGTAGCAGACATTTAATCCCACCAGTGTTCCCCATTAATTAGTAGAATGGGTCTCCCGCCCTAGGGGGACGGTGACCCTGTATTGTTCAGGAATGCTTTCTCATGGTAGAAATTTCACACCTAGTAAATTGCTAATGAATATGTCATTTTGCTGCTGAGTTTATCTGACGTACTATTCCTCTTGCCAGTGCCATTAGAGATAGAATTACTGTCAAATCGACTACAAAAAACAGAATTGATTTTTGATTAGAGTTCCTAGAACTAAAGGTTAAAGATGGTTTAAAGAAATGGAGGTGTGGCTTTCTCCTTACGTACCCCCAAGATTGCTTCCTTAGTTTGTTGAGAAGCCAGAGCCCTCACCTGCAGAGAGGATGCTCCATAGTTAACCCTTCATACTTTCACTGGAAACAGGAGCGTGAACAAATTCCTCTCCATCCCTGGCTCCAACCCTTTTGCAATTCAGTGGTGTCAGAGTGTCAAAGGAGAACAGATTGCTTTAGTTTGTGTAACAAGGGTTGCTGAAATTGCAATCTTACCTTCGCAGACGATTCGGGGAAGGCTCCGATAACCTCATGCAGGCGTTTCATATACAAGCAATTATAGGGAGATAGATTAGAGTGTCCAGAAGAATCATAACTTCCCTTTGCCTGATTTATAAGCCATATCCTGATTTTTTACAACACCATTTATAATATCAACACCATCTAGACAGCTGTCTATGGGAGTTGGTTCCTCCAAAGCATATGCTGGTGCCCGGCTCACACAGGAGATGAGATCCTAGAGGCAAACTCCCTGAGAAACCCGATCTCATGGAGAAATCCTGAGCTCAGGTTCTGGGGTCGGGGCCGGATGTGAGCCTGAGCTCTGCCACTCGTGAGCTGTGTGATGGTGGGCAAGTGGCTTAACCTCTGTGAGATTTGGTTTCCTCTTCTATAAATACAGGAAACAATAAATCCTACACAGTAGGATTGTTGTTTGCAGTAAGTAAGCTGAATCTTATAAATGGATTAGCACAGTGACTGGCACAGAGTTATTGTTGTTCATTTCCTCAGTCATGTCCAACTCTTTGCGACTACATGAGCTGCAGCACACCAGGCTCCCCTGTCCTTCACCGTCTCCTGGAGATTGCTCAAACTCATATCCATTGAGTCGATGATTCCATCCAACCATCTCATCCTCTGTTGCACCCTTCTCCTCCTGCCTTCAATCTTTCCCAGAGTCAGGGTCTTTTCCAATGAGTCAGCTCTTCAGATCAAATGATCAAAGTGTGGGCGCTTCAGCTTCAGCATCAATCCTCCCAATGAAGATTCAGGGTTGATTTCCTTCAGGATCGACTGGTTTGATCTCCTTGCAGTCCAAGGGACTCTCAAGAGTCTTCTCTAGCACCAAAGTTCAAAAACATCAATAGTTAGACACATAGTTAGCATTCAATAAATATTAGCTACCATGAAGAGGGGGGAATACAGTGTTGGAAGTAAGACTTAAAACTGTGGGGAGCTCTGCTTGTAATTCATTCTCCCAAATAGCTGTTAGTTTATATGATGTCACTGGACACCCACTACTCACACTACCTTCAGATAGTCTCAATTATCTTTGCTGTTGTAGGAAAAACCTCTTTACATGGCCTAGCCTCTCTTATTTTTCATGTTTTCCAGTTCTTTCCCTGTGGCCAGGCTGAGTGCCCACTTGGCACATTATCACTAGTCTGCCTTTCTTCACCTTGATGCTCCATCCACAGGAAGCCTGGTCCCCAGGGACCCCCTCCCCTTAGTCCTCAGTCTGTGAAGCTGAGAATGAGTAATTGAAAAAGACAAAGGATCTCCACAGCCCTGAGCATTGCGATGGGAAGCCTGGATGCCCTGGAGCAGCAGAAATCCGGTTAGAGGCTCCACCTGCCCTTTGGCTAGCTTCCCATAGGAAGCCAAGACTCACCCCTGCCTGATAAGTTCTTTATGCTTTTAAACAAAAGACATAATTGGAAGGAAGGACACGAGTGTCTCAAAGTGGTATTTTGGTACTAAAGGATGTCTTAAAATAGCATGCTTATGCTTTCCACTGGGGCAGGAAGGACCTGAGGAGAGAGAACATTAAGTCTGGAAAAGCCAAAATGATTGCCAGGCATTATGGTCCCCTGATGGGTAAGAGGGCTCTCTGTGAGAAGTGGCAGTGCACTTGGATGATGGGCTGCTGGGAGAGGAGAGGGCCCCGTGATTAAGTGGAGGCCAGACACGCCCTCTCAAAGGACACTGCCAGGAAGACCCAGCAAGCTGGAGCCCATGTAGGCAGTAGGAAGAAGAGAAAGGTGATGAGTCTGTGTCATTCCTTCCAAGCCTGATTGGAGACCCTGCAGACACTAAACAGGGAGGCTGTAAGTGACCAGATGACTGCTACCTTCTGGTACCCAAGCCTCCACTTCTGCATCCCCTATCTCTGTTTTCAGATGCATTCATTGAGTGTCCCCCACCCATCCACCAAAGAACCCCTAACTCACAAGTCTCAATGGCCAACACAATAAATCCCCCTACATATGAACACTCAAGTTGTGAACTCTTAAAGATACAAACATGCCAGTCCCTGTGTGCCAGCTATTGTACCACACTAGTGTACTTTTAAAGGTATTGTAAGATTAAAACTGTTTTCTTTGTTTTTTTGTGTTTGTTTTTAATGTATTATTTGTGTGCAAAGTATTATAAACCTATTGTAGTACAGCACTATAAAGCTGATCATGTTAGTTGGGCACCTAGGCTAACTTTATTGGACTTACTAACAAATTGGACTGACAGACATGCTGTTGGAGTGGGTCTTGTTCACATGTAAGGGGCTTACTGTACAGACATAACACAGATTCCCTAGGGGACAGAGAGGGTGTTACATGGTACACCTATTGTAGACAACTTCAAAATCCATGATATATATGTCTACTCCCCAAATTCTGTCTCTGATGGAATCTTTCTCTCTCCTACATCAGGGATCAATAAGCTTCTTCTTCAATGACCATCTATAGTAAATAGGCTTTGCAAGCAAAGAGGTAAAATCGAAGCTATTTCATGGGTACTTATATAATCATGAAATGTAACCATTAAAAAAAATGCAAAACTCATTCATAGCTCAAGGTCATGAAAATAGAGCTGGATTTGGCCTGTGGACTAGTCTGCTGACCTCTGTCCTACATAATTCTCAAATTTCAGGCTCACTGATTTGCCTTAATAGTTTGGTAGCACTTCAGAGAAGGAAATGGCAACCCACTCCAGTGTTCTTGCCTGGAGAATCCCAGGGACAGGGGAGCCTGGTGGGCTGCCATCTATAGGGTCGCACAGAGTCGGACACGACTGAAGCGACTTAGCAGCAGCAGCAGCACTTCAGAGCCTCTCCAAGTTCATATCCTAAAGCCAAACCCAGTTTACAGAAACAAATCCAGTTTACAGAGGCCACGACAGTTGATGGACTCTAAAGAGTTAACACGGAGCAGGAGCTGGCAACCCATCCAGTATTCTTGCCTGGGAAACCCCATGAAGAGAGATAGCTGGCTACAGGCCATGGGGGTCGCAAAAGAGTCAGACATGACTCAGCAACTAAACAAAGACTTAATGGGAACAAACTTGTTTGAAAATGATCAGGTTATGGGTAGGTTTTTTTTTTTTTTTTTTTTCCCCTGTCATATGAGAACAAATTGGGGACATTGGTGAAAAGGGACCAGAATCTCAGGATTTCTGCCCGTGAGTCAGTGAAATTAGGTCATGTTTCAAAGCGAGGGTAATGCCTCTTGGTCTGCTCTGAGGGGAACTGGCCCAGTGATTTGTGGAGAAGGAGCCTGCAATTGCTATATCCGTGTTTATGTCCAGCACAAACACAGGGTACATACATCCATTGGGCAAGATAAGACTCCTTAATACCAGACTTATTTTTCTTCAGAAGCCATCAAAGACAAATCACCCGGCTACCAAAGGACACAGATTTCTCCAGATGCAGCAGTCAAAAAAACTCAGCTGTCATCTATTCAGTCACTTGTTCAACAAATATTTATTAAACACCTACCCTCTTCAGAGATTTAAAAAAAAAAAAAAATGAAGCCAATGACCATGTCAAGTCAAGGTAGGGGAGAGAATTACAGAAATGGATAAGTTGCAGCCCATTTAGTCCAGACAAGTTGCAAAAGCACTGGGATAAAGATCTGCCCAGACTAAAATGGGAGGGTACGGGGATATGTAGGCAGGGGGTTGGGGGGACACCTTCTCAGACCGGGAAGGACAGAAAAGGGTTTCAAAAAAGGGACAGTTGGTCCAGGAAATCCAGAAGGCAGAGACAGTGAGAGGTATCCAGGCCAAGCATATAAGAGCAAAAAAGAAACCAATGCATGAGAGAACTGAAAGTGTGGAAGGGGTAGAAGACAGAGGAGTGTCTGTGGGGTGTGTGTGTGTGTGTGTGTGTGTGTGTGTGTGTGTGTTTATGTTCAGATGAGAATGATACTGCAACAGAGCGGCAGACGATGAGGCTGACTTGTTAGGAGAAAGAAAATGAAAGGCCCTCCCGGCTTTACTTAGTGTTTATCTTTTATGCTTAAAGCAAGGAGATGCCTTTGGGAGACAAACAGAAGAGTGTCCAGATTTGCGTTACCACAGATGAAAAATGCACAAGACCTGTGGCCCCAGTTGCCATCAGAAGGAAGGTCAGTGCCTAAGCATGCATTTCAAGATCCTTTACAACCTGACTTCTCTCTGCCTTTCCAATTTATCTTCTTTGCCTTCTTTCCATCCCCCTCTGCTAGGCACCCCAAATACTAGACCTTCTGGACCATCTCCTCCTTCCCTCAACATGTCATTGGTTTTGTATTAGTTAACCTTTGCCACATACCAAATAGTCTAAAGCTTAGCAAAGCTTAAACACAAACATTTATTACCCCAGTGAATTTCCAAGGGTCGGGAATCCCGGGCTGACTTAGTTGGGTGAGTCTGGCCCAGGGTCTTTCAAGAGAGTGTCGTCAAGATGTCAGCTGAGGCTTCAGTTACCTGAAGGCTTGACTGGGGCTGAAGGACCTCATTCCAAGATGGTTCACTCCAAAGCAATTAACTAGGTCCTCGACTCCTCACTAGCTGTAGGCTGCAGGTCCCATTCCTCACTGGCCATAGGGCTGCCTGTGTGTTCCCCTGACATAGCAGGCAATCTCCCCTAGAGCACGCACTTTCAGAGAAGAAAGAGGATCCCAAAGTGCCTTCTGTAACTAACCTCATATGTCCCTATGATGTTCACCATATTTCCGTTTCTAAGAAGCAAGTCACTAAGTTCTCCCCATTCTCAGGAGGGTAGGAATTAGGCTCCAAGTCTTTAAAGGAAGAGCATGAAAGATCTGGGGAACATGTTAACATCTTAAGGCTTCATCTACTTTCATGTTGGTGTCCTTTTCTTTAAGTCCGCGATTGGGAGACTTTTGCCAGGGGACATGTGTCAGTGTCTGGAAATGTTTTTGGTTTTCACAGGCGGAGGGGAGTGTACTACTGGCAGCCCAAGACGAGAGGCCATGGATGCTGTTAAAAATACTACAGTGTAGAGGGCAGCCCCTCCCCACCACAGAGAATTCTCTAGCCCAAAGTATCCGCAGTACTGAGGCTGAGAAACCCTGGAATAAGCTGTTAGCAGCTGCGTGTCTGGGCTAATTAGTTGCTCATTCTAAGCCTTGATTTCCTCAGTGGTAAAATGGGGACACAGTGTAATCCACCTGGTGGAAAAATGAGATGATGCACCTTAAGCAGGGGTCCCTGGATTTCAGGCTGTGGACCAGTACCTGCTGTAAGGTCAGTGGTGACATTAGATTAGAAATAAAGTGCATGACAAATGTGATGCACATGAATTATCCCATAGCCATACCCCCAAGCCCCAGATCATGAAAAAATTATGTTCCACAAAATCGGTCCCTGGCACCATAAGGTTGGGGACTGCTGCTCTAAAACACTTATGTAGTCAGTCAAAGGAGCACCTGCTCTGTGTTAGGACCCCAGGCTAGCTCCAGGGAGCTTGGAGATAAACTAGCCAGGCCTGGTCCCTGAGCCTAGCATTTTGTGTTTGAAGCCATAATCAATATGAGTCTGCGTTTTAGTATAATTTATCACGCAGAGGTCAGTTTTTCCACTTTTGTGAGAAAATCTTGGAAAAAGGAGTGGTCCTCTTTTCAGGTCCAGCCCACTCAGGTGCCTAGCAACATGCTTCGCACAGAAAAGATACTCAATCAATGCTTGTTGAATTGAATTCCACCTGCTTGCTTCATGAAACGGCTACTCTTTGTACGATTTTAAGGTGCTAAAGATTTTTAAATGTACACTCTATTTAATAACATCTTTCAATTTTGGTAGAAAGATTTGGGGGAAAAAACCTCTATTAACTGTTTTTTTCCATTGTAAGATACATCCTGATTTGAAACATGCTAAAATTTGAAAAAACAGGCATTGCAAAAATTGAAGAAATACGGTAATATTTGTATGTTGTTGTTTTGTTGCTGAGTCGTGGCCGAGTCCTTGCAACCCCATGGACTCTAGTCCGCCAGGCTCCTCTGTCCATGGGATTTCCCAGGCAAGAACACTGGAGTGGGTTGCCATTTCTTTCTCCAGGGGAATCTTCCCAACCCAGGGATGGAACCACGTCTCCTGCTTTGGCAGGCGGGTTCTTTAAGTACTGACCCACCAGGGACTAATCTACTAATTTTGAGTGAAAGGAGACTGTGTGTTCCTCTATTATTCTTCCTACGGGCATGGTTTTAATGCCAGTGTACTCGTTTTCTATGTCTGCTATGACAATACCTCCAGCTATAGACTTAGCAGGGCTTCCCTCGTAGCTCAATCAGTAAAGAATCTGCTTGCAATGCGGGAGACCTGGTTTGATCCTTGAGTTGGGACAATCCCCTGGAGAAGGAAAAGGCAACCCACTACAATATCTTCCATGGACAGAGGAGCCTGGCAGGCTACAGTCCGTGGAGCTGTAAGAGCCTTACAAGTCTTACAAGACTTAGTGACTAAACCGCCACCACCGCTAGCTACTACCACAGACTTAACACAAATTTATGATCTTACAGTTCTGTAGGCTAAGAGCCCAGAAAACGTCATCAGGCTAGAATGAAGGTATCTACAGGGCTGCCTTCCATTCTTTCAGGGAGATTCAATTTTCCTGGTCTTTTCCAGCTTATAGAGGCTGCCAGCGTTCCATGGCTATGGTCCTCTTCCTCCTACTTCAAAGCCAGCAATGGAAGGTCTAGTTCTTTGCACAACACATTCACTCTGCCCTTCTTCATAATCACATCTCTCTCTGGCTCTGCTTCTCTGCCTGCCTTCTACTTTTAAGGACACTTGTGATTATATTGGGGCCATTTGGAGAATTCAGGATAATCTCTTGGTCATAAGGCCAGCTGATAAGCAACTTAATTCCTCTACAACCCTGATACCCTTTTGCCATGTTTCCTCACATAAATTTCATGCTTCCCTGGCAGCTCAGCTGGTAAAGAATCCACTTGCAATGCAGGAGACCCTAGTTCAGTTCCTAGGTTGGGAAGATCCACTGGAGAAGGGATAGGCTACCCACTCCAGTATTCTTGGGCTTCCCTGTGGCTCAGCTGGTAAAAAATCTGCCTGCAATGTGAGAGACCTGGGTTCGACCCCTGGGTTGGGAAGATCCCCTGGAGAAAGGAAAGGCTACCCACTCCAGTATTCTGGCCTGGAGAATTCTTTGGGGTTGCAAAGAGTCAGACACGACTGAGTGACTTTCACTTCCACTTCCTCACATAATTACAGGTTCCAGGGATTAAAACTAGGGCATCTTTGGGAGGACTGTTACTCTGCCAACCACAGTCAGTGATACCAAAGAAACCATAAAATCCTTCTAGACTTGTAAAGGTAACCAAAACCACATCTCACTATATAGGAAAGCTTGAACATGAGTTACATTTTCCAATTTGTTTGGAAAGATTCCAGCCACTGCTTTCAAATGCCAGGATCCAGAGAAACATTGTGTTTCCATGCTCCTTGCCACTGGATGAAATGAGACTCGATCCTTTTCTACATAAACAAATGGAACCTATAAACCTCAATTTGGCTACTCCACTGTTCCAGCATAACATGGTTCAGTGTCATGAAACGTGACTCTTCAAAAATCTATTATGTGACAAGCCGGGTGGTTTATGACACAAATATTGTATTTTGCACACTTCATTTGCAGTTAAATTATTGAACATCTGACAACACAGGCCATGTTCTGTTTCTTAGTGCAAATCCATTAGAAGGTATTTTTTTGGTTGTTGCTGTTAAATTAGGGCTTTAACATTTCCAGACATGAAGAGTGAATTTATTTTACAATGATTAAAAATCATTTTGTAATTAGATTTGAATGAACAGGGAGCTAGTGGGAAAGTTGAGCCTAGCATTCAGCTTCTAAAGGAACAATTCCAATGCTCATGCTTTGATGATACTTACTGTTGTATCACTTGGTTATTTTATAAAAGAGGAAATTGAGGCCAAAGAGAAAATGACCAATAAGGGTTGAGACCAGGGAAGTAAGTCTCCAGGAAGATTTCCATTTTTGTGTTTTGAGATAGGTCAATCTTTGTTTTTTTATATCATGGACTACTTTATCTGCTCTATGATTAGATCATTTATTGCCTACATCATAACATCAAAGTCTATTACTGCTAAGGTGGTTAAAGAGAATGAGAAAAAAATTTACTGGTGCACTAGAGAAGAGTGAGGAATGTGGAAAATTGGAAAGTATATGTCCTGATAAATAAGTAGCTGCTACTCAGCTCTTACTGATTTTTTCCAGAAGGGTATGGGAGATCAATCCTTCCAAATTTTCTAACTTTTTACAAGAATATAAAATCCTGGATTATTGTGTAAAATCTGATTTCAAATATAGACCATTAATACAAAAACATTTTTAAAAACTATTCACGGTGAATAAAACATGTGTACAGTTCCCGTAGAGCCCAGAGATCATTCGTTCTAGAATTCTAGATTCTACTGTGCCAGCTAGCCTATATGCAGGAACTGTTTTAAGGTTCAAACCCTGAAGTGAGCCATGTAAGGGCAGTATACTACTAAGTCACTTCAGTCGTATCCGACTCTGTGCGACCCCATAGACAGCAGCCCACCAGGCTCCCCCATCCCTGGGATTCTCCAGGCAAAAACACTGGAGTGGGTTGCCATTTCCTTCTCCAATGCATGAAAGTGAAAAGTGAAAGTGAAGTCGCTCAATTGTGTCCAACCCTCAACAACCCCATGGACTGCAGCCTTCCAGGCTCCTCCGTCCATGGGATTTTCCAGGCAAGAGTACCGGAGTGGGGTGCCATTGCCTTCTCCGAAGGGCAGTATAATGAGATATTAAACAGCCTAATAATGGAATTGCTTGTTTCAGCCTAACTTAGCTCATGTTAATGACCTTGGGCAAGTCACTTATTACCTCTGTCTCCATTTTGGTTTCTTGTTCATATAAAATGGAAATAATATCTATCTCATAAGGTTCTTGTGAAGATTTAGGGTTAATGTCTGCTTAATGTCAGTAGTGACTGGATTGTAGGAAGTGCTTGTATTCTGTTGCTGTTGTTACTGATAAGGACTCTAAGCAACTTATTTATGCTCAAGGTCACATAATAAGTATGACTCTGTGCATTGCCTCTTATGTGTTGCTACTGATGTAAATGTCAACAACTATCTCATAATTTGTTTAAAAGTGGGAAAAAATGAAGTCCATAATTTGGATGCTAAGATTCCCAAAGCCTGTTTCATTAACACTTGATAAATATACCACGTGAATACAAATAAATGCTCTGAGCCTCTGACTCAAGCTGAATGCCTTGTTCTCTTGTTGCTAGAGTTTGGACTGAAAACAGAATCATATCACTTATAATCCTCCAGTGATACTCTATGACCTTAAGATAAATCTTGATTATTTAGCATGGCTTCAGGGACCCTCCGGAGAAGGCAATGGCACCCCACTCCAGTACTCTTGCCTGGAAAATCCCATGGACGGAGGAGCCTGGTAGGCTGCAGTCCATGGGGTCACACAGAGTCGGACACGACTGAGCGACTTCCCTTTCATTTTTCACTTTCATGCATTGGAGAAGGAAATGGCAACCCACTCCAGTGTTCTTGCCTGGAGAATCCCAGGGACAGGGGAGCCTGGTGGGCTGCCGTCTATGGGGTCGCACAGAGTCGGACACGACTGAAGTGACTTAGCAGCAGCAGCAGGGACCCTCAATAGTCTGATCTCTCCTTACAGTGTTTGTTCCAGCCTGACTGAACTCTTTTGTGTCCAGAATGCATCACATTCTCTTCCACCTCTGGAAACTGTACTTGTATTATTCTTGTTATTCTCTCTGCCTGCAACACTTTATTCCCATCCTTTCCCCCCCCCCTTTTATTGACTGATTGTTTGTTTATTGGATCCCAGGAGCACAGAGCTGAATTAATCATATTCTCTAGCCCATGGCACATTATCATACTTGGTCAATGGATGGCCCCTGTCTTATTGTATTATTCATTTATTTCTTCCCTTGCACACCTAGTCCCCAATATCATTTGCCTCTCTCATCTGTTTGATAGATATTGGTAAATATTCTAAAATATGCAGAGTTATTTTGATTGTGAATGTGTTTTTAATTAGCATAAATAGTATTGTGTTATAACCCATATCCTGAGGCTTTCTTCACTCAACACTGTTTTAAGATCTATCTGTATTGCTTTCTATATATTTAGCTTGAGAATTCCTTATGCTGTATGCTTTTTATGTAACATGCATTTATCACATTTTATCTACCCAAACTCCTAATGATGGACACCTGGGTTCCCTCCAATTTCTTAATAGTACAAACAAACCTGATGCTATTAACTCATCCCTTTATGAATCTATGTGAGAACTCTCCCAAGGTGTACATATAGGAGAGAGATTCACAGGTGATAGGCAGCATGCCTACGTTCATCAAATCCCACCAGACAGCTTTGCTGAATGGTTTTGCCAGTTTACAGCCCCACCAGGAAGGAAGGAGGGTTCCCAGCTCCATGCCCCTTGGCATTTGCCTTCTGTCTTACTGCGCTGCTGTTCTGATGGATAGGTGGCAGCTCACAGCTTCACTTTGCATTTCTCTGGATAGGAAAGTGTCTGAGCTCTGCTTCCAATCACAGAGCTATTCAGGTTTCTCATTGTCTGAAGCCTCTGTTCATGGGCTTTATTTCTTTGTTTGCATCTTTCCATTGGGTTCCCTTTTGATTCTGATGTTGTCAGTGCCTCTCCAGGTCTCATGCTCACCTCCCTCTTCCTGGGGCTATCTGACTCCAGCTCTCCAGGATTCTCCAGGCTCAGCCTAGACGCAGTGCCCATGCTCCCTGGAGTCCATGTTATCCATCTTGTGTTCACTCCTCCAGCCCCCTCTACTCTCCTGCTTCATGCCTATCACTCTATCCTAATTGCCTGTTTGAGTCCCAGTTGCCCTACCGTGATGCTGGCTCCCTGAGGCTATAGGTCACGTCTTATTCCTTGAAGCATCTTCAGCTCCTATTTCAAGGGCTTAAGATGAAGAAGCAGGACAAATATCTGTTGAATCAGTGAGAAACAAACTCATTTGTGAAATACTTTCTGTACATCAAACCCTCATCTATGAGTGTGGTAGGTAATGATCCATTAAACTATCCCAAAGTGAAGTGAAGTGAAGGAGTTAGTTGCTCTGTCGTGTCCGACTCTTTGTGACCCCATAGACTGTAGTGCGCCAGGCTCCTCTGTCCATGGAATTCTCCAGGCAAGAATACTGGAGTTGGTAGCCATTTCCTTCTCCAGGGGATCTTCCCAACCGAGAGATTGAACTCTGGTCTCCCGCATTGTAGGCATATTCTTTACTGTCTGAACCACCAGGGAAGCCAATAACCCCAAAATGGAGGCTTTGTTATTACCATTTTACAGATGAGGAAACAGGTGATGTGTGGTAAGTATGGTAGGGAAGATGGATAACCACAGTATTTGCTATTTTCCACACTTATTGTGTATATACAATCCCATCACTCAAGCTGCCAAATTAGGGCTTCAAAAGTTCTTGCCCAAAGCCTAATTATTTATTTGCCTTCAAATATTTCTTTTTTTGCTCATGGTGGCTATGAGAATCTGGTGGAGTCTGCCCCTGCCTCTTCTCTCCAACCTCATCTCTACCATCACCACCAATTCTTTCTCTCCAAGTTCTAGGAACACCCAACCTTCCTGGCAGTCCCTCAGATGCTGTTCATTCTCTTCAGAGCAGCACTTCTCAGCCTTCAATGCAAATATAAATCACCTGGGGATCTTGTTAAAAACTTCAGATTCTTATTTACTGCCTCCAGAAAAGGGCTTGCGATTTTGCGTTTCTAACCAATTCCCAGGTGATGCTGCTGGTCTGAAGACCACATTTGGAGTCGCCAGAATTTACAGCACTGTTTACTCAGCTCTCCCTTCATCTCCTGACTATTCATGCTTCAGAGCTCAGCTTAAATATCACCGCCTCAAGGAATCCATCCCTAACCAGACTAGACCAGGAAACATCCCCATTGCTCTCTGTCCTTATTTTTTGAAGCTCTTCACACCATCATATTAATGAGCCACCGGGTGAATCATTCAATGTCTGTCTAACTCACATGCAAGCTCCATAAAGGAGGGAGCATCAGTCTGATGCCCCATAATAGTCCTTGCACCTGACCTGGACTCCCCCATAGGAAGAATTAGTATCTGCTAAGGTAAAAAAGGACTGAATGGACGTGAGTGTCCTAACATTTGATTGAGAGACCCCACAACAGTTGGTTTTTAACCTCTTAGGGGCTACAGATCACCTTGAGAATTGGAGGAAATATAGCCCCAGGAAAAATCTCTCCTAAGAAATTGGAGCATACAAATGAATTTTTGCCTAACATTGTATTGCATTTCAGAAGGTGAAGAATTACTGTCCTATGTAAATATAATCATGGTACATCTCTTCCAAGGAGCACCAGGTGCCCACGGGATCTTTCCTCCTCTCCTCTCATTTCAATCTCACACTGCGCACCGTGGGAACTCCTGGGATTCTTGTGGTATCTTCATTCCAAAGTCACTCCACCACACAAGCAGTGGCAAAGGGCAGGTAAATGGCCAGAACAAGGCAGGTGTGTGTGTGTGTGTGCTGCTGGGGGAAGACCAGGCTTTGCCAAATGAACAAATGAATCAGCTAGATTCATTAACAATAATGAATAAACAAATGAGTTAACTGAGACACATTATGAGCTAGAAATTGCTTCACCCAGAAGTGGACTAATTTTTAATGCAGTTTAGTTCAGTCATTCAGTCTTGTCCATCTCCTTGGGACCCCACAGACTGCAGCACACCAGGCTTCCCTGTCCATCGCCAACTCCTAGAGCTTGCTCAAATTCATGTCCTTCGACTTGGTGATGCCATTCAGCCATCTCATCCTCAGTCCTCCCCTTCTCCTCCTGCCTTCAAACTTTACCAGCATCAGGGTCTTTTCCAATGAGTCAGTTCTTTGCATCAGGTGGCCAAAGTATTGGAGCTTCAGCTTCAGCATCAGTCCTTCCAATGAATATTCAGGACTGATTTCCTTTAGGACTGACTGGCTTGATCTTGTTTCAGTCCAAGGGACTCAAGAATCTTCTCCAACACCACAGTTCAAAAGCATCAATTCTTTGGTGCTCAGTTTACTTTATAGTCCAACTCTCACATTCATACATGACTACTGGAAAAACCATTGCTTTGACTGGACAGATTTAATCCAGGGACTGAAGCGAATGAACCTGATCCTAAAACATCTCAGAGACCTACCTGTCTCACCATCATTTCTGTGACTCTCTGTTTCCTGGAGACGAAAATACCTTTTTAGAGGACGAGTGCAGACTTCAGTGACAGAGGCAACTGCTTTCACATCCTGCCTACCAGGGTGTATTGCTTTTGAGACCTATTGGCAAAAGAGTTACCTTCCTTCTACCTCAGTTTCAACATCTGTGAAATGGGTCCCCTCAGAGTATCCTCAAAAGTCCTGACACATAGTTTCCAGGATTGAAACGGTGTCGCCAGTGCTTTTAAACAGAAGCTTCCCCCTCTTCCCACTGCTCCCCACCCCCATACAAAAAGACAGCTTAGAGGGGCTTGCTTTGCCCTCTCAGACTGATTATCTTATCTTTCTGCTCACTTCTTCCAGGCTTCTGGGGATAAAGCACATTAAAATCTCTTATTGGCACTGCTGTTTATTTGGAGCCAGGGACATTTCATCCTTTTCCAACTTGTACAAACCTGGGCTTGGCTTCCATCCACAGCCAGACCTAAAAATTATAATGCATTACCAGGTAGGTATTCATTTCCTGGTATTATTCTGAAAGACTTCTGGGGCTCAAGAGATTTTGAGCAGTGAATCTCAGGAAGACACCCTGTAGGTTGCAGTAAAAGCGTGTGAAGGTAATAGTTAAGGTGTTTTTTTTTTTTAAAGTTCTTTAATATTCTTTCAGAGGTTCAATTATTTACTGTGCTAGCTTCAGGTGGAGAGTAATTTGAATATCACTGTCAGGAGGAACTGAGGGTGGAGAGGGGAGCAGTTTGCAAATCACACAAGTCAGCCTGGGCTTTGGTGAAGATCACCAAGATGCAGAAATGGAGGCTTGCACCGTATCCCATGTTACAGTTTATTGATTTATTTTTAAATTACATTATTAAACACATCTCTGTCTTTAGGGGTGATATTCAGAATACACAACTATGATAGACAAGGGCTCAAAGCCTGAGACTGGAGCAGGGATCTGGCAGACAAAGCAGTAACCCTTTCCCTGCTGGATCATGGGGAAGGCTGAAGGGAGAGACTCTAGGAAAGGGTCTTGGATGGTCAGGATAGCAGGGACATTCTTGCCTGACTGGTACAAAAATATTTCAGTATTTTCTCAACTGCTATAGCCCAAAGGTTGCCTAACTGCTGAATATCAACTGTCTTAGTTGTAACATTTCAATAGTGAGACTATAGTGATAAAGTGATTCATTTTTCCCTTTAAATCTCATTTGTCCTAAATCTGGTACATTGCCCCTCATTCAAACACTAGGAACATCTATATCTATGGGTAGGTTTTTTTTTTTTTCTTTTTAACTGCATCACAAAAAGTGGAGTTATGCGTCATGAATAATAACACCTAACAATTGTTAAAGCTTACTAGGTACCAGACACAGTTCTAAGCAATTTACATAATAAGTCTTCTAATCTCCCCAGTAGTTTTCCCAGCTGACAGAGGGAACCTAGGCACAGTGACGCTAATTACCTTACAAGCTAATAAATGACAAAGTGAAAGCGTTAGTTGCTCAGTCGTGTCCAACTCTTTGGTAACCTCATGAACTGAGCCCACCAGGCTCCTGTCCCTGGGATTCTCCAGGCAAGAATACTGGAGTGGGTTGCCACTCCGTTCTCCAAGGAATCTTCCCAACCCAGGGATCGAACCCAGTCTCCTGCATTGCAGGCAGATTCTTTACCATCTGAGCCATCAATGCTGAAGGAGAGAAGCAAATCCAGGTGGGCTGGCTCTGAACCTCCACCTTCAGTATCAGGAACTAAGCTAAATAAATCGTTTCCTCTTTGCTTTTTGTTATAGTCTGACTCATTCTTCTAAATGACTACTATCATATTGTTTTGTAGGGTTTACTATATTTTATTAAGTCTTCTTCCTTTTGATAGGCATTCAGAATGGTTCTCAGCCTCTCTCTGTCTCATTCTCTCATCTGCCTCTGTGTCCTTCTACAAATGAACCTTTGTACAACTTTTATTTCTGGAATAGGTAATTCCAGAAAAGAATTGCTGGCCCTAATGGTAAAAATATATTGAATTCTAATAAACATTGCTAGAATTATATTGCAAAAGACCTATGCAGTTTAAACCAGTTGTACATGTGCTGTGCTTAGTGGCTCAGTTGTGTCCGAGTCTTGTGACCACATGGACTGTAGCCCACCAGGTTCCTGTCCAGGGAGATTCTCCATGCAAGAATACTGGAGTGGGTTGCTGTGCCCTCCTTCAGGGGACCTTCCCAACCCAGGGATTGAACCTAGGTCTCCCACAAGGCAGGTGGATTCTTTACCGTCTGAGCCACCAGAGAAGCCCCCCACTGCACATCAGTTCAGTTCAGTCACTCAGTTGTGTCCGACTCTTTGCAGCCCGATGGACTGCAGCATGCCAGGTTTCCCTGTCCATCACCAACTCCTGGAGCTTACTCAAGCTCATGCCCATCGAGTCGGTGATATCATCCAACCACCTCATCCTCTGTCATTCCTCTTCTCCTCCCACCTTCAGTCTTTCCCAGCATCAGAGTCTTTTCCAATGAGTTGTACATGGAGTTGTGTAATTGCATTCCTCCACACCCTTACCAGCTGGTGGCACAGTTGGTAAAGAATCCGCCTGCAATGCAGGAGACCTGGGTTCAATCCCTGGGTTGGGATGATCCCCTGGAGGAAGTCATGGCAACCCACTTCAGTATTCTTGCCTAGAGAATCCCCATGCATAGAGAAGCCTGGTGGGCTGCTGTCCATGGGGTTGCAAAAAGTCGGACATGACTGAGTGGCTAAACACACACACACACCCTTACCAACACTGGCACATAACAATCTATCAATTATACCACAAATAGGAGAAGGGTGATGCCACATGGTTGTCTTAATTTACCTTTTTCTGATTATCAGTGGGATTGAGCCAATGTTCGTAGGTTTAATGGCCTCCTGCTCACAATTTGCTTGTTCCTGCTCATGTGTTTTGCCCAGTTTTAAACAGGGTTGTTTATTTCCTTTCTTATTGGGTTATAGAAGCCCTTTAGCTGTTAGGAATATTCACCTTTTGTCAGTCACATGTATTGCAAACGTGCAATTTGTCTCTAATATTGCCTTTTGTTTTCATGTGGTCTTTGGTTGAACAGGTTTAAAAAAATTGTAATCTGTTTTTCTATCATCTATTTTTCAGCTTTTGGACTTTCTGTCTAGCTTAAGAAGGTCTCTCCCATCACAAGTTTATACATATGGTCTCTTATTTTCTTTCTGATTTCTTTTATATATTTACATATTCAATTATTCAGAATTGATTTCTATATCTGATTTGATGTGTGAAGCAGTGTTTTCATCCAGATGGAGCACCAAATATACAGTTCCGTTGATTAAATTAACCATAACTTCCCCATCAATCGAAATGCCACAGCCGGCTCTGAGGACAGAATTACAGGCCTGGGTGGAAGCTCGGAGAAGCAGAGTCAACTATGACTCTTAATTCCTCACTCCTCTGATGGACCACATGTGCTAGACCTGGCTGGCTTCTCTTTGGAAAAATGCCTGCTACAACCATCTGCTCCTCTTTAAAAAGCAGGCAGTGTCTAGAGTGAGAACTAAGTGAAAGAGGGCCATGGAGTCTAAACAAAAGGACTGTCTCTCCCCACAACCCCCAGGTACACAGGATTTGGTCCAAGTCAGAAGGACTTGGCCCTCAAACCCATCACTGTTGAGAGCATCTGAAGGACTGCACCCCAAAGACCTATAAGTCTTGGAGTTGCCCAGCCTTGAATCTGAAGGAGGAGCCAGGAGATGGCAACAGAGACATGAACAGTTTATTGAACAAGTATTACATGTCTTACACATCTAAATCTTACACGTTGAAATCACAGTTCCTGGAGAGACACCTCACCATGCATGGCAGACAGCATAAGGACATGGCAGCAATCTTCACTACTGGGGAGAGAAGGAGGTTACCATTTATGGGGGAATCGATGTCTCATTGGTTCAATAGTTATTAGGAAAACCAGTGTCTGGAACAGGGGACAAGCACATAGGCATTTACTGAATGTTGTTCAGTCACTAAGTCGTGTTTTACTCTTTGTGACCCCTTGGACTGCAGCACACCAGACTTCCCTGTCCATCACCAACTCCCGGAGCTTGCTCAAATTTATGTCCATTAAGTCAGGGATGCCATCCAACCATCTCATCCTCTGTCAGGTCTCAACATACAGCAACCTGCAAAGAAGTTTAAAAGGCTAGAAGTGCTCAGCATTTGCCAACAAAACTGGAAAGCTAGTTTGGCCACCTTTTTCTTTCCTTATCCTTTTTGTTCTTTTCCCTCCTTAACACCCACCTTCCCCCTCCTTTTTCCTTTTCTCTTTCCTGTCCACTTCCTTCTTTTCTTTCCTCCCTTTCTCTCTCTCTTCCTCTCTCTCCATCTCTCCCCTTTTGTGGGAAGATGCGATCCTGACAATCCCACTGAGGGCTCATCAACAAGACAGAACCAAGCAGCCTGCCCTGTGTCTGATCAACAGTTGATGTGGCTGCAAATACTCTCACTTCTCATTTAAATGTGTATTGATCTCCCAAATGGAAAACAGGCAACCAAAATAAATTATATCAGTATAAACAGAGTTGATCAGGAAGGAGGCAATGCACGAGAGGAACCTGGTGCTAGTACCACCGATTGTGCTAATATGGAGACGCTGCAGGAATGAAATATAGATGCTTTGGAGAGAAGAAAATAAACAAAAGCTAGTCCCCAGAATAATTGAGAAGTGAACCAGAGTCTCCCAGAACAGACTTGCTCCGTGACTGGCAGTTCTAGAAGTGAAAGTACATGGATCATTAAGGACCACCGCCTCCTTGAGAAGAGGCTGCAGAAATCCTCTGTGGGGAAGAAAAGATCCACTTAAAATAGGTATATGGGTTTCTTCAAATCAAGCCATTTTGAGCCAAACAACTCATGACTCGAGGAAGAAAAAAACCAGCAGGAAGCCTGATAATATTGTTCTTTTCAGTTTGTGGCTTATAGAAAGTATCTGTAGCTTTTGTCTAATTTTTCCTGATTTGGACTTAGAGAATCATCTCAAGAGAAGTGGACCTGCAACGCAGGTTTAGCCAATCAGCTTTCATCCTCCCTGCCCCCAGCGATTGGTTCAGAGATGGAGCCAATATTGTTAATATCGATGTTTTGTTTTGCTACAACTGTTTTGATTTGTTGGCTTGTTTAAATGTTTAGTTGCTGACATCTAAACAATGGATATATTTTATGTAAAATCATGGATTGTTGGCTTCCATGCCCAGCATATGTCATTCACTCACCCAATTCCTTCTTGACTTTGAGTTTCTAATTTAGCACTTATCTCATTTCACATCAAACGTTAAGAATAATAGAGACCTCAGACAATACCTGTTTTCAATTTTCTCCTTACAGATGGGCAACTTGGTCATAAGAAGGGAAGAAAGTTGTTTAAGGTCACACCACAAGTTGAGACATAAATGGGAAAAGGACCACGAACATTTTTATATTAGTTCTCGGAGCAGACCATAGTTCCTATATTTCCTGCCAGGGAAGGTCTACTTGCCCAAGGAGGCCTCCAAAGGTAATATTCTATGGTGCAATCATTTAGGTGTTAATAGTGGGATTTCAGATCCAAAAGATGGTGGATATTTTTAGGCAGTGGGACTGGGAACTGAGTGTTCTCTCTCAAATAGCTTTTCACAGATGGGTGCCAACTCCTTTTATGACCAGAGCTGAAGGTTGGTTGTATAAGACTGTTCTTTTCCTGACCATTAAAAAAGATATGACAATATCCCAGTGGGTGTAACTTATAAGCTTACAGATGGGAAAAAATATGTCTTTATTCATTTGTTCTTTTAATTATTTGCCTATCCATCCTACATTTACTGAGCATGACATACACCATATATGATGCTAACTTCCAGAGACACAAAGATTGGCCCATGGAGTACTCAATTGAGCTATAAATTGTAAGGCAGACACAAAGAAGCAATGGCTTCACTAAGGAGGCTCCCTGTTACTAACTTTCCATGACAAGGAAGAGTTTTGGGTAAGAGTCAAGGATCAACATCTGCGATCTATGCTTAGAGCCCCGATCCACTATGGTTGCCCCTCACCCCACCACAATCTTAAAAATTAAATTAATAAGAAGTAGTTTCCCACATTAAAAAAATTGGAAGATTTCAAATAAAAATTCAGATTCCCAACTTCTCCTGAAAAACCATGAATCTGAAAACACTGGGTCCACACCCCAGTGTGCTGCAGTTAGGTGTGGCAGAGTGGTAGCTGTGCCTTTTAGAAAGGGTGGGCATTCTCCAATTTGTTGCACGCCCCACCACTCCCTATCACCTTATGCATGGCTCCCATCATAACGTTACGTAATTTGCCTATCCTCTCTAGGGATTTGAATCAGTAGTCTTTGATCAGGCATCTCAAAGCATACATGATGGGCACAGGGCAGAGGTAGAGAAGAATGTGTAGGCAGAAACTTAGAGGTGGGAAACATGGAGTCCCTTCAAGGCACTGCATATCATTTCATGTGGCAGGCAGATGATGAAGTGAGACAGAGAGGAGGCAGACAAGAAGCTGGAGAACAGGTGAGGGCTGAATTACTCATGGAGGGCCCTGTGGGTCATGCAAAGGATTTTGTCTTGAATCCTGAAATCACTGGGGAAACTCTGGATTCTCAGCAGGGGATTGTGATGATGATACCTGTGTTTTTGAAAGACCACCATGCAACCATGAAGAGAATAAAACTGGCAGAGTCATGAAGAGGCTGGGAGACCATTTGAGCAGCATTAGCACAGACCCAGATAGAGATGAGAGATCCAGTAATCTTTTTATTTTTTTAATTAATTTATTTTTTATTGATGAATAATTGCTTTACAGAATTTTGCTGTTTTCTGTCAAACCTCAACATGAATCAGCCATAGGTGTACATGCATTCCCTCCCTTTTGAAACTCTATCCCATCCCCCTCCCCATCCCGCCCCTCTAGGTTGATATAGAGACCCTGTTTGAGTTTCCTGAGACATACAGAGAGTTCCCATTGGCTATCTACTTTACATATGGTAATGCAAGTTTCCATGTTACTCTTCCCATACATCTCACCTCTCCTCCCCTCTCCCCATGCCCATAAGTCTATTCTCTATGTCTGTTTCTCCATTGTTGCCCTGTAAATAAATTCTCCAGTACCATTTGTATCCGGTAATCTTTAATCCATTCCTGGCATAGGCACTTGGCTAATAATTTTCAGTGATTGAGATGCATGATGAAGTCTCAGGGGTCACTTGCCCCTTTTATCAACCAAGGGTCACCATGACCACTCTCTAGGCTTCCTGTAGCCTAAGTTAAGCACACGGTCACAGGCAGGACACAACTGAATACTTTCTTGTCTGGAAAATGCTTTTTGGCAAAGTACACAGGAATTTAGACTTTCTTAGTAGTAATTACACTATCATGCCCCAGGGACCCCCAGGGTGTGCTCAGAGAATCAATGGACCTACCAGTCTCATTTACTCCTTAGGGTCCTAGGGTCTCCTTCCACAAATGAGCATTCCCAGTGCACCAAATGGGACCCTGGAGGGCTGGAAGAGCGATTGCTTCTCACAGAGGTGAGCTGGAGGTGAACGTCAGCCCCTGGAGGATGCCTGTGGCCCACTGATGGGGAAATACTGCAGCGACCGAGGCAGAAGTTGCTCCAAATGCGAAGAACATTATTCCAAGCAGATGAGGGAACCCAGCAATTATTTCCACTCAAAAGTTGGTAATGAATAGGCACGTTATTTATTCATTCATTAAACGTAGGCAAACAAGCAACCAAAGAGGAAGCCGTCTGGCCATTCTTTTAATGAATCTGCCCCATTTCTGAGTGAAATGTGGGCTGTGCGGATGAAATGCTGAACTCCAGAAATATATTACCCACTCAGGAAGCCATCCCTCCAGCCTTAATTAAAGAAAATCAACAACTCCCACTTGCAATGGATGATGATGGAAATCAAACCGAGGAACTGAAATACAGGCTTGCCAGGCTGGTGGGGCTGGGCTTGGCTGGGCTCCCAGAAGCCTGGGAACCTCGTGAGTTGGTCTAAAAGATCGTGCCTTGGGTATCCAGGCAGGCCAGAGCGTCAGAGGGGCCAAGATGTTGCAAGGAACTGACGTCATTACACGACACCTGGTCCTTTTGGCTGAAGCTGTTGCCAACTCATTCATTCCCTCAGTTTTTCATTCATCCACTCAGGACACATTTATTGAGTACCTACTATGTGCCAGGCTCTGCACCGCAGATATAAAATGATAAGCAAAACTAAACATCGTCTCAGTATTACTACAGTTATATTTTAGTTGAAAAGATGTTTATTAAGTAGATAATAATGCTATAAATTATAATCAGAACTCAGAGGGAAAAATATAAAATACTCTGCAAACACATAAAAAGGATCTCTGAACAAGCCTGGGGAATCAAGGTAAATATCAGGGGCGGGGGTGGGGCAGTGGGCATGGGATGGGATCCTAAGGAGGTCAGAGGAGGTCAGATTGTTTCCTCTGAACAATCCAGGTAGGACCAGCATGTGCCAATATTCAGAAATGCCCCTTGGGTATGATTTTGCCTCACTCTTATATACAAGTAATGGACTCTCTTTAAATGATTGAGAAATAATTGTGGGCTGGATACTGTCATGAGAGCAGGAAGATTAGTTCAAGTGTCTTGGTTTAGATGCATAGACTAGTGAGAGCTGTGTTTTCACCCTATTAGCCTCTTAAAAGGAGGACTGAGCTTGCTTTCATGCAATAGTATGCATCTCCAGATCTCTCATCCTGGCAGCACTTCCTGCCAGGTGAGCTGTCCCCACCTTGGCTGAATCCAGAGCCCTAGAGACCTCTCAGTTCTCAGGAAGAGCTCCCATGCCCTTTTTCCACAAGGCTGCCTATAGCCTGAACTCCAGAGACTAATCATGTATGGGCTTCCCTGGTGTCTCAGCTGGTAAAGAATCTGCCTGCAATGAAGGAGACCTGGGTTCGATCCCTGGGTTGGGAAGATCCCCTGGAGAAGGCAAAGGCTACCCACTCCAGCATTCTGGCCTGGAGAATTCCATGGACTGTATAGTCCATGGGGTCACAAAGAGTCGGACACGACTGAGCGGCTTTCGCTTCCTGCTTTTCATAAGTTCTGTAACCGTGACTGATTCACTTAACCTCACTGTGCCCCTGTTTTCTTGTCTAAAAATTGGGCATAATGATAATGCCTACCTTAGAGTAGAGGGCTACTTGGAGGAGGGACTAGATGGGAGGCATGCGGCAGCGCCCGTCCTGTAGGAGGAGCAGCAAGAAGACCTATATGATTATTACTCAGAGAATCTTCCTCACTTCCATTTCAGGCAAAGGGATAAAAAGAAGCTTGCTGTTTAACATCAGGGTAGGTGGATGGATGTGTGTATGTGTGTTTCATGCTGCTATGCACAACTGAGAGGTAAACGTTCCCGAGACAAAGGTGTGAAAGGTGTGTAACTCGAGCAATTGTCTTTGGCCACGCCTAGAGGGACTGCAAAATCAGCATGGCCGGAGTTGACAGATCTTGAAGTACCAGGATTCTTCTGATGGTTTCTGGGCATCAGCTTGGGACTGTCTGCCTTAAGACTGAGCTCCTGAAAGATGATAATACTCCTCAACTCTCCATCTTTTCAACACCCTCACCCACTTTTCAGGCTTAGCTAGTCACGGTGTGCTGAAATCGAAAGTGAGTATATTACCTCCATTTTATACCCAAGCTGCTCTTTCTGCTCTGACAGCCCTTTTTCTCTTCTCTCCTCCTTTATCAACAGACATCAGGGAAACCATTTACCTTCCAAGACTTAGCTTATGTGTCATGCCCCTCAAAATGTCTCCTAGACTCATCTTCCATCCCCACCCTCATAAAGTCAGTGATTTCCTTCTTCATTCCTAGATGAAATATATATATATATATAACTGTCTTGGCATCTGTAATACTGTATTGTCTCATTAAATGTATGTCTATCACACCATGCAGACTCTAGAAAATCCCCTACAAGGTGGAGCCCTTTAGTGACTCTTGTATGCCCAGGATCTAGAACAATGCTAGGCATGCAGTTGATATTTCAAAAAATATTGGTTGAATTAATAAACAAATGAAAGAACATGTGAAAGCCTAGCTTATTGCCTCTTGAATATAAAAGAATTCAATTAAGCCACTATGATTGTTTGGGAAAGAATGCTTGTTCTCTTTTCAAAAGCTCTTTCGTGGAATGCTACTCATCAATTAAAAGGAATGATTCTGACACATGTAATACTTTGGATGGCCCTCAAGAGAATTATGCTAAGTATAAAAATTGGTGGTCCAGTGGTTAAGGGGCTTCCTTCGTGGCTCAAAAGGTTAAGAGTCTGGCTGCAATGCAGGGGACTCGGGTTCAATTCTTGGGTTGGGAAGATCCCCTGGAGAAGGGAATGGCTACCGACTCCAATATTCTTGCCTGGAAAATTCCATGGACAGAGGAGCCTGGTGGCTACAGTCCATGGGGTCACTGAACAATAACAACCACCTGTGGTTAAGAATCCACCTTCTAATGTAGGGGACATGGGTTCAGTCCCTGGTTGGGGAACTAAGAGCCCACGTGCTACGGGGCAACTAAGCCTACGTGTCGCAACCACTGAGCCCACACACTCTGGAGTCAGTGCATTGCAAATAGAGAAGAAACCTATGCGCTGCAACAAAAGATTCCAAATGCTGAAACTAAAACCCAATGCAGTCAAAAATAAATAAGTAAACATTTTTTTAAAATCTCAAAATGTTAGATACTGTATAACTCTATATATATTGTTGTTCATTCTCTAAATCATGTCTGACTCTTTGTAACCCCATTGACTGCAGCACACCAGGCTCCTCTGTCCTTAACTGTGTCCCAGAGTTTGCTCAAACTCATGCCCATTGAATTGATGATGCCATCCAACCATCTCATCCTCTGTCATCCACTTCTCCTCCTGCCTTCAATCTTTTCCAGCATCAGGGTCTTTTTCAATGAGTTGGCTATTCGCATCAGGTGGCCAAAGTATTGGAGCTTCAGCTTCAGCATCAGTCCTTTCAATGAATATTCAGGGCTGATTTCCTTTAGGATTGACTGGTTTGCTCTCCTAGTCCAAGGGACTCTCTAGAGTCTTCTCCAACACCACAATTTGAAAGCATCAGTACTTCAGTGTTCAGCCTTCTTTGTGGTCAAACTCTTACATCCATACATGACTACTGGAAAAACTATAGCTTTGGCCATGTGGACCTTTGTGGGCAAAGTGATGTCTCTCATTTTTAATATACTATCTAGGTTTGTCATAGCTCTCCTTCCAAGGAGCAAGTGTCTTTTAATTTCATGGTATATATAACATTCTTGAAATAGCAAATAAAGAGATTGAGACCAAATTAATGGTTGCAGAGGAGAGAGTGTGAGAAAGGGAGGGAGGCAGCAGTGGATATAAAAGGCAGCAGGAGAGACCCTTGTGATAGACTATTCTGTGTTCTGACTATGGTGATGCTCACTGAGTCTATGTATATGGTAAAATTACATAAAACTAGACAACACACACACAGATAAGTACATGTAAAACTGATGACATTTGACAAATGTATCAATGTAAAATTGTACCAGCATCAGTTTGCTGGTTGTGATATTGTGCTATAATCACACAAATATCACCACTGGGGGGAAATGAGTAAAGAATATGTGGGATCTCTGTATTCTTTCTTGCAACTGCAAGTGAATCTTCAATTTTCTCAAAATAAAAGAAACACACACACACACACGCATGCAATGAGATCCCACTACACACTTGCCAAAATGACTAAAATTAAAAAGACAGACAATGTTAAGTGTTGACAAGGATATGGAGCAACTGGAATCACACTCTTGCTGGGTGTATGGATTGATATAAACACTGAAAAATTTTTGGTAGTTTCTACCTAGGCTGAAATATATGTAACCAGAATTTCCCTTCCTGGGGATATAATCCAAAAGAAAAACATGCATATTAGATGATTTGAAGCAGAACATTTCATAATAGCTCCAAACTGAAAACTGCCCAATGAATTGAGAGTGGAACAGATAAGTGAGTTGTGGTATATCCGCATGTCTCAGTGTGGGCTACGTTAACAAACCACCATAATCTGGGTGTCTTAATCAACAAGCATTTACCTCTTACAATTCTGGAGGCTGAGAAGTCCAAGATCAAGATGCAGATAGCTTTGGTGTTTGGTGAGGGCCTTCTTCCTGGTTTGCAGGCAGCCATCTTCTCTTATATTTTCATATGGTCTTTCCTTGTTCAGGCTTGAGGCATTTTTATAAGACATTAGTCTCATCCTGAAGGCCCCACTCTCATTACCTCATCCAACCCTAATTACTTCCCAAAAGCCCCACCTTCAATTACCATAAAACTGGGGATTAGGGCTTCAACATATAAAGTGGGGGCATAAACCATGTATTGATTCCATAGCACCCATATAGAACATGCCATCACAGAATAAGCAAGTAGTAACTGCATACATCCATAGGAATGAATCTTAGAACCATAATGTTGAATGGAGGAAATCATAAAAGAAAACATACTCTATGATCCATTTATATAAAGTTCACAATAAGCAAAATATATCTCTGCTATTAGATGTCAAGATAGTGGTCATATTTGGAGAAAAACAATTAGAGAGAGACATAAAGGAGACTTCTGGGGTCACAGAACTCTTCTAGGTCTTGATTTGGGCTCTGGTTATGCAGGTGAATTTAAAGTTTGTAGGAATTCATCTAACTGTACATTTAGGATGCATGCCTTTTTGAGTATGTACAATAGTATACTTCAATAAAAATTTTTAAAAGAAAGTTTATTCATTTTGTTCTATAGTCAACATCTACTAGGAGCCAACTTTATTCTGGATGTGCTACTAAGCTCTGCATGCATTTGTGTTCAGCCGTGTCTGAGTTTTACAACCCTATGGATTGTAGCCCGCCAGGCTCCTCTGTCCATGGAATTTCCAGGCAAGAATGCTGGAGTGGGTTGCCATTTCCTCCTACATACTAAGCTCTGGGGAGACCCATATAACTGAAGGAACCCCTGGTCTTGGGGCTCCCAGTCTATGGAGAAGCTGCTGATTTTCTTCTTTCTCCTTCTTTTGCAAAGAGTTCTAAGTAACCCGATAAGATCAGGAGAAACTTTTCTGTTGGTGGTAGCTGTGATTTTAATTAGTTATCGAACTAAAAGGACTTGCATAAGAGAGATTTTCTTGTCTTTACAGCAGAGCAGAGAAATCTTTTTTATAAAGTACTTATTGAGTTCTAAATCATGAGCCCCAGCATCCCTCAGATAATTCCTTTTAAGACATCCTCAAACTAATTTTCAATCTAAGGAAGAAAAAAAAAATACCCAAATGTAATTGCTGTAAAAGAAAAGAAATCCCCTTATTAGGAAATCTATAAATGTCTTAGGAATTCAAAAATAAAAATTCTCAAGTGAAGGAATTGTTGCTTAGCTTTGCCTGGAAATATCTCAGCCGAGAAGAAATTCTACATCTGTGTTTGTAGCCTTCCAGCTTTGGTGAACAGACCACCCTCTGCCCCCTAGGACAGATTATTTCCCACCATTTAAATTAAGGGCAGTTCATGGTTTTCACTGTGATTTGGTGAAAACAGTACTTCTTGTCATTCTATCCATCATAATCTTATAATCTGCAGAACACAGGGGGCATTAAAGCATGGATAGTATCACCTCCTGATGCCAAAGATGGAAAAGAGAATTAATGAGATCAATAAAGCTACTCTCGCAGGAAAAATAGAAACACAGATGGGAAATGGTACCGGAGTTGGCAAGCCCGGGAGAGAGGTGGGGAATCTGCTTATGGCCCTGTCGTAAAGCCAGAACTGTTACAGGGAACACGTGAGCTGGACCACCTCACTGCCACACCTCCAGCAGAGCCCCACCTTGGGAATACTCAGGGTTCTGGCCAGGATGAGAAATCAGTCAACATGGTCAGCAGGTATTGATGGAACACTGCCATATGAATGGCACCAGGTTATGCAAAGAATTATGAAATATTGCCCATGTATCAAGAAGCTTATGTTCTACTATGAAAGAAAGTCAAATGTCCTCATCTCTTCCACTATATGTGTGTGTGTGTGTGTGTGTGTGTGTGAGTTATATGTTAGTCACTCAGTCGTGTCCAACTCTTTGCAACCCAATGGATTGTAACTCACCAGACTTCTCTGTCCATGGAAATTTCCAGGCAAGAATACTGGAATGGGTTGCCATTCCCTTCTCCAGGAGATCTCCCCGACCCAGGGATTGAACTCCAGTCTCCAGCATTGCAGGTGAATTCTTTACCAAATGAGCCACCAGAAGTAAGCATGATATATGAAGAGAGACATTTGATCAATATTTATAATAAAAATTGTGTCAAAGTTTAACCAAGCTTCTCAAAGAATTGAACACAGAGGGTAGAGAGACAGAAGCTCCGATCAAGGCAATAAACATACAGCCTAATACATCCTTCAGGGCCTCAAAGCAACCCTTAGAAAGACAGATGTAATTACACCCTATGTACAGATGGAAAAACAGTGGCTTCAGAGAGAATATGAACTTTTCCCAAGGTCCCAGAGCAAGTGGTGAAGCCAAATCTGATTGTGATGAGTTCAAAGCCCATGCTTTCTCATCCCAACCTTGTTTCCTATAGAGAGAGGCAAGTAGCACCTGGATGGGCATTTTAAGGTTGAGTCATCATGGGTTTATATTAATATTTATAAGAAAAAGTGCACATGGTTAGTATAACAAAGCCCTGGTTTCAGATATTTTTGCTTCGTGTGTGCGTGCTAAGTAGCTTCAGTCATGTTTGACTCTGTTGTGACCCTATGGGCTGTAGCATCCAGGCTCCTCTAGTTCATAGGATTCTCCAGGCAAGAATACTGGAGTGGGTTGCCATGCCCTCCTCCAGGGGATATTCCTGACCCAGGGATCAAACCCACATCTCTTAGGTCTCCTCCATTGGCAAGTGGGTTCTTTACAACAAGCGCCAGCTAGGAAGCCCATTTTTACTTTAGATTAGCCTAAAATATTTAAATATTTTAAATACTGCCTCAGATGAGGCTACAGTATTTTAATATTCTAAAATATAATGCAATTTCTTAGAGCCATATTAATAAATCACCCTGCGGGTTATAAGTATTTGTAGCAAAAAGCATGAACGATTAAAGTTTGGACAGTTTTCATTACAGAAAGCAACTATCTCTATCACGGGGAGACTTAAGAATATTTTATGGAGTCCTAGATGAGGACTGAGGAATTTAGAGGTTACTAGGACTCATAATCGGAGAAGGCAATGGCACCCCACTCCAGTACTCTTGCCTGGAAAATCCCATGGATGGAGGAGCCTGGTAGGCTGCAGTCCATGGGGTCGCTGAGGGTCAGACACGACTAAGCAACTTCACTTTCACTTTTCACTTTCATGCATTGGAGGAGGAAATGGCAACCCACTCCAGTGTTCTTGCCTGGAGAATCCCAGGGACGGGGGAGCCTGGTGGGCTGCCGTCTCTGGGGTTGCACAGAGTCAGACAGGACTGAAGCGACTTAGCAGCAGCAGCAGCAGCAGCAGGACTCATAATTCCTGCCTGGGACAAAGGGAGTTAGTCTACAAGGGGTGGAGTCAGAGTGAGAAAGTCCAGAGTGGAGGGGACACCGCATCCAGAGGATCTAGGCTAATATAAACAAACTGAATGTCAATCACTATCAATGAGCATCAATATGAAAAACATAAGCTCATGCTTTTCATTACCAAGTTGAAGAGACAAGGAAATACACATAATTTCTGAGAACTTGAAATAAGGGACATCAGGAACCCAATCTCCTGGGACAGCCTGGTGACTTCTGTTCACCTTGGTGATCCTGGCAGCTGGTTTAAAGGGCGAAGTTTGGAAAGATGATCAGACAGCAGCAGGCTAGGGAGGGCCTAAGGCACATTCTAATTTTCTCCTAGTTTGTCATTGGCTCTTAGGAATGATCACATCCAAGACAAAACATCCTCATCACCACCTCTGACTTCCATCTTCTCTTCACACTAATTTTCTTTTTGATATTTTAGTTTATTGCATTTCATTGGTCCCTCTTTCCCTTTAAGGCACTGTAATTAATGGGCAGTCTAATTTCCTTTTCGACAATGTTCTTAATTGCCGTAATTCTCACCTACATCTTTTAGGCATCCCTGTTGGCGGTGATTCATTCGCATTTGCATTCTCCAACTCTTCAATTATAAATACAGGCAGACAGTTTTCCTTCCATCCGACACAATGCTTCGTGGTGTGTGCGGGCTCTGGGGCTTCTGTCTACCTTTTAACATCTCATTTATAATTGAAAATCCTCTAAGTCTTGGAGTACGTTGGAATTTTTATGAACTTCTGTGAAGAGGCTGGATTGAGTTTCTTTTTGTTTTTGTTTGCTTTGGAAAGTCAGTCCTCTGTTTTAATTACTTTCTTGTTGCTGGATTTAAATTTGCTTCAGTTTTCTGTTCTTTTCCTTTTTAAACCAGTTTTTACAGAATATGGGCTAGGCACTTACTAGATTAAGTACCCTAAGTGACTGAGAGAGAGAGAGAGAAAGAGGAATTGAGATTCTCATCTTTACCCAGGAAGTTCACACGGGTTTATCAGCCCCTGGCAACCACTGATTTTGTTCTTTATCAGCATAATTTTGACATTTTGAGAATGTCATATACACAGTGCCCTTATACTTTTTTTAATTGAAGTATATTTGATTCACAATTTTGTGTTAATTTCTGTGGTATAGCAAAGTGATTCAGTTGTACATGTATATATGTATATACATTCCTTTTTATATACATACACATATATACATTCATTTTTTAATATTCTTTTCCATTATAGTTGATCACAGGATATTGAATATATTTACCTGTGCTCTACAGTAGGACCTTGTCATTTACCCCCAAACTCCCAGTTGCTTCCCTCCCCCAGTCCCCTCCCCCTTGGCAATCACAAGTCTGTTTTCTAGGTCTGTGAGTTTGTTTCTGTCTCATAAATAGGTTTATTTGTGTCACATTTTAGATTCCGCATATGAGTGATATCACATAGTATTTGTCTTTCTCTGTCTGACTTAGTTCACTTAGTATGATAATCTCTAGATCCACCCATTTGCTGCAAATGGTGGCTTGTACTTTGATGCTAGTTTTTGGTTATGCCTGTTTCCCAGTTATGTCTACTTATTTTTAAAGTATCCTTACACTTATCTTGACTCTGTAATATGTTATATTATATTTCTATGTAATCCATTATAATTACATTAATTAATACATTATATTTTCCTTTATTTTACTCTCCGTTATATACAATGACACCCTCTCCCTTTTAAGTGAAGTGAGCTCACTCAGTTGTGTCTGACTCTTTGCGACCCCGTGGACTGTAGCTCACCAGGCTCCTCTGTCCATGGGATTCTCCAGGCAAGAATACTGGAGTGGGTTGCCATGAAGTAATGCACAAAAGAGTTGGAGGAAGCAAGACCCATAAAAAGGCTGAAATGCAAAGAGGCAACCATTTAGGTTTCTAATCGGGGTTTCTAATCCTTGTGGTCCCCCAGCCCTGCCTTCTAAGCTCATAAGCAAGGAGGAAGGAAAAAGGTTTGATCTCCGTGAGAGTAAACTCAATGGTGTCGACAATAAACTGTATGACCTTGGGCAATGGATTTTGCTTCCCTGAACCTCAGTTATTCTACTTTTATTTATTTATTTATTTTTTATTTTATTTTATTTAACTTTACAATATTGTATTGGTTTTGCCATATATCAAAATGAATCCGCCACAGGTATACATGTGTTCCCCATCCTGAACCCTCCTCCCTCCTCCCTCCCCATACCATCCCTCTGGGTCATCCCAGTGCACCAGCCCCAAGCATCCAGTATCGTGCATCGAACCTGGACTGGCGACTCGTTTCATATATGATGTTATACATATTTCAATGCCATTCTCCCAAATCATCCCACCCTCTCCCTCTACCACAGAATCCAAAAGACTGTTCTATACATCAGTGTCTCTTTTGCTGTCTTGTACACAGGGTTATTGTTATCATCTTTCTAAATTCCATATATATGCATTAGTATACTGTATTGGTGTTTTTCTTTCTGGCTTACTTCACTCTGTATAATAGGCTCCAGTTTTATCCACCTCATTAGAACTGATTCAAATGTATTCTTTTTAATGGCTGAGTAATACTCCATTGTGTATATTCTACTTTTAAAATGGGGATCATAGTACCTACTCTCAGGGGGTGATGGTGAGGATTAAATGAGTAGGAATGTGCAGTGTGCTTAGAAGTATACCAGGCACACCTGCACCTTTTCTGAATTTGGTGCTCTCATCAGTTTCATCCCCCTCATCGTTTCAACAGTCAAGCACCGCAAAAAAGGAGTGAGAGCATCCACCATATCTTTGATCCCAGTGCAAAACCAGTCCCTCAAAGATACTGGTATGCGGTGTAGGGAGTCAGCAAGTGCTGGTGGTGCACACAGCCTGCAACAGGGGTCCAGGAGAGAGTCCTGCAGCACCCCACTGTCTCCAACACCCACACTTTGGCTTGGGTGCTTATGCAAAATCTGAAACCCTCTCCTTTCTGCTTTGTGTGCTGATTCTGCCCAAATCTGCCTCACGTTTCCAGCAGGACCATGTGCTTCATCCCAGAAAGGTCCCACAGAACCACTCCCCCAGGCCTCGCTTCCTGGGTGACTGCCCTATTGTGGCAATCTGAGGGTGGCATCTGGTGTCTGTGGCCACGCTGATGCCCACCAAGTCTGTCACTCGATAACCTAAGGTAATTTGTTTCCTTTCCATTGTGAACCACCCTGTTCTGAGTCTGTGATCAAATCTACTGGAAACATTGAGAATTTACTTTATATTATATCTGATACTCACCTGTTACTGTTAAAAGGATAGTTTTAAGCTTTCTACTGCTATTGTAATTTTGTAACTTTTATCTTGAAACAGTTTTCAATTCATAAGAAGCAGTAATACAGTAAAAAAGAGTTGCTGCCTACCCTTCACCAAGCTTCCCTGATGGTAACATCTCACATAAGCAGACTACACCATCCAAATCCAGAAAGTGACTCTGGTATAATACTGTCAACTAGACCGCAGGTATTATTTGATTTGGATTTTGTTCATCTTTATATGTTTTCATCCGTGTGTGTGTGTGTGTGTGTGTGTGTGTGTGTGTGTGTAGACCTATGAAATTTCATCAAGTGAATAAGTCCACGTGACCACCACAAGCAGGGTACAGAACTGTTTCACTGGCACAAAGAAATTCCCTCACTACCCTTTCCAGCCACACCCTGAACCCTAAACAACTGCAACCATTGATTTGCTTTTCATCACAATAATTTTGACATTTTGAGCATGATACACAAACAGTGCCCTTATTTTTTTTTATTATTCTAGCTTGTGGTTATGCCTCCTTTTTACTGGTTTCAAAGTATCTAGAAATCTACTTTTATATTTTATTTTATTCCCCATCACCTCCACCCCCCAGGTACAACATCATTCCCCAGCTTGAGTATTGTATAGAATAGTTGGTGGGGACTTCCCTGGTGATCCTGTGGTTAAGAATTTACCTGCCAATGCAGGGGACATGGGTTCAATCCCTGGTCCAGAAAGATTCCACATGCCGTGGGGCAACAAAGCCCGTGCACCATAGCTACCGAAGCCCTAGTGCCCCAGAGCCAATGCTCTGCAAAAAAAGAAGATACTGTAGTAAGAAACCTGAGCACTACAACTAGAGAGTAGGTCCTGCTCGATGCAACTAGAGAAAGCCTGTGCACAGCAATGAAGACTGAGGAGCCAAAAATAAATATGTTTTAAAAATGACCAACCTCAAAAAAGAAAAAAATACTTAGGATAAACAAAAAAATAGGCTAAAAACCAAACTGATAACCATTAAGCTTTCTAAACAGGATCTAGTCACGAGATTACCAACAGTAGCAGTGATAACAGCTCACCTTTACTGAGCCCACACCTTGTGCCAGGCACTGCTATAGACACTTTATGAACATCGTCTCACTTAATTCTTACAACCCCCACCATGGGGGAGATGTTGTTATTATCTTAATGGTGCTACGAATATTTCATGTTTGAGGGAACTGAGGCCCAAGGAAGTTGTGTAAATTGCTCAAAGTTAATGCCACAAAGTTATGGAGCCAGGCTGGGACCCCAGGCAGGATTCACCCTGTCCCCTGAGTCCCACCACAAACAAGAATTCACTTGATTTCTTTCATTCTGTAGCCAGGACCCACCCACACTTTGTGAAAAAGCATAAACTCCTTAAGAGTGCGAGAGTCTCAGAACTGGAGGGGCATCTGAGACCACGTGATTTAGTTCCTTAATTTTACGCAGAGGAAATGGAAGTCTGATCACCTTTGGGGCTTGGACAAATGATACAGAGGCACAGCCAGGATTAGAATCTTGGGCTACTTGTGTCTTTCATTTGTTAACAAATATTCCCTTTTTTCAGCTTTATTGAGGTGTAAGTGGCAAATGCAAATTGCATATAATTAAGGTATACAATGTGATGATTTGATAAACGTATACAATATGACGTGGTTACTACAATGCAGCTAATTTATATATACACCACCTCACATGTGGAGAAGGAAATGGCTACTCAGTCTAGCATTCTTGCCTGGAGAATTCCATGGACAGAGGACTCTGGTGGGCTATACAGTCCATGGGGTCACAAAGTTGGACATGACTGAGTGACTGATCATGTGACTTCACATAGTTACCCTTTTCTTGGTGAGAACAATTAAAATATAAAGTATATACAATGCAGTATTGTTAACTATAGTAACCATGCACTGCATTAGATTTCCAGAACTCGTTCATGCTGCATAACTCAGACTTCATAGATTTGAATACCTTCTTAGGGATTTTCAGGGTTTGGGTGAAAGTCAAGATGAGAAGGCAATGGCACCCCACTCCAGTACTCTTGCCTGGAAAATCCCATGGACAGAGGAGGCTGGTAGGCTGCAGTCCATGCTAAGGGTCAGACACGACTAAGCAACTTCACTTTCACTTTTCACTTTCATGCATTGGAGAAGGAAGTGGCAACCCACTCCAGTGTTCTTGCCTGGAAAATCCCAGGGATGGGGAAGCCTGGTGGGTTGCCATCTATGGGGTCGCACAGAGTCGGACATAACTGAAGCGACTTAGCAGCAGCAGCAGCAGCAAGATGTGGAACCAGTTACCTTCTTTGGTTTTTACTTCACTTGTCTTGCTGCTGCTACTGCTCCTGCTTACTTGCTCAGTCATGTCGGACTCTGTGCGACTCTATGGACGGTAGCCCTCCAGGCTTCTCTGCCCATGACACTCTCCAGACAAGAATACTGGAGTGGGTTGCCATGCCCTCCTCCAGGGGATCTTCCCAACCCAGGGATCCAACCCAGGTCTCCTACATTGCAGACAGATTCTTGAAAACTGATCCACCAGGTAAGCCCCACTTGTCTTGCTATCCTCTCCCAAATACAGCATTTTTTGTGATCAGTATAACCTTGTCATCTTACAATTAGTCACTGCTGCTGCTGCTAAGTCGCTTCAGTCGTGTCCGACTCTGTGCGACCCCATAGACGGCAGCCCACCAGGCTCCCCCATCCCTGGGATTCTCCAGGCAAGAATACTGGAGTGGGTTGCCATTTCCCTCTCCAATGCATGAAAGTGAAAAGTCAAAGTGAAATCGTTCAGTCGTATTCAACTCTTAGTGACCCAAAAGTCAATTCATTTGTTCAATTCATATTAGCCAGGGTTCTCCAGAGAAATAGAACCAACAGCATGGTGATATATATATATATATATATATATATATATATATATATATTTATAAAGGAATTTGTTATAAGGAATTCGCTCATGCAGTTTCAGAGGCAGAGAAGTCTTAAGACTGGCAGTCAGCAAGCTGGAGATCACACACACACACACACACACACACTTCTACTCTGTTACAGCCATTGTGATCTGGGGGCTTAGTTGTTACAGCAGCTAATATGACCTTAATCAATACACGGCACTGGGTCTGATTCATTTGAATCCAATTTACCCCAACAAGTCACTGAGCATTCATACACAGGGCAGTGGAGTCCCAGCCCCTAGAGCTCAGGTCTGATTCCAGGGGTCTGGTTCCCTGCTTCTGGCCTCTCCCAGTGTTCCGTGCTTTGTCTACCATAACACTTCCCATGTTTCATCATCAGCATCTGTTTACCAGTCCATCTTGTGAAAGGCGAGTTGCTTGAGCGTTAGGTAACTTGTCTTCATTATGTTTCTAGCACTGTGGTGCCAGAGACACAGTGCAGGTTGGTAAATGTTTAATGCTCCACCTGCTGTTATCACATTTTGCCCTTTTAGCCCCAGTTAGTAGAGAAGGGCCATTCCAGGTCCTTTTTGGGTCTTACTGGCTTTTTTCAGAACCACATAGAGGTCTTTTGCCTTACAAACAAGGCAACTTCATTGAATCCGAAGGGAGATTTTATGCCTCACTCCATGGCATCCCCCTCAATGAGAAAATAAAATATTTGACCATATTCTCCATTGTCCTCCGACTTTGTTTTGAATTGGGCTGCATTTTGTGGTGTTTCTCCTGTTCAGAAATGATGAATACCCTTTAAACCAACACAGTGTTGTTTGCAAATGAACTTAAAGAGGAACAAAATTGCACAGGGCCAAAGTGGGCTTCAGCAGCAGCTTGGAAAAACGTATTTTTCAAGGTACCAACCAAAAGGAATTTATCCAATTTAATTTTCAGGTAGGTCTATAAAATTAATAAGTATTCTGACTGAAAAGCATAATTAAACCAACAGTGAATGTAAATGAGGAAGGGAAGTATCTTGCTATGACTGGAATGTCGTTTTGCAACCGAATGGCCCATACCAAGAAAACAAATTATTAATGCAGTCTTATTTCTGGAGAATATTCGGGGAAACAAGAAAGCTCTCGCTGTTCTGCATAATCATCTTCTTGGGGATGTATGAGCAAAGAACAGCAGGCTCAGCTGGAAGAAGAGGTCGTTTCCACAGCACTGAAGCCAAGGGGGAGCTGCCATTTTTCATTTCCATGTGGAGACAGTTTATATATAAAACTGAAGCCCACCTCCCACCTTATGGCAGACACTGCTCAAAGCTAGGCCTCCTAGTAACAGAATCTTGATTTTGTTGAAATGAGGCATTCTGTAAGCTCCAGGGCATGAATCATGACTGGTCTAAGCCATTCAGGTACCCCTTTATGCCTTTGCTGGATGCCTGATTTCTCAGCTCACCTTGGAACTAGGAGTGATCATTAGGACACTGTCCTAGACACTGTTCTGGAGACATCAGCAGATATCTGCTGGGAAACTGGAAAATAGTCCCTCCTTAATAAAAAGAGAAAGAATGATCCTTTCTCAATACCCTGGCTCACCCATCTTAACCTCTTGTTCTTCTCTTGGAAGGCAGCCATAATGCCTGGAGCTGTGGCAGCCATTTCACAACCATGAGACAACAAACAGGAGCATAAAAAGCCATTAATCTAGAGACTGGAGTCCTTACTGGAAGAGATCTGGATCTTTAGGCATAATTGAGTTGCTGAAACAAACCAGGAGTGTCTGCCTCCAGCCTTCTTGTTAGTGAGATAAGGGATGTTTACATTGTTTAGGCAACTGTTGATTAGAATTCTATTACTTATAGGCAAACAGAATCCTAACTCTTTCAAATTCAATACCCCTGTACTGTTCCCAGAAGCTATCTCTTCCTCACCAAACTCTGTTCCTTGCCATTTCAGACCTGCTCATCTTTCTCATCTGAGCTTTTGCTCCAGCCACTTAACCAGCCTCCCTGCCTCCATTCTCACCCAGACTATCTCCCACTCAGCAGCCTCTGTAATATAATGTTCCTTCCCAATTTGTGCATCTGACAAATGCTTATTCATCCTTTAGGAGCATTTAGGGTCAAAAATCAATTGCCATGTCGTTTGAGAATCCATCTCAGTTTTCCTAGGAAAATTCACAGCTCCTTTCTCCTATTCCACAGGTGGTACTATTTCCATATACATTTCAGAGTCTTCCTTCCTCCTTCTCTCCTTCCTTCCTCAAATAGTCTTGTACCAGAAAGCACATCCAGTCTTGTCTCTTCCACTATGGTACCCGTATCTCAGTAGAGACCTGTTTGTCCAGGTAGCCTGTGGTCAGAGCCTACTTCTTGTTCCTTTTGTGAACTTAGCATCTAGCACAGCCTTTGCCACCTCCTAAGAACTCCATAAATATTCATGGAAAAAACTCAGCCTTCAAGGCACAGGAGATAAAGTAGTGAACAAGACAGAATGGCCCCTTCTACGCTTCTGGTTTACCAACTCCAGCTCAAGAGACTCAGTAAACAAATGATTGCAGACATTTAAGCTCGGAAAGTGTGGGGGATGCTACAAAGGGAATTATCAGATGCTGTGAGGAGTGTAACACGGGATCTAATTTAGACTGTGGAAGGAGAGGTCAGACTAGGGCTCCCTGAGGAAGACACTCATGTATATTAAAACCCTCAAGGCCACGCAAGGGGAAGAAATTGAGTTTTTCCAAAGAGCTGGAAAAGAGTCATTGGGGCTGCAACACAGTGAGGAAGGGGAGGAGGGATGGGAGAGGTTGCAGGGAGGTGACTAGGGGCCAGACCACAGTGGGCTTGGAAGACTGTGGGAGGGAAGGCTTTTTCTTTTTAATATAAAAAGTGAATTTTTTCATGTTAAAAATGTCCAATTGTGTCACACGTGGTGTATGTTTTAAATAAATTTAGTCCAATAATCCTGACATACAGAAAACATTGATCATCAAATTATCAACTCAATAATACCTTTCCAGAATTTATTAATAATGTGCACATGCTGCTGCTGCTGCTGCTAAGTCGCTTCAGTCGTGTCCGACTCTGTGCGACCCCAGAGACGGCAGCCCACCAGGCTCCCCCGTCCCTGGGATTCTCCAGGCAAGAACACTGGAGTGGGTTGCCATTTCCTTCTCCAATGCATGGAAGTGAAAGTGAAAGGGAAGTCGCTCAGTCATGTCCGACTCTAAGCGACCCCATGGACTGTAGCCTACCAGGCTCCTCCGTCCATGGGATTTTCCAGGCAAGAGTACTGGAGTGGGGTGCCATTGCCTTCTCCGATGTGCACGTAGCTTATCTTATTATCGGAATGAAATAGCGTCTATTTCCCAGATGAACTGGAGCACACAAAACCTTGGTCATTCATCTTAAATTTAAGTTTTAAAATAATGGGCTGTGGTGACATGTGGCTTAATTTTTTTAAAGTATTTTTATGGTGAGACTTCCCTGGTGGTCCATGGGACCATGGTTAAGAATCCACCTGCCAATGCAGAGGACACAGGTTCGATCCCTGGTCCAGGAACAAAGATCCCATATGCCGTGGGGCAGCTAAGCCCGTGTGCTACAACTACTGAGCCAGAGCGCCTAGAGCCATAAGAGAAGCTACTGCAACAAGAAGCCTGTGCACCACAATGAAAAGTAGACCCCACTCACCGCATCTAGAGAAAGCCTGAGTGCAGCAGTGAAGACCCAGCACAGACATGAATAAATAAACTATTTGATGGTGGGAAGACCACTTAAAGTGAGATCTGGCCTCTTAACACAATTGAATTGTACAACAGAGGATGGTCAATCATAGGTGCCATGTTGCACGGCAGGGCTCCAGAGCCGATCCACGTGACTTCATGGAAACCTCCAGCCGCTGATTAGCAACTTCCTGTTTCCTTCCCCACACACCCTGGAACCATCATGCCATTCCTTGAGTCTATGAATTTGTCTGTTTTCGATTCCTCCTATAAGTGGTCTTTCTGTGCATCTTTCTGGGATGGGCTTATATTTTGCTTAGCACCATATCCTCAGGGGTCATTCATGTGATTGCAGAATTGCACAGCGTCCTTCTGACTTACGGCTGAACAGTATAGTGATGTTTGCCTCTACCACATTTTCTTCCTTCATCTGTTGACGGACATCTCGGTTCTTTCCACCTGCAAAGGATTTTTGATGTTTCTCCCAAGTGCAATGGGGAGTGACTGGATAGTTTCAGGAAGATGGGGTGACAGTGATCTAATTTACATTTAAGAGAGTCACTCTGCCGGCTCTGAGGAGAAGTTATTGGAAGGAAACGAGTGAAAGTTGAAGGTCAAGTTAGGAGTCTATTTCAGGGAAAGATGACAGCTTGAGTTGGGGAGACCGCAGTGGGCTAGGCAGATAGGAGGGAGGTTTGGGAGTCAAATTGACAGGACTTGGTGACAGGTTGGATGGGGAGCTTGGGGAGCAGGTGAGACAGTTTCAGACACACAGTGCTGTCTCTACCTTCACCCTCCTGCTTGGCTGCTTCCTGACTTCTCTTGGGACATGGAGCCAGGGTCATCCATCTCTGAGTGGCTGCCAGGCTCCTCCTTGCAAACAAACCTGCTTTGTGGGAACAAGGTCAAAGGGACGCCTTTCCTTCCAGAAAAATCAATGAAACTCATAAACCAGAAGAAAAAATATTAAACCTGCCTGCCTTTCTTTCCACACATCTGTCTGTACAGAAAGATGCATGTGGCATTTCCTAGTAATTAAATCATACGGTTGAGAGGAAATGCAAGGGATCATCCAATTCTCCAAAGTCTGTTTCCCAGGGAAGATGCTTCTCCTCTGCCTCCCACCCCCGCCCCCCGGAGCCAGGTTTGTGCAGAGCACCGCCAGCCTCCTTCTGCAAGCCCTGCTCCTCGTGGCTGTGGTTCCTCTGACCCAGCCTCAGTCAGGACTTCCTGGTGTGACCTCTCAGAGCCCCGTACACCTTCTAGCACTTATCACTCTGTATTTAAATAATTAATCGTGTAAGCAGTTGCGCAATGTCCCATTAGGATGGGAGACATGCCTGGTGTGCTCAGGCTGCTTTCAGAGTTCAGACTTATTTAGCAGCGCTGAATTAACTCACTCCTGGGGCTCACCCAGACCCCTGACACCCCCTGAATCATCTCATGTCCTTGTGAAGGGCACTCTGAACCCCAGCCAGCACCCTCACCCACCAACTCAGAGGAAATTCTCCCATCTCAAGTCTCTGCTCTGATGCTTACAAGCTTGCTTAGCTGAGCTCTCCACTTCTCTGTTTCTTTTTTTCTGCAGTGAGAACTGTACCACTCACCACAACATAGAGGTTAAAACCCTGGAGTCAGTGTGGTTCAGGCTCAAATCCCAGTTCTGCCACTTCTCTGCTGTGTGACCTCGGGTGGGTCACTTAACCTCTCTGAATCTGCTCCTGCTTTTCTAAATTGAGCCTCAAGAATATCCATGACATAGGAATGCTGTGAAAATTAGATAAGGCTTTTTTTTTGTTAGATTGCCTCAAATTTGGCATTTATTTGACACCCAATAACTGTTAACTGTTATCATGATTATGGCTTGTTTATCATCTCACATAACTGTTGCAAAGAAAGCACTTTAGTATGTGAAATAGATGCTTAAATGGCATCATTACCAACACCAGGGACAACAATGGCTGGCCCTTGTTGAGTGCTTACTAGATGCCAGACATATTCTCAGTGGTTTACTTACATAAACTCAGAAACCTTGAGCGGTGTTGATAATATCCCCATTTTAATATAGGGAAATTGGAACAACTCAACAAACATTAGATAATGGTACCATCAACAAACAGTCAACCAGCACCTGCTATCTGGCACGTACTACACTCAGCACTGAGAATACAAACATTCCCTTCTAGAAACTCACAGACCAGCAGAAGAGGTAAATAAACATGTAACTAACTTAAAGTGCTCTGCTCACAGTATGAATAAAATTGTATGCAAATACTGAGTTAATAAGCAATTTTTCTGAGACACAGGAGAGAGGATTAAACTGAAAATATAGAAAAGAACTGTGTAAATATGAATGCATGCACAAAAAAAGGAAAATCCTATCATTAGCAGTTGGCAATAGCTCCTCAGCTCTCTGACCAGGTAAGAAAGAACATGCCTCAGGTCAAACGGTAAAGAATCTGCCTGCAATGCAGGAGAGCCAGGTTTGATCCCTGGGTCAGGAAGATCCCCTGGAGAAGGGAATGGCAACCGGCTCGGCTCCAGCATCCTTGCCTGGAGAATCCCACGGACAGAGGAGCCTGGTGGGCTACGGTCCCTGGGATCGCAAAGAGTCGGACACGACTGAGCAGCATTAACATTTAATGGACTTGATGGTGATGGGTGCTAACAGAGGAAAATAGAGCAGGATAAGGTGGGAAAGATGAGTCTTGGGAGGGAGAGTGGAATTATTACGTATATAGTATGTTGTATTCACAACAAAGCAGCTCAGCCTGGGGATCCTAAACCACAGACATTTATTTCCCACAGTTCTAGAGGCCAGAAGTCCAAAATCAAGATGTCGGCAAGGTTGCATTCTCCTGAGGCCTCTCTCATTGGCTTGCAGATGGTGACCTTGGCTGCCCCGTCACATGCCTCCTGGGGTCTCTTTTCATGCCCTAATCTTTTCTTATAAGGACACCTGTCAGACTGGATTAGGCCCCACCCTAACAGCCTCATTCTAACTGCATTACCCATTTAAAGACTTCATCTCTAAACACAGTCACATGCTAAGGGACTGGGGGTTAGAATGTCGATCTATGGATCTGAAAGGAGGGGAATGGATGCCATGCAGTCTG